>NW_008708708.1:79542-132622 GCF_000327385.1 Lottia gigantea | reverse complement strand
TGCCGGTATAACTTATTTTAAGCTGTGAATCGGAGCTCAACTTCAATATCGCCATCAAAGTCATTGAACGTACAAAGTCAACCAAGTGAAGACTAGTTATAATGCATTAACTTATCTTAAAAATCCGCATGGTGTGGGTCGAGTTTATTGAAAAATTTGATTAAAGAATTAAATGTCAGGGTGATGTTGCTAGGTGTTTTCTAGAAAATAATTACATAAATAAAGGCGTGATCACTGTATTGGGTGGGTGTGGTAAGAACGACAAATGGGCATATTACGAGAGGAATATGATAAATAAAAAGTAAAAATTATCCAAGGATATGTCTCCATGTTGACAAATCCAGTTGCAGAGACGTATCAGGTGTTCCGGGAGAGTGAACAGAAAACCTGTATCGCAAGCGACATCCACCATCAACTTTAACAGTGGAGTTCCAGCTCAAATGCGAGATATACCTTCAGTGAAGCTTTAATTTAGCAGTCCCCACACATTCTCTTTAACTGTAAATTAACACCTTATACCTGATACAATATAATGTGAATACAATGCACTAGAGAGAAAAGCCCCACTGGTGTTAATCTGAATGTCTATCGTTATGACACGAATTAATCTTTATGGTGTTTTATTGTACATTATTTACGCTAACAACGTAAACAGTAGGGCTCTCAATACACACCCCTGACGTACTTCTATTTCATAAAAAATCACCGAATAGTTGAATGAATGAACGCACATAAAATGTGAGTGAATACATGAATAAATGAGTGAATAATTAAATGAAAAAACATTAGGAAATTAAAGATGGATTGCAAAAGTAGTAACCAAGAAACTCTTACTTCTTTCAGGCAGATACTGAGGAACAAAAGCCAACAACACAAACCGAACAGATTGCGGAAAATACCGAAAAAACTACGGAAAATACCGAGCAAACTACGGAAAATACCGAAGAGTCAACGGAGCAAACTACGGAGCAGACTGAAGAACAAGCAAACGCAGACACCAAAGAAACCGTTGAAGAAGGCGCGGAGCAGACGCAGGAAAATGGAGACGAGACAGTGACGGAAGTGACCGAAGAACAAGCGGAAAATACCGACGAACAAACAGAAGATACTGAACAAACCGAACAAGTCACGGAAACAATCGAAGAAGTCGAAGAACCACCAGAAGAACCAGCAGCAGAACAGGGAGATGTGGTCGAAGAACAGACAGTTCAAATAGAAGAGGTAACGGAAGAGCAAACGGAACAGACCGAAGAGCAAACGGAACAGACCGAAGAGCAAACGGAACAGACCGAAGAGCAAACGGAACAGACCGAAGAACTAACGGAACAGACCGAAGAGCAAACGGAACAGACCGAAGAACAAACGGAACAGACCGAAGAGCAAACGGAACAGACCGAAGAACAAACGGAACAGACCGAAGAACAAACGGAACAGACCGAAGAACAAACGGACCAAGTAGTAGAACAAGAAGAGGAACCTCTGACCAATGGTGATGAAGCGCCAGCAGATCTCGACTTATCGGAAGAGAAAAAAGAAAGTAGGTATCATTTGATAAATATGACTTTGGTATAAATAGCATTCAGATTCAGATTTCAGGCTGTGCACGTTAAAAATCCCGCAGTTGCCTCGTTGAACACTGGATGGCGTTGTCCGTCTTCATTAGCCAAATCAGGCACAAAAAAATAGGACGAAAAACTCATTTCATATCATTTCTTTCAGAATTACGAGAAGTATTTGCCATGTATACAGATGATGATTTCATTGATTATAGAGGATTCAAAAAGTTAATACGATGTTTCGGTCAGAATCCAGTGGAAGCTGAATCTAGAGAATGGTACAGCAGTGCCGATCAAAATCGTAAGTATCTATGCTTTAACAGCATTCAGTTCATTAAGGATATGTCAAAAAATCATTGCCCCCATCAGGGATTACAGGAATGAACGAAAAATCAAACCAAATAAGCATCTTTGGTTATGTGGACGAACCAAAAGAGATGCCAAGTTGAATAACCCAGACGTAGATTGACATCAAACGTTCAAGAAGAATGTAAATGATTCGTCTAGCAAGCAACAGCTAACGCAGTGCCACCTCCAACAGTCAAAGGTCGACATTCTCATAACGATGCTCTCTCTATGGTCCGCGCTCCTTCCAATTTTAATTTACAAATCAATTTACAGAGGATGGGAAGATCAACTTTGAAGAATTCTGCAGATTGTTTTTGAAATACAAAGAACCTGAAGATGTCTTGAAAACCGAGATCTTGAACTGCGTCCGCAGGATCTTTCCGAATGAAGACGAAGAGATCGAGCTTAATAAGGTCATTCACATCATGTCCAAACTGGAGCGAGAAGCCAGCGATCTCTCTAAAGCTGATATTGAACGATTCTGCCAAGATATGGACATCAACGGCAATGGCAAAATTGATGCTGCAGGTAAGCTCGGGGTTGGTCTTAACCAATAAGAGTTAAGGCTGGTATTAATATAAAGGAAAAGCAGGAACTAGGTGGAGCTATGGTTAGCGTTGGACCTGAACAATGCGTTTACAGATATTTTTGACACGAAAGCGTCCTATCGTTGGTGTGCTTAAGGTCCTTTCTGAGCACTGTCAGGGATATGGATACTTATCAAGGCATTATTGAAAAGGGTTTATCTTTAGGCATTGTGAATAAGGCAACACGCATGGTGGATAAAGGTACACCACATGCAATATGAAACGTCTTCACTCGTGGTGGATAAGGGTACGCCTTCACTCGTGGTGGATAAGGGTACGCCTTCACGCGTGGTGGATAAGCCACATCTTCAGGCATTGTAAAATAAGGGTACACCTAACACCTAAACGAACGGGATTCCACTCACGATAATGCAAATATGGGTGCTTAAAGGCACAGAATATTAATAAATGTTTTTTATATCGTTTCAGAATTTGTAAGTGTTTTATGTGGTAGCGGAGTGAACGTGTAAAAAAATTGTGGAGATTCTCAAAACTGTTATCTTTTAACTATTGTTACCACGAAGTGCCAACTTTCTCCAGGAGTCAAACTTTCTCATTCCTTTTCGTCTACATTTCCCATCCTCCTTCACTACTAGCCTTCTGATGACTGTCTTGCTGAAACAAGCTGCTGTCCTCTCCGATAGGACATGTTGGTCCATATCCTCTTCGCAACAACAATTACAATAGCCGAGCTCATATTATCCTGATAAACTTCGTCAATTTCAAACAAGATGATCTTAAACATATATATCAACAGCAAAACAACGCCAGATGAGCTTTCACCAGAATAAGCTTTTAACTAGGAGGAGCTTTCATTCAGTGTAAGCTTTCAACTCGGATGGGCTGTCATCTAGGATAAGCTTACATCCTGTTTTTCATCAAGTATTGAGCTTTCCTCGGGGTGTATTAGTTAATAATTGTATATAATAATATTTATCAACTTTTTCTTTACTGCCTTTCTCTTGGATATTAAATGCACCTAAAATGGATTTTAAAAAGGGAAATTGAAGGCTAAGGCTATATTGTTAGTAGCATACGGTTTGTTTTTCGACCATCTGGGTCAAAAATTCATTACGACCATCTTGGATCGTAGAGCAATTAGGAACTAAGTAAAGGGAGACTTTTGTGGGATCGTATTCCAAAATGCATAAAGTTACGAATGATAAAACTGATGTTGTCCATTTCTATGGGAGGGACCCTCAGATTTAAGGGAAACAAAACTTGTAAGAATATAGGATTAGTCTTCGATTACTTTATGAAATCTTCTTTTTAAAGAAATATTATTACGACTTTGTAAATAATGGCACACATTTTAATTGAACGCAACATCTCAGCATTAAAAACCCTTTCCAGGCAGCTTAAAAAGCATTCAAATAGCACAATCAAAGCCAACCAAGATTATACCAATTATTATGTACATACTAAGTATTTTAGTAGTTTATCATAAGAATGTAATGGTACAAGCATTATGCAAATTTATGCAAATATATTCAAGTATTAATCCACTGTGATAATAGCCAATAAGATATATATATTATATAGATAGATATACCGCACAATATTATTAATTATTTGTTTTTTCTAAAATAAAATTTAGTTTTCGCTAAATTCCGATTTTTATTCGCCCAATGATTCTAGACAAATAGGGGAGGTGTATGATTGTAGATATTTGTGGGTCATACTTTGGACAATTGATCTAGCTACTGTGCTTTGTGTGCCGTGTATTTGTGTATAAATGGATTTTTCCCGATTTTTTGGATGTAAAAAAGGGGTGCGTATTATATTCGCAATTATATGATATCGGCAGTTTTCTCTGGTCAAAATGCTCTCAATTTTGATCACTGCATTTGCTACAGTACCATCATAACGACAAACAGTTTTATTGAATACATTCGGGTAGAGAGAAGCCAATTGGTCAGCCGGAAGCATAAAAGATGACAAAGTAAATGAGTGAATTTTAAAAAGGCAATTGGACACGCTAAAAGCGATAATAAAAATGGCTGACGTGTATGACAAACAGCATTGGTGGATTTTAAAAATTTATTTTGTATAAAAGGAATTAAATATACAATAACTTAAAAAGAAATATCTATTAATAAAAATTATTTTTATAAATGATTAGGTCAGCCAACCTGAAAAGGTACCAATCGTTCTACCTCAAAACAAAATAGACTGCTCCAGGTCGTTTGGAATCTTCCATGGATGTGCATAATGTCTCCTTATTTAACTGTTCTTATGTATGGAAATAAGTCAACATAACTAAAATACATGTACTGCCTGCCCTGATTTATAAATAAAGTCAGCAAGAACCATTTATAAACATGGCTGCAACAAAAATTTCACGAATTCTGAAAAAAAAAGAAAAATAATGAACATTATAGATGATCTAATGAACTAGTGAAAAAATTAATAAAAACCCATTCACACTGGCAGAAATAATTGAACATCCACTTCCCCTTCAATTTAAATTTTCTTGATGCACTTGAGGAAAAATAAACAGCTTAGGAACTAGGTTATTGCCATATAATGGATTGTTGTCAGGTGTCAATTTTTCTCCTTCTCCCTTTCTTTCTTTAAGGATATTACACCCTCAGAATATAATTTATACGACTGAGGGGAGATAACCAACCGTTGTAATCAATCTTGCCATCTCTATTTAAATCAGCCACTTTTATCATCAGATCTACCTCCTCCTCTGATAAAACTTCTCCAAACTTCGTCATCAGCCTTTTCAATTCAAACTTGTCTATATATTTATTGTCATCTCTATCCACTATTCTGGAAGATGGAACAAAAATAAATAATTAAGTATAAAAGGGGGATAATCAGCAAAAGAGTAAGCAGAGTTAAGTCAAGTATGTGGACTCTATGAAATGGACACAGCCAAAAAGAGCAAGAAGAGTTAGCAAAAGAAATCTTTCCAGTCATGGTTACATTGTTCCAGTTCATAAAGATTTCACCTCACCTAAAGGCTCTGATCATATCATCTTTCTCCTCTTCTCTAGATCGTTGTTTATTTTTCATCAAAGCCACAAATTCACTGAATTCTATTTTACCATTTTCTGTAAAAAAAAATTAAAAAATTCCCAATTCAATAAATTGTTGGTGACATTGCAAAAATTATGAGGGTTGGTTTTAAATCATGAAACACCCAACAGCTCCTTGATGAGATATTTTTGCCTTTACTTTGTGTCTCAGACCTTTAAAATTGATTCAAAATATTTAATTGTTGTGTGAGAGCTGTTGACAACATGTACTTGATTTTCAAGTGAACACATCAACTTCAAAATTTTGTAAGTAGTAACACCTAGAAACAACATGGCGATAGAGTATGAACTGTCGATTCCCATTCCAAGTAAGAGGACTCACTATTTTTATCAAGTTGTGTAGCTATTTCTTTAATTTCTTTCTCAGTGGGATTCAGATCTAGCCCTCGTAACACTACCCCAAGTTCATCAGTTGAAATGTAACCATCTTTATTGGCATCAAATAAATCGAATACCTCCTTCCAAACTGAAATAAGACAAATTTTAATGGTACAACTTACTTCTGATCAGTTCAAGTCCTTTTGCCATGGCCAGTTACTTTGTGAGTTGGTCTAGCTTTCAACCCTTTAATCTAATAGAAAAACTAACATTATGGCCATTTCTAAAACAGTTTCTAGAGTATGTGATAAAATTATGATAATCTAATTATATTGCCATTGGTTTCAATTTTTATTCCTAAAAATTTACCTTTGATTTTTTCTTCCTCTTCTTGTTTACTTCCCTACAACAAATAAATAAATAAACAAATAAATAAAACAACAAATAAATAAATAAACAAATAAATGTTGAATGAATGAATGAATATGTGAATGAATGAATATGTGAATGAATGAATGAATGAATGAATGAATGAATGAATGAATGAATGAATGAATGAATGAATATATTTAATAACTAAAAAGCCAGGTTATTTATATTCAGATACAAATAATTATTGCAATTTAGTGGTAGTTTAAAGCATAGCCTATACATATTGTAGCTAAGGGGAGGCAGCTATGCTTTCTACTGGCCTCTTAATAGAGCTTTTGTTGGTTCCATAGAAATATAGAAAAACATGCTCAAACAGAAAGCAATATATGCATTACTCGTTCAGTTTACTGGCCTACACTAATAAATAGCTTTCTTAATTAGAATTCAACTAATTAGGCTCATAGCCAGTTTTGCCTATCAAATTCAAAGGCTGGGATTCCACTTGGCCCATTTCCTATAACTTACCATTGTTAGGTCATAAATTATACCTAATTATACCAATCACAAATCGTTTTCCATGAATAATAACAAATTATCGATTGGATAGCAATGATCTCCAACGTAAACAAAACACAGGTATTGATTACAATCTTGATTATCTAGTCTCTTTTTTCTATTAAAATGTCTACGGACGCACCTGTAAACTGGATAACATAGACTGATCTTCAGCACTGGTTTTGATTGTCAAGTCTCTTTTTTCTATTCTTATGTCTAAAGATGTACCTGTAGACTGGATAGCCAAGTCTGGTACTGACTTATTTATTAAACCAAAAGCACTGGTTTTCGAAAGTAAGCCCAATTTGAGTATTAATTTTAGTCAACAGCCCAAAATCTATAATTTCGATGTTATGAATTACATAATAAGTGTTTTGCAATATTAATCAGGACACAATTCTATTTCGTTCGTTTGGTGTTTTAAATATTCAAATTTTCTAGGTTCTCAAATTTGTAAGAAACCTGTTTATATCCGGTAGTCGCGAGTTATTATTGCATCAGGCGCGAGTAATAAAGTGAAAGTAGGAGAAAATGGATGAAGAGGACTATGAATTCGGCGAGGAAGAGAACATAGGCACAGAAATTGAACCGGGAAAAGAACCGAAAATTCCAGAAATTAAATATGAATGTAAGTTTATAAATTCTTATAAAAATCGTGACACGAAATTGTTTTGATTTGTACAAATGACAAGCAATGCTTGGCAAGTGTCATAACTTAGATCCAAATGTTGCAATGTGTTGACTTGCCGAGTTTTTTTTAGTCATAACAAATCACCTAATGATGGACTGACAGATGACAAATAAATTTGACACGCTTAAAAATGATGTGTCGAACATTAGTATTTATAAACATTGAAAATATTGTATTCTATATCACAAAATAGTAGACCCTATTCCCTTGGCCTTATTGATGATCAAATTTTAGCCTTTTAGAGTCTTCTCTGTCACCTATTTTAGCTTCAAAGGAATTCTCCCTACCTCTCTGACATATGATTAAGCTTGAATTATCACCCCAAAGGCAATAGGAGGCAATAAGAAGGGGTGAGATGGATTCCCCTTGGCTTTTCTCTAGAAGAAGTTATTGAATTCTTAATATTCCTGTATCTAAACTAACATTATTCCAAAGCATTTGTCTTTGAAATCTGAATTATTTTTCCATTGTAGATTTAGATCACACTGCAGATGTACAGTAAGTTTATCATATTTACCAAACAGACTATGACAGGTCTAATTAAGATTGCTTGTGAAATTTGTTTGCAAAAAAAAGAAGCCAAGTAAAGACTAAAGTTCATTTCATTAGTTAAGTAAAGATGGTGCTCAAATCAATATTTTTTATTCCTGTAATTTAATTTTTTTAAATTATATTTTTCAGGTTACATTCCTGTATCCTTTGTAAAAATAAATTGAAGAGGTTCTCAAAAGATTCAAGGCATAGAACTCTTGCAATAAAAACAAATTTAGATAGAAAAACAATGCAAAACAAAGAAATGTAGCTCTAATTATCTTCAAAATGTCAAGCAAGCACTATTCATTTTAAAAAGCAGTTAGTAATAGTTTGACATAGTGAAGATGACTTAAATTAATGAAATTATCTAATTTCTAGTGTCCTTATCATCTAGGATTTCCTTAACAATATTCAGCTGGAATTACTTTAAAAGAATCTTTTGAACAGGTGAGGAAGACCTAATAAAAATTTAATCCATTTCCCAGCTAGGTAACATGATTGGATCCACTTCCAGCTCCTGATATTACAACACATCTATAGTTATGTATGTGTAATGAAACGTTGTGTTCAATAATAAATAGAAGTCTATATCCATAAAAACTATTTTCTGTTTCTTAATCTATAGTCCTATATAAAAGCTCAATGATTAATCAACATTGAAGCAATTTTCAATGGACAATTTGCAAATGAAATGGAGTATAACATCCTAGTTTTCTTCATCAGATTTAGTGAGCACTGTGTGCAATGAGGGAAATTTTCACCAAGGCCTCAATTAACAGTCACTGCTACAGAGAAATACTAGATATGTGCTACATTTGGTGCATTTTGAAACACAAACAATGGCATGGTCCATGGCATGGTTTTATATATAATCTTCATCAACTCCAATATTTTGAAATGTTTTGTCTTGCAGGTGGCTACAGCTATGTTTAATTATATGACAACTGATTATGATAAGGTGGAGATGAAATGGTGTCATGAGATAGTAGCTAATGGTGAGTCAGATGAAACAATGGGGTGGGGGGCAAGAAGCAAAGATCTGGGCCTAGATCAAGAAATAATACTTGTTCCCAAACTTCAGACTGAATCTTAAGATTTAAGATCAAGATAAGCTGTATTCTTTAAAATATTTTTCAGGTGATGATCTCCAAGGGTTGTTATACCATTTTTTAGATGAGTTTTTATTTTTATTTTCGGCAGAGCCATGTATAATACCACGAGTAAGTGATTATTTTTATTAATCTGAGCAAAAAACTCCCCTCCCCGCAAAAAATCCCCTCCTCGCAAAAAATCTTTGTCTACAAGTGAAGTCATCAATTTTAGTAGAGAGGGTGTTTGCATCTGAAAATGGTTAGACCAGCATTTTGAAGAGATGACAGTAATTTTTGGGCATAATGATCAAAAATTAACAAATTGGGATGATGTCCTCTGCCCTTCCAAAATAGTTCCAGCCTCACACCAATGGTCTTCAGAATTGTTCCTCTTCCTATCATGCAGCATGGTTAAAATCCAGCTCCTTTATTTAATGAGAGAGAACTCCATAAAATCCTACACATACTATTGTCTTATTGCTCTTTGAAAGGTTGTTGAAATAACAGAGTTTGATTTAGAGAAGTTTCATATCAAGGCTAAAGGGTAAGCAATCATTTCAATTCTATGTACTGGAGTAGAGCTTCAGCCTTAAAACTGAAGAAGATGTGGTCCAGCTGGTACTTGCAAATATGTGGTCCCAATCATTCCAGTTCTTTGCACAATATGTAACTGGGCAAGACAGCATGGGGCTTGGGATGTGGTACCAATATGTGGAATAATGCTGAAGTTTTAGCTCCAAAATTCTCCACTTTCTTTATCTTTTGCTAGGAGAGCAGGCCCTCATTTGTTAGAACTTAAAGAATTCCTTTTTCTTTCAGCTATGGTGAACCATTTGACATCCATAAACATCCTCAGGGCACAGAGGTCAAGGCCATTACATATTCCGCAATGCAGATACTGGATGATAAAGACACACATGATATTTTTGTAGTCATTGACATCTAGCCTTTTTTTGTAAATCGCTCAATTACTTCATACTTTAAAAACACCCCATTTTTGAAAATGTGAAACTTTCGGTTATTAATTCTGATAACATTACTATTACTCTCTTAAAAGTAATTAAATACAATTACTTTTTCATGATAACATTACCTTTTCTGGATTTTGAAAGAGTAAAAGTTCACTCCCATAGATACAACTTTGCTAATTACTTTATAACAATTACTTTTTCGAGATTCAATTACTTTTTCATGATAAATTACTCTTTCTAGATTTTGATAAAGTAATTGTTAACTCATATTACAACATATATTAATTTTTCATAAATCTATTTATTACAAGAACAAATATGTTTTTTATTTTACAATAAATGCTGTTGTTTTTAATCTTGTCTTGGTCATATTTAGGGCTTTAGGGCTAAACTACCATTAGGGACTGGTAGAACCACTTCCACAGGCCACCATCCCATGAGAAAAGGACAAGATCTAACCATTTTAATTGCTTTGAAAGTCATTTCCTTTATAGAAACTTTTCATACCTCAAACAAGATATTTAGTGGTTGTATTTACAAATAACAAACATACCACTAGCCAGAAAAATAGAGAAACTTCTCTAAAATGAAGTCTTGGATCTCGGAACAACCAAAACCTTTGGTGTCATGATCAATGGGATAAAGTATTATCTAGCAGCTGTTATCATGTGGAAGCTTTCATTTTAATTCATTTTTAAAATTGAAATTCTGATTCCAGTTTTTTTCACCACTCACAGACTCTCTTGAAACCTGTAATAGTCTTTTAGAGAAGTCTTGGCCACATTAGCACAAAATTCCTCATTAGTTCCACTAACTAATGCATTAAATGATACAAAATTTTCTCTCTGGGGATCATACTGGGCACGGTTCACTTTCAGCAGGTATAAATGTCTATTTTGAATAAAACGTAGTCTGGATTTAAAGACATGACAATTTTTAACGATTGTTTTGTGGTCGATTTCCATGGTGTTGTGTAAGTAATCGAATATTTTACTAAGATGGCTTGGACCTAAAAAAAATTAAAACCAGCTTAGAATTTGGGAAAAATTACTCAGAATTGGTGTAAAATGGTTCAAAATTATTCTTCAAATTTTGTCCTATAAGAACCAAATTTTTATGCTCATCTGCAAAGTATTCCAGCTTTATTTCAAATAATGTCCATGATGACTTAGATCCCCAAGGATCCTATAACTTAACTTATCTTTCATAAACCTAAATAATAATCTATTCTGAATTATCTGTACCCTTTGGCAACAGTAGCCTGTGGCCCCCCTGCTAAATTTTGTGGCCCCTGCTTGCTCCCCTCAACTAAAGTTCCTCAGAAGCCTCACTGGTTGAAAGTGTGTCAAATAATAAGGAAAGAATGCAGCCAATTTCACCAGATTTTTTTCACTCTCAGATGAAGACTGAAGGTCAAGGCTACTCTATATTCTGTGTGTGTGGAAGTCTACTCACTTTTCATAAAGAAGCCAGGATAGTCTAGAAGAATGGTCTTTAACTCCATGTGACTAAAACCCAGAAACTCTTTACAATGGAATTTATTTTCCTGCAAAGCAAAGTTAACAATATTTTAGAGTTAGAAAAAGCTGGACTGGTTTTGTGGGTTCTCTGAAGGTTTGTTCAGCTGCCAAAACTCAATTGGACAGTAGCATCAGGTGTTTTGGAATAATAAGCATGACTTGCCTAGAAAATGACACACAAGACAGTCCTTAGTGCACTGGAGCTCCATTAAATAAAGCCACTGGCCTAGAACTCAACAACTTAAAGCTATTAAGGGGGA
This sequence comes from Lottia gigantea, assembly GCF_000327385.1. NCBI lineage: Eukaryota > Metazoa > Mollusca > Gastropoda > Lottiidae > Lottia > Lottia gigantea. Next base: position 120,772 of record NW_008708708.1, on the reverse strand, counting down.
CTACAAGAATGAATCTTTTCCAAAGCAGTTAAAAGTTACCTTAATCAACTGCAACATGTGTGGTTTATTCATCAGTTTTGGAGTTTTGGTCAGCACCTCTCTGACTTCTTTTCCTGTAACATAAATACAGTATTATGATTTATCTACCCAACCTGGGTAGTTTTCACCCCCTGGGGGTGTGAAACTAGGGTGTCAGGGGTGTGGCCAGCTGGTGTAGGAGAAGAATTCATTTTTAATTGAGAGAGCACCTCACATGATCACATGCTGAAAATGGGGATGAAACAAATTTTTGGGGTTGTGAAAGGTCCAGGTGATTGCTCCAGGGGTGTGAAGGCTGAAATAGGTTGGGAACCACTGATCTAGAATGACCTATTGAATTATATCTAGAATTAGAACACCCTATAAATTAATATAGAATGACCCATTAAAAAAGATATAGATTGACCTAAATAAAACTATTACAGAATCTACCTAGATTGACCTTCTAAAATCCACCTAAATTGATCTTAACAATAACCTATTAGTATTTACCTGATAAACTAAACATTTTCTGTAAATGGCCCAGTTTTTCATCCACAGATTCCACATCCATCAACAAGATCCTGGAATTGCTGATGATTCTAGACACATCTTTGGATTCAAAACCTTTAGATTTCAGGTAGTTTAAACGATTTTCCAACTCGGCCAAGTCTATCAGTACAATATCCATATTCTTGGTCAAGTATTGTCCAATATTTTCAACATCAAGCCTGGCCAGGAATAACACATGAGGAGCAATATGTTTTTCAAAATCACAAGCCACTAGATATTTGGCTATGCCTTTCCTTTTTTGAACTACACTCAAGTCAACTTGCAGTGCTATTAATTTTTTAAGGCATTTATTTTCATTGACTAATGCTGCAAAGCTGAAGACCTTGGGAAAGATTTTCTTTGGCAGTCTTTCATGGATATCCAGTTTTGTAGTAGTTTCGATTGGTTCCAATTCAGTGATACGATGATCTGACATCTTCAATACTTCTTTGAATTGTGAAGCTAAACTGGTTTGAGTTGCAGAATGTGATTCTGAAAGGAATTCAGTAGAAGCATCTGAAGCTGAACCTGAACTGGTTTGAGTTGCAGTGGTTGATTCTGAACCTGAACTGGTTTGAGTTGCAGTGGTGGATTCTGAACCTAATCTAACTTGAGAAAAGTTCTCTGATGCTGACCCTAAACCCGTTAGAGTTGAAGTCTCTGATCCCAAACCAGTTTCAGGTGAAGTACCGGTATTTGATTCTAAACTTAACCTTGTCTTCTTTGGAACCTCAAGAGGCGCTTTGGCTTCTTCCACTTCTGTTAGATTTTTACTTGAATCTGGAGTTGTGCTGTAAACTGCTTTTGATCCATGACAACCATAACATGACCTGAGGTATTGAGAATTTAGAAGGAATTTTCTTCCTCCTGATACCAATGGCAATGCTTTTAACATTTTTAAAGTTTATATGTCATGGACAATTCTGAAACAGAACATATAAACGGTGTTAAGAGCCTGCACCTGCACACTCACAGGCTAATGAAGACTAGCAACATTACACAGTGGACTATGAGGGAAATACTATATTAGTTGACATAAATATTCTGTTATTAACTTTAGAGTTCCAGATACGTAGTTATCGCCAGTGCCATGGACTCATGGAGATATTAATTGTGGTCTGGTACGTAATTAAACGCATAAGACATCATTTATTTTATAAGTGTGATTTGCATATAGATGACAACGGCATGAATACATTCTCTAAGGACATTTTACCTGGGATTTGGTGAAACTAGACAGCTTAATAACTTACAAAAACCTTTATCAACAAGGTTATTAACTTCACCATGCTGAGTAGCCATAAAAACGGTTTGCGCATGCCCAGAAATTAAACATGGCGGCTCCTACAACATAAACAATAATGCAGTACAGTCAAGTAACCTAATTTCGTGCTAACCTATTTTTCGTGCATCTCCGGAAATATAAATAATTCACATGCGCGACCTCGACTGACCTCTGCATTTGCATGTTTTGATAAACATAGGTTATCTCTACAACGCCAACCTGAAAAAAAAATTGTCGTTTCAAAGCCACGTCAAATTTATTATTTATTTCTAACATGAAACAAAATGACGGATTTCAGTTATTACCAAATAGCCTATCACAATTTATATCGGCCGAATTTCCTGATAATTCCAAGCTCTAATCGGAATTTCACGTGTTTACAATAAAATTCTTAGGGGAATAACTTTGACTGGAATTTTTTAAAATGTATATTACGAAGTAGTTCAATTAAGTGACCAATTTAAAGAATTGCACATCTGAATAATAGGACAGAAATGAGGAAGTTTCGGATTAGATAACTCATTAGTATAAGAAGAACTTAAAAAATCCAAGCTCTCGCAGGTATTACGTCATAATAGAAACCCACGTAAAAGAAGCAGATGTAACTAAAACTTTTATAAGGCACTTAACAGCCACAAGGAATAGGGCGAACGGAATGCCTTCAAAGGGATACGATACTTTGTCCGTAATAGTGGTCGCCTCGACCCTATGTTTGGGAACTTTGTTGGTCAGTCACCAAACGGTTGGAGATAAAGACCTAAATTCAAAGGAAGAAACAGTAAGTACCTACAGAGATATAATAAAATATAGTCGAAAGTTTGGCATATCTTCAGTCCTCCCTACTTCCAGGGGAAAATCCTGACCACTTATCGATATTAGATTGATTTACATCATACTTTTCTGCCCCGATCGGACAAATGAAGACGACGAACTCCATGCAGTGTGTATTAAGGGAAATCTTGTCCGAGCAGCGAGAGATACCTCAATCTCTAGCAGAATGATACCCCCTTCCCTTTCAACAGATAGGAAAGGTCAATTCCCTTGTACAGTGTCTCCTTTGTTTGTAAACAAATCGTTAGCAGTATGATACTTCGGGCTAAATATAGCTGAGATCTATTTACGTCGAGATAGAAAGGTTACTTGGCCAAGGGTACATCGTCAGTAACACTAACAGGTGCCAAAAATATCATGGAATTTTCTGATATTGAATAAGAACTCCGTTGTATAACTTATATATAAAGAGATATCGTAATCTAATCGGTGGTTATTTCGATACACAGTAAACTAGCAGTCTGTTGATTGTCTTCAGCGTTCTGCAGTTTGTTTTCAAATTTGTTTGGAACGGAGTCTGTTTCTAATCCTGGGCCTTTAAAATCTTTTGGATTTGAAATAAGTTTTGTGAAATATATCGGATTATGGAACAAGTTAAGGTAAGAAGCGTCGTCTTGGAATTTTTTTTTTTCGAACATAAGGTCTTTCGGAGCAGATCAACCCTTCGTAAAACCAGACACTACTTGTTTGTGCCTTTGGACCTAAACATTAGGACCTTTGTACCAGACGCATACGATTAAAACGTCGCTAACCAAGAGGTTCGGTCAAGGACCAACTGGAAGAAATGATCCTTAATTGTGAACCTAAGTTGTTATCCTTGTAATATATAATTACAATTTTTCTAGGCAATGGATGGGAAACCAGGCTTTGATGACATCATAGATGTCAAAGCTCAAGGAGAAGACGGAACCCAATCTAAAGAAGACTTCCTAATTTGGCAAATACATTCATGAACTCATGAACAGGAAGATTAAGACATCCAATCAAATCATTCCTAGGCTTAATCCAGGGGAGAATACTCTACAAGGATCATAACAAAATAGGCAGCCTTGATGTTGCCGAAAGCCATATCAATGCAAACTACAAAATGATACCGAAACAGAATAGCACAGCACTTAGCACAATGTCAAGAAAGAAATTTTTAGATTCGAAAAGAAACTCCCTTCCATTTCATTTTCATTTTCATTTCATTTTCATTTCATTTTCATTTTCATTTTCATTTCATTTTCATTTCATTTTCATTTCTTTTTCATTTCATTTCATTTCATTTCATTTCATTTCATTTTCATTTCATTTTCATTTCTTTTTCATTTCATTTTTACTTACATTTTATTTTACTTACATTTTATTTTACTTCATTATATAAATTTTTTGATTTTATGCTATCAAAGATACAGTTTTTGTTACTGTACTACGATTGTTTTTCCAAATGAAACACAACAGAATAATGCAAAGGATAAAAAAGTTCGGTTACATTATTTCATTTATTTCATTGAAAATACATGGCAAAAAATAATTTATTTTCCATTTGAATTTACCCATTTATTTCTCCTGGACTTTTTAGAATTGAGTTTGTGTTGAATTTTATGATTTTAGAATTTGAATTAAGTATGTAAGTGAAATTACTATAAATAATTTTGTGAATTTAACTTTTCTTGTTCATTTCATTATAATGGCGTCAATGATAAACAACACCCCCTCTTCCTCCAGCACACCCTTTATTCTCTAGACTGGAGGCATCTTCACAACGTCAAGCAATTCCGAACTTCGTCTTATACCTTATACTTGACCTTTATTTTTGTATCAAGGAATGTAGCGATTAGATTGGATTGTACGCTAACAAATACAGCCAATCAGAATCCCCAAAGCCATAATGTTTACATTCTTTCTGTCGGGCTCTGATTGACTGTATTCACTGACGGTTCATTTACAAACTTCTATGATACGAGAAAGGTGGCTAGGGTAGTCAAGGTATAACACGAAGTTGGTAATAGCTTGTCTTTGTGAAGATGTGGTCGTCGAGTGGTAACAGAAGCCAAATAGAACAGTTAGTTTAAAGTTTATTACAAAGGTACATAAAGAAATATTATCATTAGTAAAATATACAATAAAAACACCAATGGTTGAAATGATTCACGATGCACACAATCAGTGATAACAACCCACAGAGTCGGTTGAGTCGACCAGAATCGCAGCCTAGGTCCGTTATAGGCAACCAGAGACCATGGGAGATCCTTCCGACCATTGACATACGGAGGGAGGATACGACAATTCCTTCTGGCTTTCGGCCTATTCTAACGACAGACAAATGCCATCGTTTCAAGCACTATTTGGTACCTGGTTTGACACGTTCCCTTTGACTCAAAGACGATTCTGACCACAGACAACAAACATCGCATGCTACCTGGCCATCAACAAAAAATCTGCGTTTGTAGAGTTGTTCTTAGAGCCAAAGAGCATGTTGATAAAATATTCATAAATGGGAGGTCTATCGACTAATCTGCTTGTCTTCTGATTGTGGCTCTGGTACAATTTGCAACCGATTGTGTAAGACTATTTTGAGACACTTTAGCACTTTTATATAAGAATATACACTTAATTTACATTACAAATTACTATATATGGTGTTAGTCTAGTTTTATCAGAAATCAAATGTCTTGCAAAAGGAAAACGGGATCGACCATCTGCATATTTGCACAGAGAATAAAGCCATTGACTCCTCAGTTAAAATATAGGCCGAGGACAACATTTCGAACGCAACCATTTCAGCCATGTGGACAAGACTAACACCATATTGGCTTTGCTATATAAACATCTAAAAAAAAAATCTAAATATATACACTAGAAAATACTAGAGAGCAAATCTTAGAAATTATGATTTTGGCATCCTTAAAAATGAGAGTTAAAGCCCTTTAATGCAAAATCAGAAAATGGAAGACGTGCCTTTTATTTTTGGTCAAAGAAATGCTGAAATATGATTGGATAATACAGGCAACCAATGAATGAACTCAATTGCAATAATCTGATTGGTCAATTCGAACTGTTAATCAGGGCTAATTGACCAATGATATTCCTCTCTACACCAAAGTTCTGCCAGATTTTAAGAAACTGGTATGAAAATCAGTTATTTCCCCTTTCTTTTTTCACGACTTCCGCTATCCAATAAAATCCAAGTTGAGCACCAATACAACGTGTTTGATTTAGAAACTTTGGTCGACACTCAAGTACAAAACGGTGCTGTGCATATTACGAATAGATTGCTTTTATGAAAAATTGAAAATAGACAATAAATAAATGATCTACAAGTCAAAACAATCTGAACCAAAGTTTCGTTTCGTTTCTACTATGGTTATAGTTTGTACGACGCCAGTGCAATATGCTAGAATTGGTGCTAGAATGAGCTAAGTGATCCAAAGATAAGAACGAAACGAAACATCTTGAGCTAAAATTTCAACAGATCGTAAGATGAATTGAGCACTCATAAAATTTGCAAAATCTAGATATTTTTGAAAAAATAAAACAAAAAGAGCAAGGACAAACGACTAGAATTATCGTAGTGGTTTTAGGTGGTGGCCACCCCTTGACAAAGTTATATTGGTTTTACATTAGTAACGACCACCCTTTGACAAAACTATTGTGGTTTTACGTTGCACTGAGCAATAAGTTAAAATCTAATACATGCATTTAACTGTACATAATATAATTTCGGCATTAACTAGGCGCCAGAAACTTGAACTTTGAACTTTGAACTCATGAGCACGAGAACACAGCAGTTGACATCCCAACTGCAGAATGGTATAAAGTCTTTAAGAAAGTGTAAGTATTGAGATATATGAACAGAAATATACAAGAAAACACTTTGATTCCTCAAAGGTATACGAGTAAGGTAGACAGCATCCACCTTTGATACAGAAGGACCATAACTATATTCCTAATCATGATTGGTCAAGGCTTTAGTTCTCGACCAATAAGAATCACCGAAGCAAATCATTGCATATACAGAAGGACCATATTTCTATTCTTAATCATGATTGGTCGAGGCTTTAGTTCTCGACCAATGAGAATCATTGAAGAAAATTATTGCATATGTATCCACCTTTGATACAGAAGGACCAAATTTCTATTCTTAATCATGATTGGTCGAGGCTTTAGATCTCGACCAATGAGAATCATTGAAGCAAATTATTGCATATATGTAACAGGATCACCTATTGGTCAAATACACAACAATTGCATCGGTGGTATAATTGTACAGACCAGCCGTATCAAGGGTTAGACCTCGTTTAACTGACTCGTGACCTTTGATGAACCACGATGAAAAGAATATAAAAACACTCATTAATGCCTGTTACGGCCATCGCATGCATATATTAAACAAGTAAAAAGACTAAACGTGGCTGCTGATATAGCTAGATAGAAGGACCAGCTGAAACGATTACTGGACTGCCGCTCGAACTCCGCCACGGCGCCCAGGTCGTTGTGGGCTTTGATACCAAATATGACCACGGCTACGCCCATCACCAGAACTGAAATGAACAAACCGGAAGTGAATTGGACACACCGGAAGTGATTAAAAAATCTTGATAATACAGTTTCATCATGTATTCTCACTTAATTAAGCTCTGAAGCTATCTCTCAAGGACGCACTTTCAAGTCGGGTGTCCTAAAGAGATGGTCCCAACGTCTTCCGGGTGCAAAATTGCCTTAGCAGATGATTGTACTAATTAGACCTATCTCAATGCAAGATCAATAAGGTAGGGCACCTTTAGATTGAGATTGATCCCAATCAATTGGTACAGAAAACATTGTAAGGATTACTTCCCTTTGGAGGTGAAAATACTTACAGCCAATCATAAGGATACCAGCAACAGCATGACTAGAGTTACATCCCTTGCAATCACAGCACAGGGCAAGTGTTGCTATTAATAGCCCCATTAAGCCTAGGAAGAGGCCGAAGGACATCAAGGCTTGCACAGCTACCCACCATACTGAAAATAATATGAAAATGTGTTAGAAATTATGTACTTTTTGTGTAAGCTATCAGTGACCTCTGCGGTGGGGAAACGTTTGCCAGGACAGCGGCATTGGTCTACTCTTTTTCGATTTCCAACTGTCGAGGGATCTTTAACGTGCACAGCCTGTAGCATACAGACAGGGCCAAACAGCCTTACGTTAAATTCTGTTTGCGCTCTACAACATTCTGATTCAGCTTCACGGAAACTGCCGAGGGTTTTCGAATGTGCCCTCCCGTTAACAAGGCTATGTCAGTCAGGCATGATGGTAGAGAATTGCCCAAGATGAAAGAAATTTGCTCAATAAACGGAACTAAATTTAGATCTGAAAAACTAATGAAGCGGTACTTGTAGGAAGTTACAGATGGTAAATTGGTTAATTAACGCCTGGATAAACAAGCATAAAGAACAAGTATCTGGTTAAATTGGTGATCTATTTTTAGCAAGATCCAGACTCAAACTGACAGCTCTCTTTTCATAATAAAGAAGGTAACATTTGGTCATCAATCATCGAGGTGCGTTCGAAACATATAGATTCTGTTCGAGTGATATTTATAGTTCAATCAGGCGTACAAAACAATATGAGTGAGAGGTTTAAATTGTATTTCCATGAACCAATATGCAGTACGATATGTCTATGTCATTTTTTATTTCGGCTGTCCGAGAATCCTGAAAACGAGAGCTAGCCATGGACCTATTTTAAATGCCTCAGTCGAACAACTACATGTATACGCATTTGCTTTGTCATTCCTATGACACATGACTGCGAAATTCGCCATAATGTTAGTTATGAGATTCTACTTGTGGATATTTTCAATACAATGTTTCAACAATTTACATTGCCATTGTCGAAAGAATTACGCGAGCCTTCCGTTTATGAACCTCCTCAGTCGAACACAGTAAAAATGTGCACCATAAGCTAAAACGAGTACCTGTGCATCTCAAATCATAACAGTGACTATATGAAATATCTTTTACATGTAAACAAGTAGGTCGTTTGGCCAATGATCAACAAATGTGCATTCAAAACAGGTATTAATTCTCGTGTTTACGATAATCAACTGGAGTTCTCGTCTGATTTACGATGAATATTGGAAATGGTCCGTTTCGAATGAAGACTGTTTAGCGATGAATCACGGGCCTGATGAAGTTGGTAGGTTTCCAACTAAAGGTTAGGGGAATCTGCCTGGTTTAAAATAGTTGTAAGGATGGTCTTAGTTCCTCTGATAATTGCAACGCATCGGATACCTTCCAGATGAATACAGAACTAAACTGACTGACCACTTGTCACTACGAACAACTGATTCAGACTTTCAGGTCAACGGACTACAAGATCTAATTCTAATCGAGAAGAACAAGAGCAACTGACGGCGACTAGCGACTGGCGACAACAAGGATTTTTTTGACGCTGGTGCGTTCAGATTGGCTTAATTCAACTATCCTACCAGATGCCACAAATTCTGTCAGTCGCAAGTCCACTCTTCACTGTCTCCATCATGCAACATTAGGCCAAGTCTGTCAGATACAGCTCGTACTATTGTAGTTTAAATCTATATCTTCTCTTCATGTTATTTTTCATTCCCGCGTAATCGAATCACCTTTCAATTTTCAATAGCAGAAGAAAGTCTTGGTAAAAAAACGCAGGCTGAATTTCTAATAACGAATCAGGTTTCGTTCGAAACACGGCGATCAGGCAACGGGCCAATATCAACACAATTACTAAGAATATAGAACACTATAGACAATTTCCAATATGTTTCTCGCCTCGACCATACATGCCTTATGTCATTCTTTAGGCGAATTGGACAAGAGGCATTTCTGGGACCGCTAAATGCCCAATGTCCAAAATAAGAAAGCGCATGTTGAGTCCACAATATCCCAAGCGGGCAGGTTGGGCAACTGAGAGACATTACTGAGATCACAAATTGGGCCATTACTGAGACTGCATAATATCAAATGCATAATGTGCCCAATATCACTAAGGGGACAGTTTGGACAGTGAAGAGGCATTGCTGAGACAACATATAATAAGTAAAAAGGCATTATTAACTGCCTAACTCTTAACTGTGAAATCAGCAATGGTTTCAGGAAAAGGTTAACCGAGACTATTAATTATTTGAACGGCCATCAAGGCCTGACTAACCAGCCGAACGAAAGTATCTCAGACGTGTCTCGGCTTTCTATTCACAGCTTATAAGTTCAATTTATATATTGCAATTTGCGATAATGTCAAAACTACAGTAATTTCCCATTTGAAACGAAACAGTTTTCAATTTCTTTATAATTGCCAGTAGATTGCGAACCGTCCCGAGTCAGTTCTGAGGTCTGAAAGATTATGGTCTATGAATTATTAATAGGGAGAATATCATTCTGGAGACGGTTTAAATGTTGTATATTAATCTTCACCAGCTCTCTTGGTATTTCTCTATTGATCGTTCCTGGTTGAACGTTTAGGACCACGGTCCGTCAGTTTTTGCGTCTGATCGTAAGCCTAGTTAGTCTTGGTATTACTCTATCAAACCATCCTGGTTGAACGTTTAGGGCCGCGGACCGTCAGTTTTTGCGTCTGCTCATAAGCCTAGTTAGTCAACTATCTCATGGTATTACTCTATCAAACCTTCCCGGCTGAACGTTAAGGGCCACGACCCGTCTGGTAGTCCAATCATCCAAGAGGAAATGACTTGGAAATCGAAAAACAACATGCATTCATGACCTCGTAATGGTTCTTGATTATAACCCAGACCACGAATGACTGCGGAAGAGCCACCACGATTCACCGCAGAAGGGATTAACCTAGAGCCCGTGACATGGTGAACTTGTTTAAAGTGATTGGCAAGATTACAGTGACACGATGAACTTGTTTTAAAATGATTGATCACAAGATTGCCTCAAGGTCGTCCGTGCTCTTCCCGAAATTATGACACAGATATTTTGTTGTTGTTTGTTTAAATCTGTACTTTATAGAGCCTTTACCGTCCTATCTTCCGATGTTAAATCTAAGCGAACCTGACTGTGTTTTATGATGGTGGGGTGGGGCGCGTCGAGGGGATGGGGGAGTATACACGTAGGTGAATTAAGCACTTTTAGTTGGTCAAGACTAAGAAAAAATCTAAGTTAGTGATAAACTGTTTAACTAAGAGAGGCATCGCGGTTCCTCCTCTTATAAACAATACGGTGGAAGTCAAGCTTTTCAGCTACTCTTGTAAATAATGAAGCTTAAAACAACTGGTGTACCAAAATCAATTGTAAAAATATGTCAAGTGTTTTAGAGTGTTCAAATTAAGTTTTCAAAATAACGCGACATTTCCGAATATTCACAATATAACAGCCTCGAACATCAAGAACTTGTAATATCATGCAAAATTAAAAACATAATGGCTGGATAACAGAGACTTCAATCGATAAAAGGCATAAAAGATTTCAATCAAATTTTCTCAAATTTATTGCCATTAGTTCAAGCTTGTAGTCGTGGTCATCAGAGCTTTTGAGACAAATGTTCATTGGTATTGTGTCTGGTAGAAAGAGTCTTGGGAGTCATTAGTCAGAGTGGCCGACCAGCAGTGAACGTCAACTGTATGATCCGATCATTGTAAATGGTACGAATTGATCACGTATAATTTGGCGCCATTTGCTAGAGTGAATGGCGGAATCTCGCGCCAAATTAAAGTTTCTAATAAGATCGATGAGATATCTATGTCTTCTTGTCGATGTCTTGTCCAAGAGACTAATTGAGTGGAATTTGCTCTCCAGCACGAATGACCTTTACGTAAGTGATGGAGTAGGTTTGTGTTCTTTGGGCTTGTTCCAAACTTGGCTATCACGCTAAAAGTTGACGGGTTTGATACAGTGGGGCCCGTATACTCATTGAATTTAACTTAATATGATTTTATAGTTCCAGACTTCAAATTTGTCAATCACACACATTTTAATTGACAATCAGATTGTCGAATTCCTTAAGATATGGAGTTAGATTCTCAGACATAAAACGACATTCTCAACTCTCTGTATCACTAGTATTTATGCCAGTAGACTACCTTATTTGTTATAGGCCTTAAAAGTAGCGTCTGTCTGTTGTTTTGGATTTCGGGTATGATTTTGCAGTTAGGATATCGTTAGTACTAAGGGGGAAACACGTCGAAACGTTGCATAAAACTTTAACCAGTGATTGTTCTTCCATTAAGCTGTGTCTATATAATCTAGGCTATCGTTAGGATAGGCTACTTAAGGATTTATAGTGGTACAGGTCCGTTGTCTTCAGTCACATTTGGTCTTGGCAAATCATTAACAATTGATATACTCACCAGGAAAGGTTTTCTGTAAGTACATGTTATTCTGAAAGGCCCAGGTACAATGGTCATCTTGACACGTGGCCCACAATCCTCGATTTTCCCGCGGAAAGAGGAAGTTCGACATATCCAGCCAATATGGCGTCGAATACGATATAATAATAGCTAAGTTCGTAATAACCAGAAAGATAATTCCTAAAATTGCACAACAACTTGCCATCATGGTATAATAAGATATTCAAAAAGGCGGGAAAAACGTTGAAAATGGCGGGAAAATATTCAAAATGGCGGTGATATTCCAATACAGAAGCTTTATCCAAGTAGTAAGCACGTTTTGAACTATATCCGATTTAAACTAGCTGCTCTTTCAGAAATATTCCGCAGACAATTCACAAATATATTCCGAATTGTAGAATTGTAATCCTGGACAGCTACTCTGAAAAATAAATAAAAGCAAGTGTAACGTATATGTTAAAAACTTTTCACTTTTCTTATTGGGAAGTAGGGTAGTTCAGTCAGGAGATGATCATGCTAGGGGTTCGAACCATCTTTTCACGGACAGTCAGGGCATAATGAGACCACCCCTGACCCCCTTGAAATGTATTAAGAAATAAACAACACGCTTTAGATCATACAGAACAGTGCATATAGGCACTTTAAAATCTTTAAAATTTCGAAAGACAACCAAGGCAAGTAGGAAGTACACCAGTTCAGTTTATTTTTGGAAGACAATAAGATTTCCTGCCATAGAAGTATCAAATGAAATTTTATCCCTACACTTGATGTTAAAATATTATAACTCAATTACATTGAATACAGGAAAACATGTACTACAATGTTTCCTTTTTAACTTGAACCTTTGTAACCACGATCTAAGTTTACAATCCAAACTAACAAAAATCCCACAAAACCATTTTATACGAAAGACTTACATAGAAATTACAATCAGAGATTCCTTAAGAACACAATAAAGGTTGGCTTAATTTAACAGTGAACTAAAATAGAAATGAAATGAATGGAGTTTTATGTCCTACTTTTCTGCACCATGTGGGCTAATGAGGACGGGCTGAGCCATGCAAGTTGCAATGAGTCAAATTTTGCCATGACAGCGGCGTTAACCTGCTCTGTTTCGATTTCCAACTGTCGAGGGATCTTTAACGAGCACAGCCCGTATAGCACATGGGGCTTCGGTTTAAACTAAAACAGAAGACAGACACACAATACAAAAGAACATACAGAATTGAGAATAATTGCTTCTTTGACACGTTGAACAGAAAAATCACACAAAATCTCTTCAACGAAATACTTACATAGGGAGTGAACTTACAACATAAATCTGCAAAAAACTTTGGAACTTTCAACTACACGCCATTCTCAAAAACACTTACAAAATACACAACAGAAACCATGGAAATTGGAGCACGAAAAAAATACATATACTTACTTCGGCAACATACACTTACAATCCTCAAAAACACTTACAAATACAGAATCGACAGAAATTAATGTAAAATCAGCTAAAAGACAACTTAAAAGACTGAATCAGTTGATTGCAATGAAAATACTTACCAAGGGAAGTGAACTTACAACTTAAAATCCTTAAAAACACTCACAAAATATACAACAGACAGAAATTGATATTCAAATTAGAAAAAAGCTGGTTAAAGACACAGTTAACTATACGGTGTTAAAACACAGTGTTAATCACACGACTGACTGTATTATGAATAATACGTCATTAATTATAGTATTAATTAGGTTATACACTCATTAATTATCTTTAAAGATACCCTGTCCCCTAAAACGATAAAAAGTGTGTAAAGATGCATAATCGCCTATTTTTTTTATTGTTTGATTAAACCTCGAAATAATTGCTTTCGCTTTTTTATTTGTAGAATGATTCCTGAAAATCGGTCAGAAATGGGATTCGGTTGGAAGATACTAGAAGAATTATGGAAGATACAAGAAGAATTATAGAAGATATAAGAAAAATTATGGAAGATACAAGAAGAATTATAGAAGATACAAGAAAAATTATGGAAGATACAAGAATATTTATGGAAGATACAAAAAGAATTATGGAAGATACAAGAATATATATGGAAGATACAAAAAGAATTATGGAAGATACAAGAATATTTATGGAAGATACAATAAGAATTATGGAAGATACAAGAATATTTATGGAAGATACAAAAAGAATTATGGAAGATACAAGAATATTTATGGAAGATACAAGAATATTTATGGAAGATACAATAAGAATTACGGACGATACAATAAGAATTATGAATACTGTTGGCAAAATTCGCAATATAATGATAAATATAGAACATAAATAACTTCAACATCACTTTGGTAATTAGTGACTCATAGTTACAGACCTTGAAAATAAACTTTACATCACGCAGTTTATTTTTCAATTTATGATGACTTGTGAAAATTTTAACAGTGCTCGAGTACGTATGAAGAATCATTATACGTCTGATTGCAGTTTAATATTAGCTTCACCGACACAATTTCAGCTATTCATAGTCCATCGAAGAAAGGCAATTCCACATCCGCGTTAATTATAATTTAAGAAGAATATCCCAGCAGACGTGATAATTTAAAATCCAAGCCAGTTATCAACTTCAGGGAACAATAAAGCAAGATTTATCAGCTTTTTCTCAAACTACAACTGTTTTATTCCGTCAGTTTCCCATTTCGATTCGTCAAAGACGTATTCTTGGTGCAAACATGACGTCAGTCACAAAACGTAACGATCGTAACCAAAACCTTACCGAGAACGTAAGAATTAACTTTCCTTCGAATTACTTTTCTGCAAGGTCTTGCCTTCTAAAGGTTCGATGATCGAATATTTTTCCAATAATTCGTACAAGGGGTCAATGAAAATAGGTCATGTAGGGACACAATACGTATTCTCATGACAAAACATGACACTAGTTTTAGAGCATAATACTGCCTTTGACGATATATGGTCCGATACAATTGACTCTTTTTTTTTTTTTATCGACTGATCTTTACAGTTTATAACAAAGACTATATATTTAATTTTTTGACTACAAGGGTACCATGTCCAGTTGGCAATCCCAGTCGCAGAGAGGAAACGATTCTTCCACTGAGACTGAGACTGAGAGTTGAAAGGGAACTAAAATAGCCTAAGGCCGATGGTTTTCTAAATTGCCTCCTATAGTAATTCCATTTACACGCAATTACTCACTTGATTTGATTATATTCACAAACCACCCATGGCTAATTGGTGGCGATTAAATCAATGAACGAATGAATGAATGGGTGAATCAGTGAGTGAATGAATGAATGCTTGAATGAGTGAATAAATGAATAAAAGCAAATTAATTTAACATGCATCACTTCAAGTATGGAATACACACAATCAGATGACGTCATCAGAATAAGTGCACTTGATTAAACATGTCATCATAAATTCAATCGACTTCCTTTGGAAAGGATAGTTTTTGCTCAATTCATTGCCTCGAGGGAATTTGAAACTTTACAGATGTCAGCATCGTTCTAATGTAAAAAGACGAGATGTTGTCTGCTGTATTATATATAGGTCTTGGTCAAACAAAATTGCTTTAAGTGCAAAGAAGGAAAAGAAAGGAAGAAGCCACCATTATGGTAAGGTAAACAACTTAGGCTCAAGAGGATTCCATCTACCAGCTGGTCCTTGGCGATACCTCGACGCAAAGAGACAGCATGCGACAATATCGTGTCCAATTAGCTACCAGATTATAACTGTGCTTGGGGCAATATATATTTTATGCAATCAGACTACAAAGCGAAATCAGTAAGTCGTCATGTAACCGGAAGTGGGCGCGAGGCTAATTCAATACCGGAAGACCAAAAGACCACGCCTGCTCAGTGTTGGCAATGGGTGTATTATAGACTATCGTATAACGCAATTGGACTCCAATTCTACCAAAATATCGAAAGAAGGTTGTTCTGCACCTCGGAAAGTGGCTCTAACTTTTACTCTTCCTACACAAAAATTCAATTACAATGCAGCTGTCTGACCCAATTTCCTCTTGGTAGACATTGACAATAAACATTATTATTATAAAATTTATTGGGAATGTAGAGAGTAGAAGTAAGTGAACGAGCGGGAGCTCTGCAGAGTAATGCAGTTACCGAACTCAAGAACAATTTCCAGTACCCAATGCAAGAACGTGGAATAAGCCCATCTGGTTACAAAATGCCGAACTTCGGAAAAGGTTCCAATACCTTACCTACTCTTCTGAACATTCGCCGAATAATTTTCAATCATTAACCTGATCTCATCCACTTAAGGTGAGTCAATGCCTTGTCCCTGTTAACAGCTGCCGAACCAAAGACCAATTTTCAATCATCTCTAGTAGAGTGAAGACCGTTAACCCAATTCCAGGCTTAGCCAACAAGTTGAACGAATGGAATTAAGCCTCATTAAGCCGATGTAATTACAGAATATGGTGAACTACTGTCGTTACTTCACTGGTTTCTAGTTAAACACGCTAAGCTATTAACCTTCACAGCAAGTGGTTCAAGAGACTCTCTTCAGTTTTGTTCTACAACGGCCGAAATAAGTAAGCGATCTTAAGTCGAGCGGCATGGCCACATACCTAGGTTTTTGACAACACTAGTCTCATGTTAGGAACATGAAAGGTTGATCATGGCCGGGATTTTAAGCAACTGGTCTTAGTAACGACGTGAAGATCAGTACGGTCCGACTCCTCTCGGATGTAGGGCTACGTACAGCACATGCTCGTCTAGATTTGACTTCCGAGAGAGTACCACCTTCTGAATAGGTACCATGGTTTCTCGCCCTTAGTGATGCAGCTGAGAAAGGCTGCCATGGAAAATGATGTGGGTAATGGTGCACTCTATTAGTCTATCCAGACGCAGCACGACAGAAATCCAGGTTACGTGCCTTGGATGTAAACGTATACTGTATCAACTATAAATGTCATTTTCACAATTTGGCAGGTCATCATGTTCTGATATGGCCATTACAGAATACAAGTATAAATGTCAAATGCAGCACATTTAATAATGCAAAATATGCATAAACTTACTGTGTGACATTGTAGAACACAAAACGATATTTGATTTTAAACCACATAGAGACATGTGATTAAATGCAGCGTTCCAAGTCCCGTCATATTTGGCTTTGACAGGCTTTGAGTCGTTGACTCCGCCATATGACAAGCAACTCAATTCGAATACTATATACTGTATATTGTAAATAGTAAAAAAGAATTGTTAAAATAATCTAGAATACCGATTTTAAAACAGAACATATAGCTCTAGAATATTAGGGTGTAAAACTCGATATTAGTGGTCTAATACTAACGTATTTTTACTATAGAGTACCGCCATTCGTTTTCTGTTTACACAAATATATAAAAAAAATATCTGTTAAAATATTCTGAAATACCGGTTTTTATATCAAAACTGAACTCAACTTTGAAGTTAAATTTCCTCCCCATCTGTTAAACCAATACACGTTCTATTTATTTAGTTATATTATTTGCTCCGAATAGAATAAGTCGCCTTCTTGAAATCAAATCATGCTTGTATAGTAATATGAAACATGTAGCTAATGGTACGTATTTCAAAATGAAATGATATTGGGTTTTAAGTCCTACTTTGGGTAAGGTTCATGAAAGCGAGCAGTGTGCAACGAGGGACATTTTAAAGTATTCTTTTTAATGATGTCTTAATGTAGAATGAATAAAATGAAATGGAGTTGATGTCCTTCTTGTTGCTATGCAGTTCCCAACGTTCCCGAACATTTTGAAACCTTCTCTTTATTATTTTGCAATGTAATGGAGTTTTATGTCCTACTTTTCTCCTGATTGAAGACGACGACTGATTGTTTGAAGACGACGACTGATTGGAGGCGACGACTGATTGAAGACGACGACTGATTGAAGGCGACGATTGAAAACGACGACTGATTGAAGACGACGACTGATTGAAGACGACAGTGACTTACTGCACTACAAAAGCGTCTATATCGCTGACAGTCCAATCCATAAAATGATCGTTGGCCAAATTGTTGGACGACCATTTAGCGGTATGGGGTTCTTTGGAAACAGTCACCATGACCTATGTGGCCAGTGACTTTCTATACTATAAAAGCGTCTATATCGCTGACATTTCAATCCTTTTGACATTTGTGAGTGTTAAAAAACATATAGATATATTTTTCTCACTGCAATGAATTAAGCTACATACCAGAATAACGATGAAGTGAAAGCTCTCGGTGAATCGGTGTTTAACTTTTATTTTTAGAGACTATCGTTTAATTACGAGGAGAAAACAGACATCAAATCGTCTCTCAACATGCCAAATTTGAAGACGAACACTCCATAGGAAAATGGAGAGAGAAACTCCAACTACAGTAATAGAAAGGATGATTCTACCGACCAACATGTTCCGAACTCCTTCGCCGACCAAAATCATAACCATGGGTGAGACCGACAAATATTGCTCAAAATCTTCACTCAATAGAAGAAGAATATCAAGAGCAGAACACCGACATGGACCGACCAATATCATTACCAAGGGAGGGGACAATAATGAGAAATAAAACCAACAATTATCGACCAAAGCCACCTCTATGGATGTAGTACCGACAAAATCATCATTCTAAAGAAGAAGAATAATCAAGAGCAGCAACCGACATGTACCGACCAAAATCATAATTTAAAACATCGATAGTTTTCCAACGTTTCACTTCAAAGAATCTAGAATCTAACTGTAGCCACTGAACCATGTTCTGATGCACTGATTACCTCTAAACGCTTTGATAACATGGTCTTTCCTCCAGATCTAAAACCTAATATACTGATAAGCGAACGTGTGTTCCTAGAACTGAAGGTTGAAATCAAAGGAAACGGTTAATTAGCCCAGTTAAACCTGTACGTTCGATGATTCGACAGCTGTTTGTACTGTTCTTATTCAGAAATCATAATTTATGCATGAAGTTATGATTCCATATAAAAAGAGTTTGATAAAATCTCGAGCAGCCTATGACATTATGCTCTATGTTATAATTAAATAGAATGGTTGTATCCTCGAAGGATGGCAAGATCTACATTGGACGGCAAGGTTATATTGGATTCTTTTATTAACATAATATGGCGATATTCACAAGAAAAACAAAGGATGGCATCAATGGAAAAGGATGGCCACGTTAACCTGGAATGACAATGGCAACAACAAAATAGCATAGCAACGACCACAACATACTATGACCATATTTGAGCTTCGACAGATCCCTATATGCACCAGGTTTTCGATTTGGACATTACACCAATTGTAGTAAACGAACGTCTGATTTTTTAGTATCTGATTTGTTTAAAAGTGTACGGTTATATTAGGCAGTAATTATACCAGGGTAAAAGAATAACCAAGTAGAATAATACATGGACGATTACCATAGAATAATAATCAATACAAAACAGTGTAATTCATATAATAACTACGTAAGGCGTGTTGCAATCTTGGACAACGTTTAAATCATAGTTCAGAGGTTACTTCAGGTCATAGGTCATCAGAGGCAATAGAACTATGTCAATAATAACTATCAGAGGCGGTCAGACTCTTTCAATAATAACTATCAGAGGCAATAGAACTCTGTCAATAATAACTATCAGAGGCAATAGAACTCTGTCAATAATAACTATCAGAGGCAATAGAACTCTGTCAATAATAACTATCAGAGGCTGGATATGGAGTAAATAATAACTATCAGAGGCAGCCGACCACCGTTCTTCGTCAATAATAACTATCAGAGTCAATTTCTGGAGGACTTCCGCCGATAAAAATAATTATATGCCCCATCCTTTTTGCATCTAATCTTAACGCTACAGATGAAAAAAGATATGCAGGCTTCAAAGTCATGAGTAAGCATGAACAAATCACGCCAAAATATAATTAACTTTCATAGTTGGACTAGAAGAGAACTGATATTTTGGTAGTAATTGTTTTTGCAAGATTGCAGATAAGTCAAATGCGTCTCCTGTAACATGAAACTTGGAACAGTTTCAAAGAGTGTACTCCATACGGAGTGGACACGCCCAGATTCTATACGACTTTCAGAGAGCCTGCGAATTGTAAAGAGGTTCTTCTAAATGTCTTATGTGTAGAGGGGACACTGATAGCATCGCTGTGACCCCTACACACATAGAATTTAAGAAAACCTCTTTCCGACCACTTTGAAGCAATGGATATAATCCATGAGCAACAGTTTCAAAATTCTAAGCGGCTGCCAAATTCCAATACACAAAATGACTAAGAACACTAACCTGCTGTCTTGGACGATTCCTGGTAATTCCTTCTTCAAAACAAATCACCAAAGGATGCGACAGACCAATAACTGTTCCTTAATCCGTATACGCAATTTCCACTTCCACAAAATCTACGCTGCCATAGCGAATTCCGGTTTCTCCTAGTCAAAACTAGGTCAAGTTATAGACGTTCAAGAACTACAGAACCAATTTACAAGCATTCCGTGTCGTTCTCTCTAATCTTAACCAAAATACTTGTAGAACGCTTTACTCAGCAGCCGATAACTATCCCTGTTTGTCAAGTCTTTTCTAATCAATGCCAGACGCATGTGATATGTTAGTCACGATCGCTCCAGACGAAAGCGATTACGAGTTATTAGAAGAAAAACAGAAGTTCACGCCTGCTAGTACATCAGTCACGATTATCAAGTTATTGATAACAACTGTACGGGAATCAATCAAGCGATGAGGACTGGTAATTCGAGACACACGTGACCTGTGGCGCGGGAAAGTAATCAGTGTAAATGTCACGTGACACGAATATACGAACCTCTTCAGGAATCTGTGTTGTTTTGGCAACCCATATGTAATATTCTTTAATCTTGTCGGCGTAAAGAAAATATGATATATGAACCGCTCACAAGTCTTGATAATCGAGTCTTTCATCTCCTATTTGACTTGGTGCCAATCACGTTAAAATGTGCGTCTGCTCAGGCTATGAAAAGGTTAAAGTTCAGCTCAATTAAAAAAGAACTTGATACAAAAAGTATTCAAAGAAATATACGACTTTTGTTAAACTCTTTGACGTGTCTGGATGATATTTCTACAAAACGTCGTCTGCTTGACTGTTAATTGCAGACTGGAAACGAGGTTGGAATCGATGAATTATGGCGCGATTTAAATTGTCGTTTGGCATTGTATTGATTCGACGATAGCAGACGATTAATGTTCTCAAAGATAAAAAGAATTCTCATGTTAATGATAGTGCGGCTGGACTTAAACCCCCTAGAAGCAGTCGATAGTCTAAACTAACAATTCATCAGATATCTGTAGCTCTATATGGGGCATGCGTCCTCAGACTGAGGAGTCCAAAGTCTGTTCTTTAATACCTGAACATTTTAAATTGTTACCGAATTTTTATGAAATGCGAATCAAAATTTTTAAATTGTAACGTTTTATATACGTTTTATTTCAAGGGGAGTAATTCTCTCCAATTTTATTTGACCATTGAGACTCTAAATCCACTCCTCATCCAACTCTGACTCACACCCCCTTCCCCCACCTGGCCAATTCCTCTCCAACTCCAGGTGATGCAAACTTCCCTAGCTCCATGATCTTAATCCGAACTCTTGTCCACTCCCTGACTCATCTTCCCTACTACCCCTAATGTTTCTTCTTCCATCCACTCTAATTCCCCCGCCTCTACTTAAACCACAGGCAACCCGAAAATACACCTACCAACGTGGAGGCAATATAACTGAATTGTCGACCAAGTTAAAACTTTCATTGGTTTAAGAATGATCGGAGAAAATGCCAGTACAGGATTATATCCCATGTGTCAGATTTGTTGCCGCAAATAAGATAATCCCATGGATAATCCGGAATTAAGGCAAATTCTCGAATTAACTCATAATCCTATTTGATCCTAAAATGGGTCGTTAGGCAATTACCAACTTTTAGAGCTAATATCATTTCCAGTATCTGAAATATCATGATCGAACCTATATTGTGGTTTCGTTTGAAAGCAATGAAATATGTTTTGTGGTGTAAGACCACATGATTAGGATACAGGATAGACTGAGTTTTCAACTGAAGATGTCAATGTAAATTGTTGAAACGTCGCTTAAAACAATAAATCCAGGAGTGATATACCGTAAAATTTGAGTATATTATTGAAAATGCAATATACAAAGGAGACTCGTGGACTGATAGATACGTTCCTAAATGGAGATACAATAAGAGTTGAAGGAGTAATGTCCCTTGAAGAAATAAGACACAACGTAAATTGTAAGGTAAGTTGCTCATATCCCAATCAATATAAGCACCAGTGTCAAGTTGGAGCTGCTGATTTGTCAAAGAGAGCTCACTCTGTGTACTATTTACTGTGCGCCATTTTACAGGACATTGTACCAGTACCTGACCGATACCACTTGGTTGCATTCTAAACCATAGCTATATATGGATGTCCTTTTTGGAGCATGACATACATTAGGTGAGACTAGAGGCATCAAAGATTAATCCCAAACCCATGATCTCTGACCACATGGTCCGCCATTAAAATTTACCTTCATGCTTAATTTACTAGGTTATGCTGAGAGATGTTTTGAGTGGTATCCCCCGGGGAACACCTGGAAACTACAGGAGAAAAAAAAACTGTTTGATCAATTTTTCATGCCCGATTTAATTAAGTGTGGAAACGAACGAAAACTTAAAGTGATTATTTCGTCAAGTTTTTGTCTTAAACAGCAACGCCTGTTTTACCAAAACACAACAAAAATATTTTTTTCAAAATACAAACATTTCATTGGTCGAAAAAGAAATTCCGAATATATATCAATAATTGACAAATCAGATGATAAAAACTAAAATTATTCAGAGTTTAGATTTTCAGAAAATTCAAGGGACCACATCCCTTTTAAACATGCTTTCAACTAAGAAGGCTATGTCCACTAAAAATAAGCCTTTTTTAACGTATGATATGACTTCATCGAAGTTTCTTCACTATTAGATTTGACATAGATTTATGCACGTGCATTTCGTTATCTTTTTAGAAACATGATGAAGAGTAGAAGAAAGAAGATATCACCAGCAAAATGAACGAAGAAACGAGATATAGAAACTATATTTTACAAAGTAAGAACCGCACATACTAACTGATTACTTGTAGGGAAGGGAAGAGGAGAAGGTGTGCACGTACGACCTACTGACCTAGAATTATTTACAAATTTGTTAAATTTAAGGTGCACCATAAAGATAGGGAGGAAAGTGGATGCACGCGTGTAGTTCGACCTACTGTGGACCTGATTGGCCTATTTGGACCCACCCCAGTAAGTAGGCTTAGTGTAAGTAGCACACAGTTGCATGATAAGAAATGAAAAAGTAATATACACAGTAGAAGCTCATTCAAGGGCCTGGTTCCCAAAACAATCGTTTGATCTAATTAATCTTATTAGTCCATAACGAACTCAAAATCAGTGACGATCCATAATATCAAGGGTTAAGTTACGTCGGACTAGTATACGTTTGGTAACCCAAGATAGAACCATAGTTCAAGAGTGCTTATAGTAAGTTTACACACATATTGAAGGTATTTAGGATTAGAATATTAATGAACCCAATAACACACAGTACATAGTGGTTGTAGCAACGTCATAACCTCATGTATATTTAAACACGTTAGTCATGTATGGGTTGATCATGTGATTTTAAAACTCTAGTAGCCTCGCAGAAATCTCAGGGAAATTCCTTACTTTACCTGTGAATTGTAGAACCTCTAGGGGCTATGGGAATTTGGTACCTTTAGAGACATTGGTGTATATAGGAATCATATATTCTTTGGTATCTTGTACTGTCTACGCCAGTAAAGGTGAAGTTGAAATGTCCTTAACTGAGACAGTAACTGAGAGTAGTGTCATCCGTTATTACCAGTTCTGAAGGATATCTTTAAGGATTCTATCTTTCTTTTGAAGGTGAGACTTGATGGAACTTGGATGTTTTACTTCCCTTGTTTCCGAATTTGGATATACTTGAGAAAATAACAAAATCTTTGGGACGCTGGATTATGACAAGATCCCCAATATATGTCATAGGACCTGAAAAATGCTAGTAATGTCTCTGTATTTTTCGCAGTGTTCTTGGAAAGATTGACAGGGGAGGGGTCTTAGGGCTTGTAATTGTAATTGTGGGCCAACTGCTACCATGCAATAACCAAAAGATTCACTAAGTGACTTTTGTTTGGTCGATGTCTTGCTCCATATCAGCTGTATGAAGTTTCCATGTAAAGTTTTAGGTTTTCAATTTGCTTTTGACGAAAGGTCAGTCCACAGTTCGCATAGAGAGCCAGAATTTCGGCTGTTCAAAGGTTGTTATTGTCTCCTTCCAATTTGGTTCTATAGACTTTGTTTACTCATTGCGTGACAGAAGCAATAGTATTAAAGAAGAAATAAATTGCTCTTTAGTATCAACCTTATTCCTCGACAACAAGCCTGGGGTACATTGGCAGTCCAGTGTTCTGAAAACATGAGCAGTAATCAGCTCTCTGCAGTGACTTAAACTAAAGTCTATTTTTGTGTTTTACAGAAGTACAGAGCTCTCTAAGTCTCTGTTACGATAACAAGTACAGTGAAGATATAACTTTGAATATCGACAATATTGGACCACTTCTGACGTCATTGGGAGTTAAGCAAGGCGAGACAGGGATATTGGATTTGATCAGAAACGCTTTGATTGACAGTAAGTATGAGTTACGCAGATCAAGAGTGGCAACAGCAAGTCACTTAGTCCGTTAGAATACCGCTACAAAGTACATGTAATTGCATTTTCAGATAAAATCTGTATACAGACAATCACTGAGGCAGGAATACAGGATAGCCAATGTTTGTCAACTTTGCCTCAATGATCTTTCGTTTTTTTGTGACCTTTTTGGTCGGGTTTCGGTTTGTATTGGCTTCCCCGAGATCCCCACTACCGTACTGGATGATTTAGATATCTAAATGGCTTATTATTTACAGCAAATGGTTGCATCGATCCTCTGGAACTTGAGAGGGCGATAGTTAATGTGTCACTGGAAAATGGAGACGACGAAGAAGCCTTCTTTGAAGAAGCCTTTACAATCATTGATCTGGATAACGATGGCTACATCACAGCCCCTGACATCTACCGGCTGTTTCAAAAACTAAATATAGGAACAACTGACGAAGGGCTGATAACTCTGCTTAAGAATCTTGATTTTGACAGAGATGGCTCGATCGACTATGAAGGTGAGAGAGAGAGAGGTCGAATCTCTAATTTTTGCTGAATTGTAAGATACCTTAACGTCTGGGGTTTATTATGATATGGATAGCTGAATTTGAGTTCTATCAGTCAAAAAACAAATAAAGGCAAGCAATAACCATCATGGATTGCCCTGATTTCATTATAACCTTTATGTGCAGACCCAAAATTCATGTATAGAAAGTCCTATGGCCTTGCATTTCGCGGGTAATTGGAAATAGATTACTAAATGCTATTTTAATCATTATGTCACCATTTGTTTTAGATTTCCGAAGTTTTATGCTCGGGCTTGAATTCCAAGAGCCAGAAATAAAATCAGAACACAACTGTAGCGGTGATGACGATGATGTCAAAGACGACGATGAAGCGAGCTCGCGACTAAACATTGCCGCTTTAAGAGATAGGAGGCCCAGTTTACGGAAACTTACGAAAGAAGACAGCCAATTCAATTTAGTGTCCGAGAAAAAGCGCAGCCTTTTTTCCTATGCTGGTGTGGTCAAAGACACATTCGCCGTTGTATCGTACATTCGTCGGGTCACCCAAACCGATAAGCTAGAACAGGATGTCCAGCAAATACAAGAAAAGTTAGAAGCAACATCTTCACAGCTGACCGCGACCCAAGGAGAAAGCTCCCGTAGATCCTCGCTAAGAAGTGACATTTCGAATATCTCCAGACTTCTTCCTCCTTCGACCAATCGCAGGAGAAATTCTGTATCGTCATCGGCGTCTTCAGTGGGAAGTTTCTCCCCGGAAGACTTTTTACATGTCCTACCTGCGAATTTTTCTCGACGACCATCTATGGACAGTGCGTGTTCATCACAAAGAAGTCGTAACAATTCGGAAAAGTTAAATGGAAACGTATCCATAAGAATAAACGGAACAGCAACAGGTGCAATGAACCAGGTTATTCCGAAAACAGTGGTGGGGAAAGCAAAAGATACTGGACAAGACAAATCCCAGTCCGGAGTTGACGATAATGAACTTCTGTGCTTAAAAGATCTGTGTTTGACCATAACGGATACTGACAGCGGCAACGACTCTGCATTGACGTTGTCCCAAACGGTAAACGGATTGGTTGAGCAGGCTAGTGGGATGGCCAATAGACGTAACTCAACAGCAGACTTGGATTCATCCATTGGACGTAGTAACTGGGGAACCGGAGCTGCCTCATCGGCCAAATCACCCGGACAACAGAAGCGACAGCTTAGTGTGGAATCTTCAGCCAACGAATTCAGGGATGATAACTCGTCCGTGAAATGTCCACGTGATAACTATGACCCCGATGATATGACTAGTGCTACTAGGAACAATTTATTTGAATTTCATAAAATAACAAGTAAGTCTTCCAACTCCATCGGGGCAGAATCGACCTTGCCGGAGGAGATTCCGCAAGGTCCACAAAATTTAAATGCGGAGACCCCAAGATCCAAGAGAAGCGACATGAAACCATTTTTTCCAGCAGGTACCCCGAACACCAGGTTAGCTTCACCTGGCTGTTCTAGAACTGGGAAAGAAAATGGCGACAGTGAGACGGACGACATGTACATCAGCCTTGTCGAAAAGTATCACCGACCCCAGCGGCGTTATCGGAGACGTATATCCAACGACTCTGCGACTGTTGGAAAATGTCTGAAAGTTAGAACACTGAAGAAAACCAAATCAGTAGCGAAGGCAAAGAAAGAGGAAATTCAGTCACCAGATGTCGGAACAAAAGAAATTCGGGTACCAACGGCTGGTTACGACGTCGACGATGAAGAAAAGCGTCTAAGGGAGGAACGACTTCAAAATTTCGTAAACGCAGAGAGCAATGATCTGGATATGTCAAAATAGAAAACTTTGAAATTCCTCTGACAGATAGTCCAAGAACATCTTGCGTTCCCAAACCTAAACGATCTTATAGTAACTCGAGACCTCAAACGGCGCGGCAGATGAGTCACACGTACCCAAGGCAATATATTTTAGGAGACTGTGTCATTTCCAAACACCTGTCCAACTCGATGAATTCACCGAGAACCTTAGAAGAATACAACGATATTCATTGCGGGTACATCGTGGGACATATTTCTTACGAGAAGCCAACGATCAACGGAATGCAGCCTCTGAAAACTCAAAAAGACTCAGCACCTGGAATTTCCACCTGGCAGCACGAATTCCCGTCCGTTAATCAGTCGGCACGGCGTCCAAAAACGGCTATCGGGATGAAGAGAGCTATGTTCAGTCGTTCTTACAAGTATCTGAACCGTCCCTTCACGGCTCGCACTGCACCAGCTACCAGAGGATCCAACCAATCCGAAAGAGATTCTATGATGAGTTCCAACGAAACGTTGTCCTCGCATAACATAAGTGACAATGAACGTAAGGAAAGCCAAACAACCAGCAAGCAGGCCCAATTCGGGGAGTCTAACGAATCAGTTGGATACTCCAGCGAGGATACTTCGGATTTGGGCAATTCTTTTAATGAGAACGATTTCGTGGCCTCTCGTTATAGAAAGACAACGAAATGCGGATCAAAAGAGGATGGTGACGAAGCTCTATCAGAGGAAACGCGCCAGGGATGCCAATTAGTGCCAACGGCGCCGCAAGTAAAGCAAGAAAATGACTTATTACAACCAGAATCTCAAAAGAGCTGTTACATTAAAAGACCGACGACTCCAAAATCACCCCTTCTGATGACTAGACGGAGCTATCCTCTTGGAAACCGAGATGAACCTTTGAACGATGATGCTATGCCATCAAGTCGGCGGCCTCAAACAGCAAGACCCGTCCGGAGAGGATCGATCTATGGAAGCCAGCAACGTTATTCATCAGATGGTTCATCTGTGGGAACTCCACGTGTCAGACCGAAAACTGCTTTTCCCGCGAGAAAACAGAGCATCACATCGACAACACTATCTTTGAATGTGGTCGACATGTCTCCCCGATCCCGACCAGTTACTGCAAGAACTAAAGATGGAAGAAAACAGTGTCATCAAAAAGCCGATACTGAAGACCTTCCAGATACAGATTCAGAAGCAACTTCTGGTCCAAAGACAAATAAAGTCTTCACCAACAGTTTCCCTGTCCGGAGACGTAAGTCAGTTTCTGGAAATGTGTCACAGCAATCGTCAAAAGACGACGATACCGGATCGCCGAAAAGTGGAATGTCTTGTTTGGAAGATGGAATCGAAGGCGAATGCATAACGCCTCGAAATCCGACAGTGTCAATTCTACGTCGACCAAAATCGTCCCTTGGTCACGGATTCATTAGGGCATCCCCCGCTACTAGTGAGATCAATGTAGTGGACATGTCAGAGGCATTAGATGATCCGGAAACGGCTGTAAAGATGCAACAGCGAAGGAGCTTTAAACCGTTAACCAGAGCCATCATGGCTTTGAATCAAACGAGACGACTGGTGGTACAGAATTCATCCTTATCTCGAAGTTTGGAGACAAAAGGAATCCTGTTGCAACATGACGACTTATCTAAAACAAAATCGGTTACACAGGATGTTGTTCCGGTGGTTCCAGAGAATCCGGTAATGAAGACTAAAACGGTGATCACTTTGGAAATACCCCAAATTTAAATCAATGTGTCTCAAGACGACCATTATGGGCTGAGAAATTCCATTTTAGAGTGTAGCATTAGGTCTGGTTTCTTCATAATCTCAGAATCTTGGAACTTCGAGTATTTGATTTGTGTATCGAGGTGGTAGATTTGGTGAAGCGTACTTTTGGCGTGGGAGCTTAAATATTTTGTGTGTGCGAGGGAAAGAGTACCTGCCCAAAACATTCTTATCAGTACCAGTGTTAAGCCCAAACCTTCCTATTGCTTGCCGAATTGGGTTAGTTCCCCAAAGCCTCATTCTACCCATGGAGCCATTGTATATTGTAAATATGAAAGTGCTTATCTGTGATAATGTTCTTATGGCAAACTGTAATTTTTATAACACAATAAAGAGTGTACCGTACTGGATTATCTCTACCGTTGATATCTTTAAGATATATTGTGGTGGTGGTGAGTGTCACAGTTGACTAATACAGAGACTCCACATGCTAATAATCTGTATTTCTTTAAATGTACAAGATAATATAGAGAGTATGGAATATATCTCCTGAGGCCTAATGGTTCTTTTTAAAGCTCCATTTAACTGTGGTGGTGTCAAAGTCGCATTATGCAGAGATTCGATAAAGAGAGTACTGGAATACCTCTACTAAGGGCTTAATCAGGGATTTTGGAACTGCAACTGTGTGACTTTGTGATGAATTGATAATAATATCAAAATAAAATGTAATATTCTTTTTGATAAGAAATTTAATATTAATAAAAAAGAGTTTATTGAATGGTAATGACATTATCATAAATTGTGCCCAATGATAATGTCACTACGATAATACAAATGATAATGTTATTCAATACCATTATCATATTTGCTTTAGATGATAATGGTATTGTATGAAAAGGCCAACATGATAATGATTTTGAACATTCTGTATTATAATGGCTGAAATCATACCAATGAATATGTACATCATATCACAAATGATAATGTCACTGGATGATAATGGTGACAGCATGTCTAGAGATGTCACCAAGGATAATGTCACTATGATTTAATGGTATATGATGATGACTATGATGACATTCCAATGATAATGTTGATATTCAGATAATGACACTGATGACATTAATGCCAATTGTATGACAAAAACCACAGGTAATGATACTGTCACTTGATGATAATGTTGACTTTGTTCCAATGTCATATGATAATGACAATGTCAACTGTCTGACATCACATCCATGGATAATGTCACTGAAGAGGATGTCATTTTGAGATAATGTCACTGTTTACTGTATGCTGGGAAAATTCACTTGAGAATCAGGGCTATTGATTTGGATGCAGTTTCCAGACAGGTCTGACTGGAACTCCCAAGCGTTCACTGAGATTCTCTTTCAAAACACTTAACAATCCAATTTTTCATCCAAAATTCTGGCATTCAAACTTTCAAATCAACAGCCCAAAAATGTCATTATGTCAAAAATCCTTCAGGGTATAAAACCATTATTTTTTAGCCACCAAATAGATTCCCATTTATTTAAATGCCTGCCCCTCGTTCAAGGCTCAATTTCACCCAAATATATCTTTTTGTCACTCGAGCATGATAAAACTGAAAATATTAAACAAAACAAAAATCTTTATAACCTTTTAGAAAAGGGTATAGTGGTAGTTATCTTAAAATATTTCGTTATTATTTTTTCAAATTGTAGCAGCACTGCAGGTTTTTTTTCATGATAGGTCACTTTAGGTAAGACTTTGAGATTTTTTATTCAACAGGTTTTGAGGAATTGTGGAAGATGAAGGGGGGATATTCCTCTCTGTTAAAATGAGCCAATTTATGTTAAAACAAGGGCAATAACTCTATAAAACTAATTATTAAAAAATCACCAAAATTGGACTTATCCAAGATCAGAGCAATATACATATATATGCAATGTTTTATCAAAATAGGACAAAATACCATGTTCAATAGTCAATTATGGATGAATGGACAGACAGACAGGCAGAGGGGCCAAGCAGATAACAGAACAGACCCGGGGGATAATAACCACTGTTTATTCTATAGGATGAGGAGAGAGAGTAAACTTACCAATGGGTTCAAATGGATGGAAATCAACTTCATTTACAGATCCAGCATGCCCTGGTAACTTGTACAGCACCCTTCGAGTGGTAGTGTCCCATACATACACAAATCTATCTCCAGATCCTGCTCCCACTTTAGACCCATCAGCTGACCAGCTACAGTGGAGTAGATTCTAGAAAAGAAGAACAAGGATAAGAATCACAAGGGGGAAACCAAAATGCAAGCCAGCAAGCCATAAGTCAAGGCCAAAAGCCAATAATCATGAGAAAAGCAACCAGTCTTCAAGTGGATCATTGACCAAACCTTGACAAAGTTCTTTGATGGATTATCTATACCCATTTACAAGAATAAGTAGGAAAGATGATTAATCCTTCACAGACGGACTGTTCCTAACACTCATGGCCAACGTCCCATGTCTACTTACCTTTTCAAATGTGTGTTGATGACCCTGTAGAATCTTGACACATCTTTCTTGGGGAGCGAATGGTCTCACATCCCATACTCGTACTAAAATAAAACATAATCCTTCATCAGAACAATCTCTTTCAAAATAAAATCCAATATTTTATGTAGTTATCCCACAAGGTTTCCAGGACTACGATGCCCTGTTTTAGACTAAGAACATGGTCTACGTGGAAGATTAGACTCCTTTGCTCCATCCCCCTCTTTTTTCAGACTTGGTAGCAGTAAGATAAGGTGGTCTGGGTGGAACATCAGGCTACTCTTTGCTCTCCCCCCATAAAACAAACAACTATACTCACAAGTATTATCCATAGAGTTAGAGAGTAGGTAAGAACCATCAGGACTAAGTTCCATACCAGTTGGTGTATCAAGATGGCCTCTCATCTTATATAGCACATTATTCTTTCTTAAATCCCACACCTGTTGAGAAATGAAATGGAGTTTTACTAGTGGTGGTGCCACTGCAGAGATTGGAGGTAGAAATAGGGGCAGACTAACCTAATGGGGGGTCAACTGTGGAGACATAGGCATAAGCGCATGCCTCCAGCTGACCAACTGTCGAGGGATCTAGCCTACAGCACACAGGACCTCTCTGTCCCATCTGAATGACTAGACGTTTTTTCAATGTCAGCCTCTCCATACTACATCACTGACAATGGGAAACCAGGTTAACCAAGAAAGAGCCTTTGTACCCTACAAAACCACCAAAAGAGATATTTGTTTTAGTTACCTTGATATCATTGTCAATACCAGCTGAGAAAATCTGTTCAGCTGTATCATTAAAACAGGTGGATGTCACTTGGTAGGTATTCTGGAATGTCTGTATTACTCCCTTCTTTCTGGCATCCCATAACTGTAATAAAACAGGTTAAATAATAACAAAGGTGAAATTTTAATAATAACAAAGTTAAATAATAACAAGTCTAGCTAATGCAGACAGTCTAAATAATCATGATGACAATTTCAGAGCTTAATAGACATAGTTGTTTAGAGCTCAATTTCAGCTGTCTTTAAAATTTTCCAAATTTATGATTGAAGGTCTCAAAGGAAACAAGATAACCATTCAGGGGTTCCAAACTTACCTTAATTGTGCCATCATCACTTCCACTACAAAGTAGCTGTGGACCACGTCGAGCTGGATTCACAGAGTTGACAAATGTTTGGTGACTTTTTAACTTGCGTATTCTGACACCCACTTCCACATCCCAAACTGCTACTATTTTATCTGTGGAGGCAGTGAACAGATTACTGGAAGAAATATAAAAAAAGATCATTAGTGTAATCTTGGTAAGACATACAGAAGTAGGAAGGTAAATATTAAGAACACAAGTTATATAGATATACTACTTCTAGTTTTAGTACATACTATGTTTTTCGAAACACAGTATGTAATAAACCTAGAAGTAGTATTCTTAAGGTCTAATGGTTCTGCAATTATTGCTGGTACCAAACAATGTGTTATCATAAAATTCCAAAAACAGTTATAAATACCAACCTGCTATCTGTTGAGAACTGTAGTTCCATTATGGCACCAGAATGTCCTTTCAACACATGAAAATTATCGCATTCACCATACACATTCCAAAAATCTGGAAGCAAAAAAAAAATCAATTTTAATGGAGTATTTTTTTATACAAAGTCAAGTTACTTATTGGCAGATTGCTGGCTGGCACAATAACAACATTGCTGGAGCAGTACTGAACAATACATGGTTATAACTTACAAATTAATCTGTCAAATCCACCTGAAGCCAGCATCTGTCCATCTGGTGAAAATTTGGCAGTGAAAATATCTCCTTCATGACCAGTCAGTAACATGATTGGAGCTGTTAGGTTTGATGTTCTTGCTGGACCCTGAAACAACGAATAGTTATTGTACAGTTTTAAAAGGTACTTTCTTTCATGTCAGCAACCAAGGGATTTAGCCTTTAGATATTGTATTTTTCACTTGCTTAACAAGTTATTCGATGGAAAATTGAAACGATGGAAAATTGAAACGAAAGAAGAGGTGAGGGGTTACATACCGATTCAACCAGTTGATTGCCTTTCCCTGAGTGAACCACCATATCAGTTTTGGCTCTTTTTGCAGGTACAATTGCGCCTTCCATTGCCCTTCGTTTTAAATCCATGTTTGTTTCAGTTTTATAAGTCAAAAGACAGCCTTTATTTACAAATTTTAAACAAAAACACGCTTGGAAATCGTAACCGGAACTCGCTTTTGTGTGACTGTCGCGAGTAGCGTATGTTTCTTACCTCCCTTCGTTAAGAGCACGTCAAATCGCCCATAGAACATATTGGACAAATCATTATCAATTGGACCATTTGACATATCATGAAAACGATGTAGAATTGTGGGCCTACTGTAAAGATATGAAAAGAAAACACCATTTCCTAAGGGTTGAATTAATTTTGGTTAGGAATTCTAAACCAAAAGAATAATCTCAAAATCATATTTTGAAATGGTTGTATATTATTCTAAGGTGAGAATAATTATTGGCGCGAAATCTATTGGCCCTTATCACCCAGTCTTTTTTGTCTATACACAGCTGCAAGGAGTCTGGGTGTCGGAGAGTGAACATGTTTTGGCCCAGTCGAATAATCAAAGCATACTGAGGTAATATTTAAGTAAGCCTACGTATAAGTGGGTAACGTCAGCAAAACGATTTGTAACTTTAAGCCATTCTAAGAACTAAGCTTAAAATAATTGCAATTACACATATAATATAAACTTATATAATAGTTTATTAGAAAAGCCATTATGGTACATTCGCCATTCGTTTGTTTTGACGTTTCGTTGGTGGTTTTGTTGGATGTATGACGGCTTTCGACTTCTGATCAAGCTTCAAGAAGGTCACTGCCGTGGCTTTGAATCTTTTGCTCCGTTCCGCAACGTTGCAGTTTATCCGTCTCAGCTTGTCCATGACACCTCTGCGTTCCAACGCCAGGCGAAGTCGTTTGGTACATTTATACTTCCTGTTTAAGCGATAGATGACCGTAGCAACATCTGGTCCGGAAATGGCAACACAAATGAACGTGATAAACAGAATAGCGAAAGTTCCAATGAATTGTGATGATGGGCGGTCGTCAAGGCTACCAGAGAACTTCCTGGTGGTTGCTGAGAGTCCCTTCCTCTCAACTGTTAGCTCGGCAGTGATGTTTGCGACTGTTTCCTCAACGTTCACAGAGCTTGTATTGATCTTGAACTCACGGGGACAACAACTGCACTTACACATTATCTGTTTCCGGTGTGAGCCTGAACAGTAAACTGGGTGAACCAAAGGACCTAATGATAATACAAAGGATGTTATTCTGCGTGATATGGAACGGAAGTCACCAAATAAATAATGTGGACTCTCAGAAAGGAGTGCCGAATTGACTCAGATAGTTGATAGTGCCTTGAGTCAGCTACAGCTACCGATAATACTGCCCGAGGACCAAAAGCCAAAACATGTGAAAATCGAAAAGTGAGTAGGCAGATGATCAATACCCATCTTCAATGCTCAACTAGAAGCACAAAATAGGACGTAAAACTTCAATTCATTTTTACTCTTTATACCATGAAATTGTTAAGATCCAGTAGGCTAATCCTCTCTCAAAGAGCACTGGCTCCAACGACTTATGACGAAGTAGTCTTTGCTGAAAACCTGCCTCCCAAACGGCCTCAATGAAAGTTGCGTTTCAGATTCAACTTTACGGAAACTGCCGAGGATTGCCGAATGACCTGCCCCCGAAAGAATAAATAAAACAAAAACCTACCCAAACTTAGGACTAATAAAATGGCAAAAATCAGCGCCATTTCGCTACTGGCTCACAATATAACACCATTAGACTACCAGAGAGTTTTGAAATGGAGTCGTGTATGTCTTCGTTCGTTCCCTCTTATAGATGCATGCTAAATGAATGATCAAACTTGGAATAGAAGGATAGAATCGATGTTTAAATTATACGAAGAATAGACAGATTATTGAACAATTATATAAACTGAAAGAAACAATGGTTGAAAGAAAATTCTTTTATTTGCATTACAGTCCGAAATGTAGTGCAGCAGGAGTCAGAAAAACTGGCTGCAAGATGAGTTTTATTTAACAAGGTTGAATTAAGACACTCCTGTACAGGTGCCCTCGCACCATAACGATTACCAGTTAGTATGGTTCCTAATAATGAAAGTGGTCACGATTTCGAACGCAGCTAACAACTCGTTTTTTTTCGGGCAAAAATCTCATAACTATGTTAGAAATTCTGGCAACCTCAGATATTTCGCCCCCATCCCCTCCTCAGACGTAAACCTGGCTCCGCCACTGACAATACCCAACTGGTAATCGCTATGGTGTGAGGTCACCTTTATGGGATTGTTCAAATTCAACCATGCAAAACGAGGAAAACTGACTGTAATTTGATATATTTTGTTGAATTTGTTTCCGTCGGTATGTACAGGGAAATATGTTATCACAAGTGTTGATTTATGTTTCAACTCTTAAAGGGACAGATTCACCATCAGACTCAAAACGGGATTTTTTATCTTAGCTATAATCAAACAATCCCCCATTCCACACCGCAGTAAATAATATAAGTACGGGCATCCTCTCTCGTTTTGATTGGTTCATGGTAACCACCTCATCATACGAAGCCATCAGGTCGAGGTCAATGCTACGGGGACCATTGCATGCATGCTGAGACATAACACTGTCGGTAATGGAAGGCTTTTCGGACAATTGTCTTTATTGATAAGACTTTTACGAAAATAGAAGCCGGGTTAACAAAATGATATTGGCTTATTTACCTTATTGGATTTCAATAGCTCGCCATGTAACACATTATTTTAGCGTGCCTCATCTTCACAAGGTCACGCTACCATAGCCCTGCGGTGTCTGGTCTACGGTTGTGGTCTGCGGAACGTGAACGTGACGTGCCTATTTTGTCCTTCTTATAAGATCCGGCGAAACAGGCACGTTTTTCTCGAAGGAACAACTGGGTAATATTTGAATGTCGAGAGGTTCATGACACGACTGGGAACTGGCTGCTGGTTTTCCCAGACCCATCCGGCATTCAGTCTTAAACGCATGCCTGACGCCGCACCGAAAACCATAATCTGTGTGTCCAGGCCTTTAGGACGCCTTTACCGGTGTGACGGGGCTTTTACGAACTACGTGCTGATACATGGTGTTACTCAGGTTTCCTTTGTATTTGAGTCTTTCTAGTTGAGTGAATTCTTTGAATTTTAATTGAAATTATTTCAAAAGATTTCAAAAGACTTCTAATATATTTTACATCAAAGGAAGTCCTTTTATTCATTTCATTTTATTTACTTTTTGTCCGATGTTAAACGTTTTCAATAGACCATAACGTGTCGTAAATAGGACTTATAACTCCATTTTATTTCATATTCCGATATCTGGAGTATTCATTTCAATCACTGCGAGCAAAGTTATCTCTTCTCTCCGAAGAAATAGTCCCTCAATAATCAATATTTGTGTCCAGAGCAATCTTATATGTACAAAGTTGTAAGTGTTTTTTTAGCTGCCATTGTTTAAGGGCTGTAAGTTACTCCCTATTTGATTACCTTGAAAAAACGATCGACTGGGGATTTGTACCTCCTCGTGTGCCCGTGGCAGTCGTTGGAACTCAAGACAAGACTCTAATCGGCGACAAACGTCTCCGACCAAGACCGCTCGTGTGCCCACACCTTAAAATACTTGTATAGTAAAAGAAGTAAAGACACCATTTAAAAGTACTAAAGTGTTTTTTTATTTATTTAACATATAAACTACTTTAGTCACCCTTAAAGGGAGTAGGGGGGAGGGGGTTGGGGTAAAT
This sequence comes from Lottia gigantea, assembly GCF_000327385.1. Taxonomy (NCBI): domain Eukaryota; kingdom Metazoa; phylum Mollusca; class Gastropoda; family Lottiidae; genus Lottia; species Lottia gigantea. Next base: position 83,605 of record NW_008708708.1, on the reverse strand, counting down.
TTAGTCTTGACTAGCCTATATGTAATGAATCGTCAAAAGTACTAGAAATATTAGAAAATCGCATAGTTTCAGCTGTGAACACTATAAGTGATTGACTTAGCTTAAAAAAATCCTGTTTCCGAGTATGGTTGATCAAATAAAATGGTGCACCTTTCCCTTTAAAAGGCGTCTTCTTATTTCGTTTATTGCACAACAATAGAGAGTCATACATTCTGTTCTTAGAAAGAATATCATATGGGTCATATTTGGACGGTAGATATTTATATGAGTATAAGGTTTTATAAGAGATAGTCTTTTATATCTTGCCTATATAGGTCACAAGTTCAGACGATGGATTTCAGCATTAGAATACATCAATTTGATAAGAAATTACCTGCTTTTGGAGAGATTTACAAATAGTAAACAATAGAAGCTTGGCAAAAGATCTTTTCATGTTTGAAAGCTTTCCAGACTTCACAAAATGGTCCACACACGCCTGAAAGATCTACGGGTAATTTACAAACCTATAATCCGATCCAATATGGATAATACGTATCAGTATTAGGACTCGCAAAACCTCGAGAGAACCGACTTCCCGGTTCAAAAAAGTCTTTGTAATAGAGAACGGTTCCGTTTTGAGGGTTCAGCCACGCAGCCCAAAAACTGTAAGTTCCCACCGTAATGATCGTATGGTTCATCAAAGTTAACAGGGCAAGATCAATTGTCGCCGAACCAATCTGTGCGACGATTACGTCATTGTGACCAAGAAACACTTTATTCGTCCATTGCACATCGTTTGAGCAAGCTATGAAAGTGACATTCGAAAAATTCCGCTTCATGTAATCCACAGCTTTAACGATGTATTCCTTTGTAGCCGTTCGGTATCCGAAAGCTTTAGCTTGTGGTTGTGTGTAGTCGCCTCGTCGTATATGAATGCCGACCAGTGTGCGATTGTATAAAGAGTTTTTAGTTTCACCAACGTATTTATCTGAGAGCAGTTTATGTAATTTAGCTTTCGCTTCGTTTAAAACGATGTCGCGAAATGTCAATAATGGTTTGAGTTCTTTGCGGTATTTTTCGAAATATTTGTAACTTTGTAAATACCCGTTTATTGTTACTGATTCGTTGCTTGGTAACTTCAATAAATTTGGCGCCAATTTGCAACACGCTGATTCGGTAATGTGTTTGGTTTTTGGACAAAGTTTTGGGTCCTTTTTATATGTGTTTTTCACTTTAAATGTGGCGTCCAAAGTCTCCGTGCCTCTTGGAATCACTAAAATCATCCCTTTATCCCTTGCCAGTCCATACGATGAGGCATACATGTACAGTCGATTTGCCAAGCCAGCGCCTAGGTTAATGCACAGATACACCGGTTTGGTTGTGTTAGACTTCACAGTTGTGTTGCTCTGAGACGTTTGGTGAGACTTTCGGACAAGTTCTGTGATGTTCTGATGCTCTTGGTTGCTTTTATTTTGGAAATTGTTTATCACAAAGGGAACAGATTCCAGTGGATTCTTTGGACGATCGAAAATGTAATTCAATGGAGATTTTTTTAAAGTAGATAATCCTCGGTCTACTGCAAGCTGGAAGTCTTTATGTTTTAAATAGTATCCAATGGCTAGAAGATTCGCCAGCACCAAAACCAGAAAAACTGAAGAAATAAAAAGTAGTAATGTCTTTACTTAGTTGCATGATTGAGAAATGAATAGACTTACAAAAAGGCCTGTAGCAAAGAAATTTCAGCATGCAACGTTAGTCTCTTGGCGTACTTGGCAATGTTTACTAGAGTCATTGTTTGACTGGATCGTCAAGGCTAAAATGTGAATGACTTGAAAATTTGCCAGGACAGCCCGCTCTTTTTCGATTTCCAACTTACTGTCGAGGGATCTTTAACGTGCACAGCCTGTAGCACACGGGGCCTCGGTTTATTGTCTCATGCGAATGACTAGACGCTTTATCCATGTCAGATCCATGTCAGCCCCTCATACCTGCATCACTGACAGGGGTAAACCGGGATTGAACCCTGGACCTTCAGGTTAGCGAGCGAGCGTTTAACTCACTGAGCCACCGCACCTCCTGATAATTTCGTCAGGCCGACTTCGAGAATGCAGCATTTAAGACTTACCAAATACTTTTTTAGATACACATACTTTAGGCATGGTAAATAAATTGCGAAAAAACAATCTGAATTCGGTATTCGTGGAATTCAAGGCCATGCTTCAGGGGACACAACTCTGTTGTCAGGTCAAGAAAAGATAACTGCTTTATTTCTTTTTTTTTCTCGGACCACAACCAATTTACCGACAAGCACGTGGTTCACGTAAACATTTTAAAGTCGCAATGTTTTTTCTGTTTTAGATATCAGCTGGGGACAACGTTTTCGTGCAAAAATCGACTAAGGGACAAATACAAAAACAGTTTTGTTTTGGTAGCAATCTACTTACCTTTGTTCCATACATTCATTCTGATGGGTTAATGAACATAAAGGAATTATCAATTTGATAGAAAGTTCTCATCAAGTCTGTATTACGTCGGTTCACTGTACTAAGTTCTCCAAAAATCCATATTAAGTCCTTGGAAGTCCGTCAAATTAACCTTTTGCCCTAACTCAATGACGTCTGCTTTAACCAATCCAAATTTCGTTCCAATTTCCTTTTTGTGACGCGGTGTTTCTCAGGTTAGGTCAAAAAATAAAATTCATGTCCTCATTAAAACCACATATTAAGTCACTTCACACATGGCCATGAATATCCATAGATAACAACAACACTATTAACACCTATTGGTGTGGCTAGGGAACGCTGTGACTATTCCATACGTTGACCCATTTTTGTTCAATTTTATGAAAACTAGACACAAAACCCCATTGAAATGATCTCCGTTACTAATTTGAGAAGTTAAAGGGGCATTCCGATTTTTTGTTAGCTCGAAAATTCATGGTAACTCTACGCCAAATTCTACATATATCCCTGAGAATTTAATTTAAAAAATCTAGCCGTTAAATTTTAACGCCTAAACAATTTACAAACATAACGTAAGTTTTTTTTAAAGTTCGTTATGCTTTTTGGTAGCTGTCAGAAAACTGTACGGATTCAAGTAAAATGAACGCCAAATTGTAGAGAAATACGTCTCCTACATATTCTAAAGGTTTCAACTAATAATATCGAGCCATTATAATACCAAACATCAAAATTTGGTCAAACTGCTCAATTAACCATTTGTACGCTACGTTTTTAAGTAACCTTTTTAGAACAAAGTCAGTCAGTTCAAGTTGACACATAGATTTAAAGAGCTTACTATAGAGATATTATCAGGTATAATTAATTACGTCTTTGATAATGACAATTAAGGACATTAAGCCAAGCGACAGGGTTAGTAGAGAAGAGGACATGAAGCCAAGCGACAGGGTTAGTAGAGAAGAGGACATGAAGCCAAGCGACAGGGTTAGTAGAGAAGAGGACATGAAGCCAAGCGACAGGGTTAGTAGGGCATGAAGTCGAGAGCAAGAGACAGTAGAGAGGAGAGTGTGAAGTCGAGATTAAGATGCATGGTTAGTAGAAGGCGGACAGATAGCATTCAAAGAGTTTTGGGGAGGGGGAGGGGGTGGGGTATTCAATTTGTTCAAGTAGTTTTTGACTTACAGAAAAAAAAGAAGTGGCCGCAATGGTCAAATAAAATTACCGAGGATTCCTTCCCTTGGAATGTATATAGAACGGTTAGGGCTTTATGTAATGTTTCTATTTATTATCATGTCAAACCGCTAGGGTGCAGCCGAGCGTTCTTTCAAATTCGAAATACATAAAAATTGATATCTTTTGAAATGTTTATAAGAAATATGACTATATATGAAGATAATATAATATATAATATAACCAATATGGTAAGATATAATGAATAGATCTGAACAATATAATATTCTCTCAAGATTTGTAAAGAAATTGTCAAAATATTTACCACTTGGCCTAGTTTTTCTATTGCAAAACAGAGTTTAGGGGGACAGATACCGCATTTGTTTGTGTGTTTGAGGGAGGTGGGTGGGGGGAGGGGGGGGAAGTGGGGGGGGGGGGGGGTTGGTGTTTTAGTC
>NW_008708708.1:53409-79434 GCF_000327385.1 Lottia gigantea | reverse complement strand
GAAGTGTAGGCTATCATTAATACATTCCCTAAATGTAGAAGAGCAAAATTTATAATGATGACATGGGTCACTAGCCAAATTTGCTACAGCAGATGTGAACAGGTCTTATAGCCAAATACAGATTCCATTGTTTTCTTGAATCAAGTTAGTAACTTTCGATGTGAACACCTTAAAAACTCCATGCCAATGATTTGTTTTCAGGATTTGTGACTTTTAAAGATGGCAGACAGTGATGATGACTATGATAACAGACGTAAAACTCAGCGAGATAAATTTAGAAGAGAGAGAAATGATTATGACAGAAGAGATGACAGGCGTAGAGACTCATGGGACCATGATAGGTGAGTTATCAATAAGCCAGTTAAGAACTATGATGCATGGCTGCGTGCTCAACATGTTCATTCCCTACTTCAACCCCAGACTATGTACAGAGTCAATAATTACATAGGCAGACTAGATTCGTAAGTGGACCAAACCTCAGTTCTATCATTTAGGCCATAGCTATATTAAGTATTAATGTAGCTGAAATGGAAGAGGACCAACTGTTAAAAGCATCATATGCGCCATGAAATTACCCTTTTCAGTCCAAGAGTTTTCTATTTCAGTCGACGCCCGACTGGTAGATCAAGAGACAGTAGTTGGAACAGTCGCAGCAGAGACAGAAATGATAGTGGTTACAGAGACTATGATTCTAGGCGTAGAGACAGGTTTTCTCCCCAGAGAAATGACATGAGTCCCCCTCATGCCAAACGCATGCGAAGAGATTGGTATTTTTTCTTATCTTTTTGAAATTTGAAATCCATTTAGAAGTCAATGTTGTGATGGTAATGTTAAGGTTAATGAATAGAGTAAGCTTATGTTGGCAATTCAGTTTTCCTCATCGCACACTGTACAGCATTACCCAGCAGTACAAAACCAGACCGAACGATAAAAAAAAGGGTCCCTTTCAAATGTTATTCGTTAAACTAAAAGATCATTCACAAAGTTAGGTTTCTTTTTCTTTTCAGATCATGAAGCTACCTTGCAAACTAGGTTTCATTAAGATCCATCATTTTATCATTGGCTATGCTAGATTTTTTTTTTAGATTATTCTTCGACCATTTGTAACCAGATTTTTTATTTCTTTACGTTATAACAGGGACGACTACCCATCATATGAAACCCCTTATAATGGTCCGGCCCCACACCAGAGTCACTGGAGTGGAGGGGGTCCCAGTCCTGGAGAGATGGGAGGACATCATGGATATGGTAATCAGAACAGGTCAGTAAAACAGACGTTTAAGTTCTGGGTCCTATATAATAAAATATTTTGGGATAGTGATGTCATCTAACACTTAGTTTTAGTAGAATTGCAGGAACCACAGACATTTGTTTAACAATTATAATGGTGCTAAATCATTTGAACTTCAGGGATGATTTTCCTACTCAGCCAGCCATGATGACGTTTAAACAATTTTTAACGACACAAGATGATAATATAGATGATCACGCTGCTAGTAAGAAATACAATGAATATAAAATAGAGTATAAGCGCCAACAGATCAGTGAATTTTTCCTGGCACACAAAGAAGAGGAATGGTAAGTTTCAAAGACTTTTAAGGAATTTGCATGCAGGATATTTTTAAGCGTGAAGGAGTGTACATGATATGTTTGGGGTGGGGAAGGGGTAATATGATATATTTGGGTGAGAAAGGGGGTGTAAATGATATTTGGGGTAAGAAAGGGTGAACATTGTTTTGGGTGGGGAGTTGAGGGGAGGTGTTTATGATACATTTAATTGAGAAGGGGTGTACTTGATAAATTTGTACATACAAATTTTGGGGTTGGATTCAGAAAGGGAAGTGTTTGGGCTTGCATTTTTGCAAGTTAATTTTTTATTGTGCATTATGAATTTAATTTGATTTATCAATGTGTCAATATTTAAAGAAATATTGCAAAATTTGTCATTCTTCACAATTTCAACTATTTGAAACAATGAATGAAACTATTTTTCTGAGAAAAAAAAAACAATTTATGAGATGGAATTGGTACAAAACGAAATTGTTTGAAATGACATATTATATATGCTTTTTTTTTTGCAATGCTTAAAATAATATTTTTATCCAATCAGGATAGATTTTCAGCAGAACCAACCAATGAGCAGCCAGGATTTATTTACTGCGAGACTTCTCTCTTTGTTAGGTCACTGCGCACAATGCAGTGTGTTTCATTCATAAAGTGTTAGGTCTGTTCTAGTTAGGGCTCTGCGCGTGAATCACTTCTTGGAAATTGGATGAAAATATGCTTAAAATAGGTGAGGATTTTAGAACCAGAAACCAGGTAAAAAGTGTATCTGAAATTATGGGAAATGGTCACCATCTTTTGTGCTTCTCTATTGGTCTTTAGCTCTTAGTTGCCCCCATTTTTGTGCCCTTTCTCATATCATCTTAATTTTTTCAAAATTGTTTTTGAATTATCAAAATTTCAAACTTTTTTTATTCTATTTTTCAAAATTTTGAGCAATGTCGAAACTCATTCCAATCTGCCTTATTATTTATTTGCTGCAGAGCTCCCAAAATGGCTGCTCCCACACTTCTGAAAATCATTCCAAGAATCGTTTTTAACACCATGTTTTCTTTTCCTCTCTTCCTTGTCAATCTATAGGTTTAAATTGAAATATCACCCTGAAGAGAGTGGTAAACGTAAAGGTGAATTGAAGGCCGCCCTGGAAAGACGTCTGAAAGTTTTTGTCGAGCTTCTAGATGCTGGACGTGTCTCTCCCATCGTGCTGGAAATAGACAGAGGAGATGAAATTGTCAAACTTTTAGATGCAGGTATGTTTTCATTCATTTTCAATTCTAATGCCCGTTCCAGTGCTTCTGAAAGTCGGAATGGTGTCGTCTCTCATCCCTTATGTACCAAATAGTATTTCTGAAGCAGAAATTTGGATGTAAAACTCCAGTAGATATACATCAATGTCTGTGATATATTTTCAGCCGTGATCAAGATGGAGGGTGGAACTGATTTTGATTTGACTGTCCTGGATCAGATGGATGATAAAGCCGGAAATCGAAGTCGAAACAACTCGGAAACAGTGGTTGAAAAATCCAGGTATGTAAATTTATTAAAAGACATCTGGTGGATCTTTGCTAGCTCTAATTTTATCAAGGAGCGGAACTGTTGGGTGTAAAACTCCATTCATTTGACTCACCTTAAAACTCTTATTTTGATGTGTTTATACTGTAATCTGCATCTCTTGTGTTTAAAACTCCAATTTATTTTTTTTCTTGTAGCCCTGAAAAGAAAACAGAAGAGTCAAAAGAAGAGGTGAGTAGATGATCTTTTTCAATCTGAGGTTGGAAGAACTGACGAATGTTATCTTAACAAAATACCAAACTTAATGGACGGTGGATCACTTTTTCAAATTTCGCTCTGTTTTTGTAGCCTATGAAAATTGACATCACCCCAGAGCAAGAAGAACTTCAGAAAAAGGCTCAAGAATTTTCCAAGCAACAAGAAGAAATGGCAAAACAGCAAAAGGTATGGAAGATTAAATTTTGCTCGTCCTTAACTAATCCGTTAATATTGGGTCTACTATACAAACTTGAAAGTTTTTGAAAGTTTACTCATTGAGCACTGCAAGGGGTTCAATCAAGAAATAAAACCTTTTACACCTCCTTTCATTTGTAGGCTGAAGAGCGCAAAAAGAAAAGAAGTAAGCGACATCGAGACAAACCAGACTATAGTTACCAGAGTGGCAGCGAGTCGGACTCTATCTCTGGGTCTGATTCCGAGTCAGAACCAGCACCACCTGGAGTCAGTGAAGAAGAACCAGCTAAAGCTGCTGAAGTTGAACCTGTCAAATCTCCTGTTCCTCCAGAATCTAATGGTGACAACAAGGAAGAAAAGAATGAAGGTACCTACTCACTTGTTGATCTATTTATCGATATATTTCAGCCGTTCAAATAAGACATCAAGTTGAACCATAATTATTTTCTGATCTTCAATGTTCTAGGTGAAGAAAAAGAAGTCGACACGAAAGCAGAGGTCCAGGAAGAGGACAAGAAAGTGGAAGATGAAGAACCCAAACCACGATGTCTTCATAAAACACAGTCTATATTCTTACGTAATCTTGCACCAACTATCACTAAACAGGAAATAGAGGCAGTGAGTATTCCTTAGCAACATTATGGGGGCTGCCATTTTGGATTTTTTGACTGAAATAATTTCTGTATTACTACTCTGTAAAAAACAAATGACCAACAATTGATTTATTTCAGATGTGCAAGCGGTATCCAGGCTTTATGAGGGTAGCTTTACAGGATCCACAACCAGAAAGAAGGTTTTTCCGAAGAGGCTGGGTGACATTTGAATCTGGAGTTAACATCAAAGATATCTGTTACAACTTGAGCAACATTCGGGTAAGACACATTATCATTCATAAAACTCCAGAGCTGTAGAAATATGATTTGTTAAAGCAGACGTCATCTAGTTAGGTCAAAAGGTTAATTTGACAAACTTGCAAAGGAGCTGTCATTAGACCCCAAATTATGTGGCTGTATTTAAAATAAAAGCTAATAGAAAACAGAACAAAGGTTGACAAAGTTGACAAACCTATGTGCAGAGTGGCGTGTTGTATACTAATTTTTTGAAATGTTACTTTCAGCTCCGGGATTGTGAGTTGGGTGCCACTTTAAACCGTGACCTCAAACAACGAGTGCGTCCTGTAACTGTATTGACCAATCACAAACCAGTGGTTAGAAAGGACATCCAGACTGCAGCTCGGATTATCCAGAACCTTGATTTTAAATGGGGACTATGGCAGGACTCTAATATAGAGAAAAAGGACGATGAAAAAGAGGTAAGAGTAAGAGATATGCTTAGAGGATTTTAGTGTATTTGGGGAGCCCCAGTGGTGCAGTGAGATAGACGCTCTCTTGCTAACCTGACGGTCCAGGGTTGAAAAAAATCATTTATTTGTGTTTCAGGTTGAAACGAACTTGATGTTGTCCAAGAACCCTGTGTTAAAAAACATCACAGATTACCTGGTAGAGGAAGGTTCATTTGAAGAGGAAGAACTGTTGGGTAAGTATTTTTTTTCTGAAAATGACATTGTGTAAAGATACAGGTTGCCGTAATAGACCAGCTACAGCCACCCTCAAATTTATACTTATTGTACATGTGAATAAACAGCATCCTTGGTAAGGATGCTAAAGACAATTCTCCAGGACTGAGTTATTGCCCCTGATGATCATAATAGTAACAACATCTTTTCAGGCCAGAATCAAGATGATGGACCAAAAGAAGCCAACCCTGAAATTCAGATCGAGAAAGATGAAACTTTGATTAAGGTAAGTCTTGCACTGCTTTTTGATTGCTCATGATTGGTTTCATTGAAACCGTCTGGAAAACCTGATGCCACATTTTCAGCTTGGGAACCTACCTAGTACTCTGTGTATTGGCAAATTTAGGTTTTTGTTATTGTTAATCTAATTTGGTTAATTTCTGATATTGTAGGCGCTGGATAAGATGATTCTATATCTGAGAATAGTTCATTCTATAGATTTCTACAGCGCCAACGAGTACCCAAATGAAGATGAGATGCCTCACCGCTGTGGAATCATGCATGGAAGATTGTCTATACCAGTTGGCAAATGTACAGACCAAGATGGTAGGTCGCAGGAATTTCTTTTTATAAAAGCAACAAGTCTAACGCTAGGGAAAATAAACCAAGGCCTTGTGTGCCTCTGCGACGGTTGGGAATTGAAAGGAGTAGGCTAACGATGCTGTAAAGTTATTGCACACTGCATGGCGTTGCCTGTTCTGATTAGCTCAATCAGGTGCCGATAAGGAGGATGTAAAACTCCATTTCATTTCATTTAATTCCAGTAACTGAGTGGATCAGCCATTTTGAATCTAAAATCAACTACTTGGCGAAGATGAAGACTAAAGTTGATGATGATGAAGCTGTCAATCTTGGAAAGAAAGATCCTAATGCATATCCTTTCTCTAATCTTTATCACTTATGATTGATATACTTCCTCATGTGAGATGTTCATTATCAATGATTTTACAGTGGGTTTGGATTGCATGTTTTGTTTTGCGGTTCGGATCGTTTTTGTTTTCCTTAACTAAACTATACTGAAGTGGAGAAGTTCATTCTGGCCAATTGTCAAGAACAATCCAAAGATAAATGGCTATGTCCACTGAGTGGCAAGAAGTTTAAAGGTCCAGAATTTATCCGTAAACATATTTTGACCAAACACAATGAGAAAGTTGAAGAGGTGAAACAAGAGGTAAGTCAAATCCTCAAATTTAGAATCAAAGTCCATCAACGTGCAGTATTTTGACCACAGTTCAGAGCCTAACTAAGGTACAAAAAATGCAGCCATTTGATTGGAATGTACACTACTGAATACAGCCAATCATAGCCTCCGAATTAATGATCGCTAGCTGTCCAAATTTGAGCCATATAAATTCTATAAAACAAAATCCAGCACCAAATTTTGTCGTTCCATCTTCTAGGTTTCATTCTTCAATAATTACTTACTGGATCCTAAAAGACCCCAGCTTCCAGAACATCCTGGTAATAAGCCAAGCAGTAACCGTGGTGACCAAGGCTCTGGTTACCATAACAACCAACATGGCATGATGGGAGGTGGTGGATTCAATCAAAGACAACACAATATGTATGGAGGTAGGTTGATATTTCTCTCATTGCACACTGCATGGTGTTACAATCCAGATCGGTCATGTATGTTGGAGCAAGTGGTAAGCAAGATGCCATCATTCTAAAGTCTATATAAAACTCAATTTCATTAGTCCAATGAGGTTCGGAAAGTTAGATAAAAGAATCCTTTTCATTAGCCTAATGAGGTTCAGCTAAAGGATTGGCCAAGTAGGGTGTAATACTCCACGATTGAATTTAAATTTCTTTCAGGTGGTGGACCTCACTATAACTCTGGTGGCTATGGTAACTCTGGTGGACGTGATGGAGGGTATCAGAACCGGGGCGATAACTTCAGAAGAAGTGGAGGAAGCTACTCTAATAATAGTAGACCATACAGGTACTAATTATAACTTCAGGTAAACCTACTGATAACATAACGCCAACAAGTGCTTGCATGTACTGTCATGATGTGGTTTGGATTAGTTCTAGTCAGAGTTAGAGAGTTGCTTGCCCTTGCTGTCATGTGACAGGAAGTGAGATTGCCTGGTAGAGATGAATAAAGCCATTCGGCAATCCTCAGCAGTTTTTCTGTAAAGCTGAATCTGTTGCAGAGCGCTAGCGTAACTTTCACGGTAGGCCTTTTGGAATAAAGCATGGCTGAACTTGAATCTTGAGGAATCTTGAGGAACTCTCTTTCGTAATTAGAAACTCTTCCACAGAACAGAACACTCATGCCAGATATTGTAGAGCTGTTCTGGTGAGAATGTGGCAACATTCAACAGCATGAGATGAGCTCCATCATCGAGACCAGGTAATTTTCATTCAAAACAAAAAAGGCGTGAAAATCTTGGCAACAAATGATGATGTCTAGTTTTTTTTTTTTTTTGAACATTTTAAGTTTGAAATGTTCGGAATTTTTTTTTATTGCAGTCGCAGATCTGATCCACGCGCCATCATTGAGTACCGAGACCTAGATGCTCCTGATGACACCGACATATTTTAACCAATCATAGTGCTGATTTTATCACATTGTACATAGCCCATCAAGTCACATGACTGTCATGTGATATGAAATTAAAATCATGTGACAGCTAAAGATAGGACAATGATCCTTTGGATTGTGGTAAGCTTTGGATTGTGGTAAGCTTGGTATGGAATGATCAAATGAATGGTCATGAGGGTGTGGTCAATATGGGGTGTGATGTTTTATCAGGAGCCCTGGTTCCCTACTGGGACTGGGGTGTCGGCTGTGTGGCCAACTGTTGTACAAGATGAATTTATATTTGATGTTTTCAATGTCCATTATTTGGGGATGTGATTAGGGTTAAATGATTGCTCTTAGGATGTGAAAGCTGAAAAAGGGAAATGGTCCCGAGCAAGTTTGGATAAGAGCCTGTGTTAGACGATTATGGAGTTTGTTGGAGAAAATTGAAAGTACCACTTAGATTCCCAATGGCTTAGCCACCTAAATATGAAAAGTGTATCCATGAAAGACCCCATCATCATCATGCAACTAATTTTCCATCAATTTTTTGTTTTATGTAAATTTTGTCCTCCATTAATAATGTAGTTTATAATGTAAATTTTTAAGTTTATAACATGTAAATATACCCATTAATCAAACTAAGAAGCTTGTTTTTATGTTCCCCTGAAGATATGTGTAAACAGATAATCGTGGCCCTCGTTCATCTAGCATTGTTCAGGCCAGTAAAGATAGACGGAAAAAAGAGCAAGCTATTGCCTTTGTCCGTGCAAATTTTGCTCCCTGCATGGCGTTGCAGGTCTTCATTAGCCCATAAGGTGCAGAAAAGTAGGAGGCACCCTCCATTTCATTTGCTTCTTGTGCATCCATGCTAGACAATCTGTCCATTAACACTTCCAGATTTAGGAATGTTCAAAGAGGAATGGAAAAAAAAAAGGCGATTTGAATTTTAACAATTTTAGTTATCATTTTCTACACTCGATTTTTCAACTGTTAAATTTATCACCCAACACAGCCTCGAACTGGCTTTAAAACTGTTTTAATGTTCCAAAATGCAATTGAGTTTCTAATGCAATGAGAACTTAAAAATGGCCTAATTCAAGTCACAAATGCACTGGGCGAGGTGAACTTATTATAATGCATAAGAGTCATTAATTCACTTTATATACAAAACACTAAATAAATAACAATTGAAAGTTCAGTTTTTCTTTTCAGTGTTGGTGTTATCCATTTCCAAATTCAAGGTTCACATTTTAGCAGTTCTGGCTTGGCTCTGTTCGAATTGTTTCATTCTTTCGACAATAACTGGTCTAAAATGTCTGATCAAGCCCTGAAATGGAGAAACAAAAGGAGATGAGGTTACAAAGCTAAGAGGTCTGGCCAAGGACCAGCTGGTTGACAGGATACTTGAGGAACTTAGTTGTTATCCTTGTAAAATTATTACCCAAGAGGTTTGACTACATATAAACTGGTAAAAAGGATCTTCATGAATCAAGTTGTTATCCTTGTAAAAGAATTGGCTTCTTCCACCACCAGCCCTACATTTTTCAGAAGTCTTCATTCAAAATCCAACCTACCTGAACAGGCCATGCTGCACCATCTCCCAGAGCACAGATGGTGTGTCCCTCAATCTGCTTCGTCAATTCATACAACATATCAATTTCTCTTTCTTCAGCATCACCAGTCACGAATCTGTCCATAACCTTCTTCATCCAGCCACATCCCTCTCGACATGGGGTACACTGTAAAGAAAACATTTCCAAAGTTACCCTCTTAAACCTGGGGAGAAGGGAATACACATGAACAGTGGCATCTCCATCATCTTCTGACACAAGAGGGAGGAGTTAGTGGTTATACCGACAGAGCATCTATTCCATGGGAGGAGCTTAAAGCTAAATGGGAGGAGTCTATACCAACCTGGCCACATGATTCATGCTTATAGAAGTCAATCAATCTGGCTATACATCGGATGACATCTGATTGTTTATTCATGACAATGATGGCAGCTGTACCAAGACCTGTCTGAGCTTGGATCAAAGCATCGAAATCCATGAGAACATCATCACAGACGCTGAAATACAATGGCAACAATTCTTAGTTTTGGATGTTTTCTCCATGTCAGCTGCACTGGTTGGCCTCAATTGTGGGATGTAAACCAAGCCTAGTTCTCAAAGATCAGCAACAACAACGGACTTGTACCTACTGATGCTCGTTTCATCTCAGCCCCTCCAGAAGGCCTCACTAACAAAGATACACTGGAAAGTGAACCAAGCTTAGATCTTGAGGTTCATCACCAGCAAGAGACTTACCTTCTAGGTATGATAGGAGTAGATGAACCCCCTGGTATGACACACAGGAGATTGTCCCACCCACCAATCACACCACCAGCATGGCGCTCTATCAGTTCTTTCAATGGGATGGACATCTCTTCTTCTACTGTGGTTGGATTGTTTACTTGTCCTGAGATATTGAACAACTGAAAAAGGAAGCGCCAGTATTTGGTCAAAATGGACACTTGATTGCAGCCATAAAGAGCTCAATTCATGTGTAATGAGTATACAGATTCCAGAAAGCACTGACTGAGGTCACAAAGCATGGATTAATTATGATGTGCTGCTAGTACCTCGTGCTTTAGGGGTACTACAAAAAAAGTAAAAGATACCAGAAAGTGCCCCATTCACCATGGTCTTTATATTTAAGCTTAGTTAATCTACCTTGTTTCCCCTGTTTCTTTCTCTACCGAACGAAGCAAACCATTCACCTCCTCTTCGACAGATTCCCTAAAAAGAAAAGGAGACTTGTTAATGATTCTACACTATAGTTAGTCTACATACTGGAGAATATTGTTCTTGTTGATTTCTCACACATGTTCAGTAAGTTCCTTACTTGTCTCTTATGTCTTAACCGGTCACTGGAAACAAATATACAAACTTACTGGTGCTACAGCTACTGTTTCTACATTAGCAACTGTTGTTGGGCAACCAAATACACCAACATCAGCAGGGAATGGTGGTTTGAGTCTGGGTTTTCCTTGTTTACCTTCTAGGGATTCAATCAGGGCCTGAAATACAAAGTAAAAAAGCTGAACACAAGAATTCAAAGGTCCATGGTTAGCCCAAGGTTAGCCCAATATTATCTTATTACAAGGTTTAGACTAAGGTGAAATATCTGTAAGTTAAAGCAGTCCTTACCGTCTCTTCTCCACAGATGTAAGCCCCAGCTCCTCGATGAACATACACGTCGAAATCGTACCCAGATCCACAAGCATTGTTACCAATAAAACCAGCTTTATAGGCCTGAAAAATACAGAATACTCATCAAATTTAGCAAGAACTTGGGGACGTGAGATTTTCATTGCTGCTTGTCATTAGCTCTGGCCCCTCTGTCTTAGACCAGCATCACTGAAAGAGGAAACAGGGTTGAAATGCTACCAGGCTCAAAGAAGAATTTAAGAAGCATAGTTACCTCATTTATAGCTATCTGTAGATTGGACGCTTCATTGTAAAACTCTCCTCTGATGTAAATATAAGCTGAAAATACAATTTAGAATTTAGAGATACTGTCAGGCTTTATTGTTGGACAAGTCTAAAGACCAAAGAATAAACTTTAAAATGGGATGGGGGCTTGAGGCTGGAAGTCCTCCACATTTGGCCTCAAATAAAGATCAAACCTTACCTGCTCTAGCTCCCATAGCTCGACCAGCCACCAAACAACCTTCCACCAACATATGTGGGTCATGTCTCATAATTTCCCTGTCCTTACAGGTACCAGGTTCCCCTTCATCGGCATTCACTACCAGATACTTAGGTCTGGAAAACAGAGAGTATAATCATTGGAGGTCTGGATAAACAAAACTCATGATATTGTATTGCAGGTTGCATTCCAAGTGATAGGTCTCTATTTCTGCTATCTTTAGCAAATTTTCATAATATACTTTGTGTCCAAAGCTGTGGATTTTTGTTGAATTGCAGGAGAGCCAGATATCAATTATTCATTAAACCTACCTTCCATCTGAGGGTTTGTTCATGAATCCCCATTTCATTCCAGTAGGGAAGCCAGCTCCACCTCGACCCCTCAAACCAGAAGCAGAGATCTCTTTTAAAATCCATTCTGGACCTTTTAATAAGATCTCTTTGGTTTTATACCAGTTACCCTAGAAACATAAAGCGTGAAAATTAAATAAAACGAAAGACAGTGAAAAATATAGTTTGAACTTACCAAAATGTGTCTGCTCTTTTTCGATTTCCATCAAAGGATCACGTATGCTTGGAGATGAACTTTTGGTGACCTATGTCAAGCCAAACAACAAAGAATATCTTACCAATGCCATGGAACCTTTCAATCTCCAATCATGTCTTCCAAAAAGATTTAAAAACATTCTATCTTCATCTTTCATTGGCCCATACTTTGTCTGCAAAAATAATATGTTCTGATTTAAAAGACATAAAAATAATCTATCCAACGCATATCAGGGACACTTATTCTATTTCTTCAAGTTAAACCAATAAAATTCCAGTCAAAGTCTGTAGTTTTTCTAATAAGCTCAGTAGCCTACCCATAATAAGCTTACCTTTTCTGGCTTGGCCTCAGTTGAAGTGTTTCTGACAGCTACTGTCAAAGGTGTAACAGATCTTGAGCATTTCCCTGCAAGGAAATCGTTGAATTGTTATCTAAGAGTCAAGAGAAATCAAATGTTTCAAGATGTTTAGGGTAGCTTTTAGAATTTTCAGAGCACAAGCCCAAGGGCTAAGGTGCTCTTCCCTCTGTATCTCCCATTCCCTGTATCTCTCTTAGGCTCTTGGGTGCCACCCTAATGGATGAATTAGTATTAATATTAGGATAGGCCTACAACATATTTTGTTTGCAATGATTGGCAGTAAATTGTAAACAACAAACAGAAATATTTTAAGTCAAATGCACTCTTTTGACTGACGTTTAACTTGTGACAGGGGTCTCCAAGCCGAGCAAATTACTTTCTGCTTCAAATATCTCACAAAATGTTACCTAGATTTGCTAAAATCAGTGGATTTATCCGTTTCAAGCTGGCCATCTTGGCATAAATGAAGGATCTGTCTGTTTTTGTGTTTTGTAACAGACACGACCTTCCTAGCTTTACGTAAACTTGATTCGCAAGATACGGGAGCCTTGGTTTGCTCACTACTCAAAAAGGCTGGTAAATTGAGACTATTGAATTCTCTGTGTTTTGAGATGCTGATTTGGGACAGATTTGAAATTTTTATTAAGTTTTCTATTCAATTTAAATAGAACAATTTTCAATTCATCTCGAAGTTGCTGAAATTTTAAAAAATTAAAGGCCAAAGTTGTGGATGACTCGAATAACAAGACGTTTAACGATTTGTTCACACAGAGCTACGTATTTTAATATCTGTGATGCACAGCATTTTTGATAGAGAAAAATAAGTTTAAAAACTCATTATTTTGTTCAAAAAATTTTCTAAATGCTTTAAGCCTCATATAAAAGTATAAAGAATGGACATTTTTCTTTTTTTGAATAAAATTAAGAAAGGGTGCATCATTTTTGCCGAATTCATTTCGATGACCTTGAACTCTAAGCAAAGATGGCCGTTAAAAATAAATGACTTTGTTTACATTTTGAAAGAATTACATTATAAATCATACAGAGTGGATTTAGATATTTAAAAATGAGTTCAGCATTCAGGTAAGATATCCTCTTTTGATTTGGCTTTTTATTTCAACATTGATTTTATGAAATGGAGCCAAGCTCTAATGGTTTCTTTTTTGTTTCCTTTTCCTGAAATTCCTGCGACCCCCATCTTATGACTCATCGTACAATTTTTGACAGGTGACAGCTCCTTCAAAGTAAAAATTTATGGCTTCCTTGTCTTTAGTAAACACACAAATCATGAACTGGACTGAAATGGTAATATGATGCTTAAAATATATGAGATTTAGAAGCCCTTCAATTTGTTGGGTAGCCTGTTTCATTCTATTTGAAAAATTAACTTTGCCATTGGAGCATCGTAGGCTAATTCCTTCCAAATCTAGCTGACACTTTTACTTAGGGCAGGGTTTGAAAAGACTAGAACTCATTTCAAGTTCTTTCTGACTCCAAATAAGATGTCATGTTAAACCATTTACATTGTTAGTTTAAACTATGTTACATAATTAGACATTTTTCTATTTGTCAGGCCATGTCCCTCTGTCAGTTGATCTGTTAATATATATTCATGGTCAGGAAAGCATGACAATTTACGATCATGGTAAAATTTGAATTGACAAACTATAACCTTAGGATAGAATACTAAGTAGGTTACATGTATATTTGAGGTTGTTAATTTTATCAGATATTTTGATCTTTTGTTTTAGGGCAATCTTATCACAATGTAGTGGGTTTTTAATCCTATGAAGAAATCTAATGTACAATGGAAGCCTTGAGGTGTAAAAGTAAGTCTTTTTTTTTCATGTTTCATTTTATTTGCTTATTATTTATTTTACTTTTTATAATAGTCATGATTTTTTATTTTATGATTTCATGAGCATTTTCATTGCGTAATATTTTTTTTGTTTTTCAGATGCAAAGGACGTAGCAATCTGTATACTTTCTTCAATTCTGTTGGTTCTAGGAGAAACCTTATCAACCAATCAAATTGCATCATCAATGACAACCATCCAATCAACAACTACCATTCCTCTTTCAAAAACGCCAGATTTTCAATCGACCATCTCTGCTTATTTTACAACCTCTGTCATTCCCTCTGCATCTCATTCCATCTCTGCAACTTCTGTGAGTGAGAATCTTCAATCCACTGCGAATCTCTCCAGTTCAACGTCGCCCATACCAAAGACAAGTGTCAAAAATACAGTGACTCCTAACATAACGCCAACATCAGCGCTTGTAGTGGATGGCGCCAATGTGTCTTGCAGTGATATAGATAATATCACAGACTGTAAGGAATATACAGGCGTTAATGATCGAAGGTTAACAACTCAAGAAATTATTGGAATTGCATGTGGATCTGCTGCTTTCGTTTTAATACTTGGTAAGTCAGTTATCTTCACAATGTCAAGCTATTACGAACTGTGACTAATACCTTGACTGCATTAGCCACCTTTCTTTTTTCTAGCAAAAGTACTTGCAGTGATTACAGCCAATCATAGTCTCTGATTCCAAACACAGTCAAATAGATTACATACTACCTGTGTATTTTTTACAGCGACAGTTTTCATATGCTAGCCTTGTTCATTATTTTTTTTTTTCAATTTTTTAGCCGTTATAATCGGAGTGTGCTGTGCTAAAAAGAAACAAAGATTGTCAGGGTCCAAGGCTGACCTGTCTACTTATTGGGAAGATAATGTGACACTGAGTTATATTAATGGTCATATAGATCTGCCAAGGGTAGGTATTCTTGATTTATCAAAGGTGTCGGAGCCTTACCTAACACTTGCTTTTGTAAATTATTTTCTCTTTTTAATCCCATCTTCACAATGTCAAGCTATTACGAACTGTATACTTATACCTTAACTGCAATAGCCACCATTCTTGTATCATGGAATGTAGTGATTTGATTGGATTGTACACCAGCAAATACAGCCAATCAGAGCCCACAACAGAAAGGCTGATCAAGATATTCTTTACTGAAATTTTTATTTTTATTTTTGACAGGATTATCCAGATGAAATGATTTCCTTAGACAATGATTCCTTCCTCAACAGTCTGGATAGCATGTCCTTTTCTAATATGTGGACAGCCGAAAATGCCAAACATACAAACTTTTGATGACAATTTTATGGATAGCATTTAATGCCATAAAACAAGTATTGCAAATGTGATTGTGAAAATTTTTTCACCCAAAAAAAAAAACCAAGCAAAAGCTAGTATTTTTATAGTTATGGGGACAAATAAAATGAGTGTATTTGGGTGCTATGTGTTGCCAGACTCTGCTAATGAAGGTTGGCTTGGCAATGCCATACAGTGTGCAATGTAGGTAATTTTATTATAAAGGTCTAAAAGTGGAAAGATTTTTTTAGGTTTAAAAAGTCTGAAAAAGGAGACATTTTCTCTTTTAAGTGGAGAGAAACTTTACTGATTCTTAGTTTTACCAGCTGATGGAACTTATAGGCATTGAGTGGTTTATTTAATTTTACCAGCCGATAGAACCTAAAGGCATATAGTTTACTAATTCTTAGTTTCACGAGCTGATGGAACTTACTGGCATTGAGTGGTTTATTTAGTTTTACCAGCTGATAGAACCTAAAGGCATATAGTTTACTAATTCTTAGTTTTAACAGCTGATAGAACTTTAAAGATATAGTGGTTTAATTCTTAATTTAACAGCTGATGCATTTAACAGCTGCAAGCTATATTGAGGCGAATATTTTCTCTTTATGAAATTTTGTATACTTTGTTAAGTTTTTGAATATATTTTCATCATATCATTCCATATCACAATCATGTTTTCTTTCACCTGATGTCACTCTACAACTGGGGTCACATGTTCACAACCCAAACTCAATGAAATGTGTAACAATTTTCGATGGAAATTTATAAAAAAAACTTTTATTTTCTGTAAAACAGAACTTGGATCTAGATGCTTCATTTTGTGTTTTCTGTGGGTTGATATACAAGCGATCTATGATCTGACAAAATTGTTATGTAAGATGTGTTCTAGGTCATTTAAATATTCAACCAATAATGCTCTGTTCAACACTGTTCATACATTGAAATGGTATTGGGTCAATGATTTATAGAAGAATTTGAACAGATCATAGATGACAAGTTGTACTGATATCTTGGTGATTTTTTGATACCGGTTAAATGTGACTCTTATACAAATGTATTCATTAAAGTCTTCTAGGAAAGTTTATTGTAATCCTTGAAGAGTCTTGAAGGTTTTGGACCAGCTGGTAGAAAGGGTTCTCGAGAACCTTGTAAAAATGGTACACTTCTTTCTTTTCTGTCTATTTTCATTCCATATCGCAAACAATATAAATTCCTATTCCAAGCGTATCCCTTATCACAATATACAAGTTCATACAAGGTGTATACTGTCTATCTAGTCAAATATAGAATCTTCTTTCATTTTGACTTCTTCGTTTAGTAGTACTGTATTTCAAAATGTAACAAATGCAATTTCGTTATCATTTTTAATCAAAAAATCTTACAAATATTTTCATTAAAATTTTGATCATATTGATAATTTTGTGACAGTTAATATTAAAAATTTACAACAAATTGTTTTTGTTGTATTCAGCTTTTTTGTTATTTTTTTTCTATGTTGCTTTATAGATATCTATTTATCTTTTATGTTTTATTTTTGCTCAAGTTTGTGTCCAAATATGTGCGTATATGTCATGGATATTTTTTGCAGTCTGTATGACTCTATGAACTATCGTCAAAATTAAAGTCAGCTTGTTTGAAGAGCAAAATTGTTTCTCTGACTACATCCGGATAACATCTATCAAAATAGCTATCAAAAGAACACGTCTCAAATTAAAATTTTTATGGTCACATATAATTGATTTGCTTTTTAAAGAAGAGTACTCTGCTAATGTTAAGATCGTTTTTCTGCCTCTACCTGGATAACATCTGTCAAAAAATTGGAGAGTTACAGGAACAATTAATATCCATGGCATATAGATGTGCAGTTTAGTGCTTGTGTAGTGTTGTGCTAGCTTGTTGAATGCATGTACAAGGTTGTTTCTGATCAAGAATAGTTTACTATTTTTCAAGGGGAGAATAAGTGAATTGACACTATTAAAGTTCTACACTTATTACAGCCATGACCACTTATTCTACCTAAAAATCAAGTAGACTGTTTGTTTTGAAAAATATCTTTGAATGTGCAATAAAGGTATTCAAAAGAGGCTTATGTAATTTGTATGTGTGTTGGTCATTTTTTATGGAATTACAGAAACCACCGACACTAGATATGAATGTGGAATGGTGCAAATTGAAGCTATAAGTGTCCCCAATACACATACAAAGTCTAGAAAACCTCCTTCCAATATCTTTTATATTGTCCAAATATGTAGTCCTTTTGTTGTGAATTTGTTTTGTTGTTTTCGTCCCAAATGAGTTATTTTTTTCATTTCCAAGACTTATAGGCAATGCTGACTTTTTGATGCCAAAATGTAAATAAGTCTTCCCTACCCTTGCAAGTATTTATCCAAAAATATTTTTATTTTGCCTTTGAAACTTACGTGTTGTCTTATTTTACCATTTGTATTTGGATTTATGTTATGCATTCCTTATTCAAGCAACCATTTCAACGTCAAAATTTGCCAAAAAAGCAAAAAGAAAATTCCATTTATTTAAATTGTTGTGAACATTTTTATAAATAATCTGATGATGTTCATTTTATATTGAGTGAACATAATGATGTTCTTTTTTTTCATAATTCTTTTAAATCTTTTAAGCCCATTTCTGACTCTACAATATCATTCATACTTTAGAAATTTTTCTGAATTCCTATTGTCAAATCAATTAAGAACATATTTATTATGTAATGATGTTCAAATTGACTGAACATATGATTCTTTTTTAATAATTTCCTCATATTTTATGCCCAATTCCTTACTCTTAAATTCATTTTCTTTCAAACTATAAATGCAGAAGCTGCTATCTTTTTTTTTCAATTGAGAACACAGCAATATGTGTTGTTTTATATCAGTATTGATTAAAAATGTTTAATAATATTTAATGAGCATTTAAGCAAGGTGAATTAATATTTTATGGATATATAGGGCCTAGATATATTTTACTTCGAATGCATTAAGCATTTAAATACCTAGTATTTTTTGTATTAATATTAGAATTATATATTCCATATATTTGCACATGCGAGCGCAAGGGGTGTTCTTAAACAGGATCAGCCCATTTTCTTGTTTAGGGTAGAATAAATAGTTATTAATCAATACAAGCTGGACTTATATTGTGTTTATGACTACTTAAACTACCTGAAAATAAAGTGGACTCTTTGTGTTTTGAGTTAGAATAAGTAGTAATTCGTAGGATACACGCAAGACTGATGTTGTGTATATTACTACTTATACTACCTAAAACATAAAGTAGACTGCTCCAGTTAAGTTTTGGATCATTCCTGGATGTGCAAGCGTATTTTTGTCCAACTAAAGCCTAACTATTGTTAGCCGGTGGAATTTATATTAGTGCTTTAGAACCCGGTTGTTGTATTTAGTAGTTTATATTGTATATAATAATATATAGTACTTGAAGGGATATTGTCATCGAAATATTTGCCTACCAGCTTGATATAGCTCAATTTCAGTTATCTGTATCCCTTTTCAAAACAGACTTCCTACAATTCTACTTAAACACTTTGTGATAAAATACTGACTTTGCTGTTAAAGAGATACTACCTCTTAGAATGGATATAGAATTTAATTTCTCAAACTTGGCCAAAGAGTTTATGTTCATCTGTTAGACTTACCTGGCGTCATAATTATACAACAAAACCCCTGGCCCCATATTCTCGATCTTAGTGCTAGGATGTCCTAGAATCAATATTAGAAGATAAGAACCCAGGACATCCTAGCGCTAAAATCGCTTCGAGAATACGGGGCCTGGATTATCCAATAAATCCATAATTTTTGTTTGAAAATCTACATATTATGTTTATTTTACGAGGTAGTATTCCTTTAATGTTCTTATGTACATATATTATATCTGCTTTGGAAGTGAGGGCAAATAGTAAAGCTTTACGGATATCCAAAATTGAGCTTGATCAGGTGATAAAGTAAATATTTAGACGGCTATATCACTTTAATATCTTCACTTTAGAGAAGAATAAGCTTATATTAAAACATATTGGACTCTTTCTTATTGAAATTCAACTATTCATAATAAAACATATTTTATGCATATCTGTGTATTTTATTAATTTTTTGAAGAGGATGTGGGACTTGTCTTGCCCTTAAGAGTAAGCCCCTTGTCTATTTTATTTATTTTTTGAGGGAGAACTGGGACATGGAGCACCTTTCATGGGGCACCTTTCCAACAAAACCATTGCCTGAAATGCCATTATAACTATTAGACTTGATTTAAGTGCTGAATTAGAGTGAAAACTGGATAAAATCCTTTCCAAATGAATCATTCTATTGTCTGTCTATAGATTTTTCTTTTTGAAACGCTTGTTTTACCCAGAAAATAGATTTTAGACGATTATGACCAGTTTTACTGCTATTAACCTCAGTGTATAGCCGCTAGTGCTCTCCGGGGTTTCGAAATACGGTCCAAGGGAAAGAACTCCATTTAATAATTAAAAATTTCAGACCACGTTTAATTTTTCCAGGGACCAGTTCTAGTGATTTCTACCTCGAAGGATAGTGTTTAGCTGCATCCATTCAATATAGAGTGTAAGAAAACTTCGTACAGAACGGCACAGGGTAAAATGTAAAAAAAAATAGTCGAATCTATTGGTAAAAACAATGAAAACTAGAATCTTTTAGACTGGAGTACTTATTTTCATATTAGGATTCTAAATATTTCAATAGAATTCACAAAAAAGCGTTGAAGGTTAATCAAAATAACCCATACCGTTTTTATCTGGCCACAAAACAATATGTCGTCATCAAAACACGACTAAAAACGTAAATATTGATGACATAATACAAGATTGAGTCAATCTAAAAGGGAATTTCTTATTTGTGATATTATATTTCTATTTATCTGATGGTAAGTCAAGTTTCTGTTTCATTTTACTCAGTTTTTCCTTGAATTTAACTGTTAGAGGCTCGAGAAAAAATGCAACAGCCACTATGTACTATGTCTATTGACTAGTAACTGTCAGTCAGTTAGTCAGTCAGTCAGTTAGTCAGTCAGTCAGTGTCAATGTCTTTTCTTCAGTATCCAAGCTTAAAGAATAGTATAGCAACAAATTAAAATACCCTTGTGGAATTCAACATCATTTATTTTCATTCTATAATGGAGGACATATTTTTAATCGCAAAGTCTAGGTTGTCTTAAGCTGTATTAGGCCTAACATAACGATCAATTTTTTTTATGTAAGTGGCATTGGAAAGCCCACAAAATAGTAGGCCTATATGTAATAAATCAGATTACTGCTGTGGTATTTAACACTATATATTGTAATTCGTTACTATGATCAAACTATAGAGAAGGGAAATGGAATAACAATTATGAATAGTGATTCATGACAATTCATTCATATAGATCTAGATATGTATTAAGAACACACCCATAGTTAACCATAATAGTAATTCTATTATCAAAACTCAATAGGGCTAAGTTTCTTTTGTCTGGTGTCTTGTTGGTTGAATTCTTCGACTAAACCCTGAAACCCTGAAGCCTATCACACTCAGCAGTATAAGTCAAGCTTACTACTTTGTTTGTTTTTTATTTCAGAGTACGTTTCGAAGTTTCATAATGGCTGAACAACCGTTTATAGACTCACCTAAAGCCGAAATAACTTGTGGACTCTGTTCGAAAATAATGAAGAAGCCCAAACAGCTTCCATGTTGTCATACTTTCTGTCGGGAATGTCTGGAAGATTACGTCAAAGACATGCTGAATCCGGAATCAGAGACCATCGATTGTCCAAAATGTCAGAAAGTGGTGGATGTCCCAGATGGAGACACCAAAGGACTGCCCAGTAATTATTATATTCTTGCCCAATCTCTTCCAGAAATGATTAATGTTGAATCTGGCGACTTAACTTGTGATTTCTGTAAATCGAACAAAAAAGTGGCTGTCGGTTATTGCTTTGAGTGCTCAAAAAACTTGTGTGAGGATGACAAAGAAAAACATAAAATTGCTGTGGCAACACGATCACATCATATCGCGGTGTTAATGGACAAATGTCAAGGCAAGATCGAGAAGCAAAGCTACTGTAGCAAGCACACTGACAGCATCCTAAAATTCTACTGCTGCGTCTGCCAGATTCCCATTTGCGCCGACTGCAAATTAGCGAAACATGAAAATCATAAGACTGAAGATATCGCTGATGTGGCTGCTCGTGATCGCGAAAGACTGTCCAAATTCCTGGAAATCTTGCGCCAATATTTGCCATGTATGAACGAAGTGGTTGTCAAGGCTGAAAATGCTGAAGCTGCTTTCAAAAACCATGCTAACGATACGATCGAATGCATCAACCATCGTCGAGACGAAGTGAAAAAGTACGTGGATATATTGTGTGATGGCGCGGTCAATTATGTCCGAGGAAAGCTCCAGGCAGAATTACAATGCATGGTACCACAACTCAACGACATTCGAGAAGACCGAAACTTTATTCAGAGATCCATAGGAACAACAGAGCCAGTTCTGGAATATTTAGGAGAAGATGTCAAAATTGTTCAAGTCACTAAAGAAATTCAGAATATCGTTAACAACTTACCAGCTCCTAAAAGCATCGACGAAAAGAAGTTCATCTTCAACGCTGGAACTTACAATAGGACCTTCATGACCAATTTTGTCGGTACCATTGGATTTGAAGCCAAAAAGATTAAGCTGGACTATTCTTTTGATCGTATCAGCTTGCTGGAAAACAGCATTATTCCAGTGTCTGAATCCGATGCCTGGATGTCTTACATCAATACTGGTGGCTCATATCTGTCTAAATTCAGCCATGGTAAAGAGGTGGACTCTTACCCTTTTAGGGAATACACAAAATACAGAATTATTCCCCTTGGTCAAGAGGAATTTTTGATTGCGTCAAAGAAAGATCGAAAACTGAAGATTTGGAAAGATTATAAAGAATCTGATTTTGCTGAGACTCCTTATGCTCCTAGAGGAATGACCAGAACTGCTGAAAACACCATCCTGGTCTGCTGCAGCTCCGTGGATAAAATTGATGACGAATGGAAGAGCTGTCTCCTGGAGTTTTCCCAAAGAGGGGATCTTTTACAACGCGTAGAGAGCTTCCAGGTGGATGACAAGAAGTTGTTCACAGCACCACGATATATTTGTGTGAACATCAATGGCAACATTTGCGTGTCTGATCAACACGGTCATGCAGTGGTGATCTTCAACAAAGATTTCAAACTGATTGGACGGTACGAGGGCCAGAGCAACTCTCATCCATTCCGCCCACGGGGTATCTGCTGTGATAGGTTTGGACGAATCATAGTCACTGATGGAGACAACCATAAAATCCATCTTCTGTCTCATAGCGGAGAGTTCGTGAGGTACATCCTTTCTGAGGAGGATAGTTTGAGGAATCCTGTATTGGTGACTCTAGGACCGGGGAACAAGTTATGGATTGGTTGTATTGGTGTGGTCCATGTCTTTTCTTACTTAGATGGAGCTGGTCTTCTATCAAGACCAACCTCTCCACAAGTTAGAAATATGAAGAAAGAGCTCACTCATTAAATTTTTGAATGTTGAAACTTAATTGTGAATAAGTTTAATGATATTGTTTTGAATTCTGTTATTGATATCTTATATTCTTTATATCTTAATCTTTTGCTTTCTTCTTACATTCCTTGCTTCAGATTTTCATTGGACCTAATTTCTGTGACTGGTTGTTGAAGTGAATTTGATTTTTTGATGAATCGTCTTGTACTACGGTACCGTTAATGATATTGCAATTGTTCTCAGTCTAAAGTATTTGTGATAATAGCGTCTACTATCAACATTTATTAAAGTGGTTGATCAGCCTGTTTTGGCATTTTTTTTTTTATATTAGCAATGATATTAGCCTCTTAATTTGAATAGAGAAAACAAGAATTATATTGAAATATTAACAGAAAACGTATGATATTGGTTCAAAGGATGATTTGATTTTTCAAGTATTCTTGTGATATTAAGGAAGATTCATGATATTTTGCTAGTTTTACTTATTTATTGGCTTCAAGAAAGATGCTCTCACACCATAGTGATTACTAGTTGTATTTGGTTGAGAGTAACGTTGAAAGTAACCATGAGTTCTGAAATTTAGTACAGCGATTCTTATTTTTGCAACTATTCATAACTGGTGATCGCTATGGTGTGAGAGCACCTTAAGAATCTCACTATAGTCATTGGTTTAGAATTCTAGTCTGTTTTTAAACAACAATATTCAGTTAATTCTCCTCCGGAAAATAGGAGTTGATAGTGTCTGGGGGTCCCATCTTCACTAAGTCAAGCTATTACGAACTTCATCTTTTAATGTGACTGCAATAGACACTTTTCTGGTTTCATGGAAGTTTGTAAATGAAGCCATTTGATTGGATTGTACCTTAGCGAATACACAGCCAGCTTTTCTTTTGAGGTCTCTGATTGGCTATATTAGCTAGTGTACAATCCAATCAAATCACTGCATTCCTTGATACAAGAATATTGGCTATCGCAGTCAAGTTTTAAGTACAAATTTCGTAATAGCTTGCTATTGTGAAGATAGGGTTCCCTGTTGAAATCTCAATTTCGCATCATGTTTGTGTGCAATTAGTCGATTAAAGTGCTTCTTCTGATATTTATATTTGTACTTAGTTTCTTTTTTTAAGTTTATTTTTCAGTGTTATTAATTTTATGGTTTAATGAAGTTGAAGTTTATATGTTGTGTTTTTTTAATAAAAAGTTTAAAATTAAATTTACGTATTATAGATTTTGCAAATGAAATAAATTGGTCAACATAATTATCATTTTTACAAGTCCATATTACAATGGGGAGGTATATTGACACCATAGTAGTATATGAGGTGTTAGATTGGACGCACTTTCCCCCATTTCATTTCACCATCTCTGTCCGCCTGCTACCATTCTCCTAAAGCATCAGACATTTGGTTTTTGAGGAATTAACATCCATTATAGAAAATAAAATCATCACTGGATCGTCATTATCAATTATATTTGGTTCCATCTGTTTGAACACAGCATAGAATTAAAACCCTTTCAATTTAGTATATGAATAATGTAATTACATATGTAACACATGCAAAAGGCGGAGCTTAATATGTCAATTAATTTGCAGAAAATTTAAAGGAACAGGTGCACAATTTTGGGGGGTTTGATTTGAGTCTTGAATATATGTAAATAGTCTTCAGAAGTACTAGAAATGTACGAAAATCGCATAATTCCTTTAAAATACTTCAAACTAGGAATTTTACTCACTATTTCTATATATATCTTTTCTATATATGACACAAAGTATCTTAACTTGAGTCGTCATTTTCACATTCAAACACAGATAATTCTGGACACACATGGATTTGAAGGCTCAAGTTACATGATATATAATTAATCTATATGAGGCACATGCATAAGGTGGAGCTTAGTTTGTCAATCAATTTGCAATTTGGATAATTCAGTTTGAAGGCAGTTGGCTTGTCATTAGGCACTTTAGTGCAGTAGACTTGAATCTTCCAGAACACAAATTTCTAATGCCAAGGCCAGTGCTTCTATCTGTCAGTCAAGAGAAACTTGTATTATTTTGTAATGTGTCCTAAAGGGAAAGTAAAGAGGTTTTAAATTTTACATATGTATCAGGGACACTGATAGCGTTGATTTGCACCATTCCAATTTTCAATCAGATGTTTTGTGGTTCCTGCAATTCTACTAAAACTAAGCATTTTATGGCATCACTTTCATGCAGCACCTTCTTTATTATCAGCAGCTTTTGTGATAGTGACACAGAATGCTTAGTTTAGAACCACAGATGTGCCATTGATGCTATCAGTGTCCTCGATACACATTAAAAATTTAGAAAACCTTTTTACAATCCCTTTAAGAGAAATGTTCTTTATTAGAAAATGGTCTAGAGACCTTGTATGTTGTAATATTTGTGTTATGTCTACATAGCTTTGAAAATTGTACCCAATTGTTGTAAGTTAAAGGGATTGTAAAGGTTTTCTAAACCAGGGACACTGATAGCATCAATTTGCACCATTCCAATTTTCAATCAGACGTCTGTGGTCCTTGCAATTCAACTAAAACTAAGTGTTTTATTTTAATGGCATATAGGAATTGTTTTGTGCAAAAAGACTGCAATTTTATGGGGCATGTGATTAAGAAAATTTGTCTGCTGTTGGCATAAAATTAAATTTAAGCTTGTTCCTTTTTAAGATTGTTATTTTCTTGTTACTCTTGTATTTGTTTTTGCTTGATTTTAACTTGGACTTTTGTGTTATTTTCATTTCAAATTTGAATTTAAAGAGGTTTTCTATATTTTGATGAGTATCGGGGAGACTGATATCATCAATTTACACCATTCTAATTTACAATCAGATATCTGTTGTTCTGGCAGTTTTTGCGATTAGTGACATCATCAAACACTTTGGTTTAGTGGAATTACAGAAGCCACAGATGTCTGAATGTAAATTAGAATGGTGTAAATTGATGATATCAGTGTCCCTGATACACATACAAAATTTAGAAAACCTCTTGACAATCTCTTTAAGTTATTCTTTTTCATTTTATTTGAATGTTTTTTAAGTTACTGTTTGCATTTGTTTGTTTTCGTTG
>NW_008708708.1:22979-52480 GCF_000327385.1 Lottia gigantea | reverse complement strand
ATAGTGAACACCTAGTGAGTAGTGTTCAGAAACAGTTCACTGATACTGAGTAGATTTCGAAATCTACTCACCCCCTCCAAAATTGGACATTTTAACCAGAAAAGTAGTGAACACTACTCACTAGTACTCACTAACAGTTAACTGAAACTGAGTAGATTTCGAAATCTACTCACCCCCCTCCAAAATTGGACATTTACCAGAAAAGTAGTGAACACTACTCACTAGTACTCACCAATTTTCAAAAACGTACATTTTAACCTGAAAATGGGGTGAGCTCTTCTCTAAATCAGCTCACTCTAGTGAGTAGGTATTCATAAATCACTCACTTCACTAGGTCAATGACCTGATTAGGTGAGTGAGGAGTGAGTACTGATTGGAATAGTCTATATTCTTTAGGTCAAGGGGTGTTAGGTTGGGATAGTTCATTTTTCGGCTGAAATAGGGGTGTTTGAAGAGTCTACCCTTTAAAATTCACAAGGGTTTATAGGTTGGACCACTTCTATTTCATTCTAATAGGGGTGTTTTTGCTCAAATATTCAAATAAGCATATATATCATTCCATGATGGAATCGGCGCCTTTAAGACCCAAACTCATGATGCCAAGTTCTTCAGACTGTCAAGAGACACTCTGCTGCTTCGTGCAGGGAAGAATAAAAGAGTAACAAGACTTCTAAAATTCAAAACAAATGGATTTTATTATTTACAAACATATATTGTAATACAAACTTATAAAAATAAATACAATACAAAATATTCATTAACAACATAATGGAAAATTGATACACAAGGCTTAACAAATATAAAACATATCCTTGCAAAGAATGGAATACACCTACATGACAGAACAACCCTAAATTGACTGTAAATTAAACATGAGATGGTATATATTAAGCTCCACCTTATGCAAGTGGCATATGATATAGGTTACATTAATCTTACATAGACCTTATTACATTATTTATTTTACTAAACTCATATTGACTAAGTACCTAATAGATTTGGATAGAACACAATATTTGTAAAGAACTGTTGGATATTAAAACACAATAATTGTACAAGACATATAGATTTGAGAACACAATATTTGTACAGAACATATAGATTAGAGAACACAATAATTGTACAAGACATATAGATTTGACAACACAATAATTGTACAAGACATATAGATTTGAGAACACAATAATTGTACAAGACATATAGATTTGAGAACACAATATTTGTACAGAACATATAGATTTGAGAACACAATATTTGTCCAGAACATTTGGATCTAAGAACACAATAATTTTACGGAACATTTGGACATTAAACCACCATACTAGTACAGAACATTTGGATCTGTGAACACAATATTTGTACATAACATTTGGATATGAGGAAAAATATTTGTACAGAACATAATAGATTTGAGAACACAAAAATTGTACAGAACATATAGATTTGACAACACAATATAAGTACAGAACATATAGATTTGACAACACAATAATTGAATAGAACATTTGGATATTAGAAAAATGAACAAAATAAAGTTTTTAAGTCATTAAAATACGCCTAAATTTATCATCAAAATACTCCACTAAAATATGCTAAATTATACCTTGAAATATGCTAAATTATACTTTGAAATATGACAAATTATTAATTGAAATATGTCAAAACTTTACCTTATTAATTTATTTTTCTATTACCCGGTAAATGTGCTTCAAATTCAAATAACTTTAACTGGTCTTTTATATTGGCCTAAAAAATAAAGGAATATATTTAGGACACTATACCAAATGAACTTTAAAGGTCAGTGAGTAAGACGCTTGCTCGCTAACCTGAAGGTCCAGTGTTCAATCCCGGCATAGGTTGAGATAATACCTTTGGATTTTTCAACCTGGTTTCCCCTTGTCATTGATGCAGACAAAAGGGGCTGAAAAAAGCGTCTTGTCGTTCACATGGGACAATAAACCGAGGCCCCGTGTGCTACAGGCTGTGCACGTTAAAGATCCCTCGACAGTTGGAAATCGAAAAAGAGCAGGCTTATGCCGCTGTCGCGGCCAAATTTTTTCTCATTGCATCCTGTAATTTTGAAAATCAACTAAATGTGGTTGATCGAGGTCTTTTCATCTGTATTTATTTTTTTTGTGGAAAATTTGCTCTCCATAGCTCCTTTTCTAATGTGCCTTCAATTGTACCAAACATTAACCTACCATGATGACAGCATCTCCCAGTTCTTCTGTTGCAGATGTGACAATCGTTCTTGACAAAAGCAAATGAATTTCTGAATTGAAATTACAGGCTTGTATACCAATTTGAATACATAGATTGGTACATGCATTTCATGATTCCTGTAAGTGACCTAATGCTTACGTATCACACCTGTCTGTTTTAAAGATTCTTGCGAAAGCAATAAGCGTGCACATTTTCTTATGAAATTAACATCAATTCAATGTTCAAGGGAAATAACTCAATAGCAGTTCATCGAAATATCGTCAATTTCAACTTAAATATCTGATCATTGCAACCAATACTAGAATGACCTACAGTAAATAAACACCCGCAATTTGAGAAAGATGTTGAAAAAAAAACAAGAAAATAATTTTTTTAACAAAATTTATTGGGTGTTTTTCTTCTCTAACATTTGTTATTGATATATACATACATAGATCTGATATGAAAATAATAATAATACCTCTAGATGGAATAATAAGCATGGTATAATGATCCTGTGTCCTCAAGGCCTGGCTGACCCAGGAGCTGATTTTGACAACCTTGCCCTTGATACAATGGACTGGTATTCAAGTCACTAATTTTTGACTGTTGTTGCTGGACCTAATTCTGGACTAATAAGGTTCAAGTTCATCAAATCAAAATTTTGACTGAAAGTGATCCTGGGGGGTGGCATTTTAATAGCCTTATTCAAAATATAAAACGATCTCTGATAGGTCAAATTGAATTATGAAGTCCTACTAGCTTGTAGGAGCATTTATAGGTCTCAAGTCTCAAGGATCAAGGGTAGATGACCAAACTGACTAGCGACACATGAGGTGGATACATTAATGAATACAATGGAAGCCTGAAAGTGATAAATAGTGATTTATAAATGTAAGAGAGCTCAGAGCTAACAGAGCAACGTCAGAGCAACTGGCTAACTGCTAGTAACTTTCCCAAATCAGAGCAACTTCTTACAACCAAAGCAAATGGGCAATATCAGAGCAACTTGATATAACCAAAGCAAATTGGCAATATCAGAGCAACTTGATAATAGCAGAGCAACATGCCAATATCAGAGCAACTTGCCAATATCAGAGCAACTGGCTAACTGCTAGTAACTTTCCCAAATCAGAGCAACTTCTTACAACCAAACATCTGAGTAGCTTTATAATAGCAGAGCAGATAACCAGGATCAAACTTTTACACGAAAAATATGCTTTAAAGATAGAGTTACACATAAATTTTTATCTTTACCAAATTCACAGACTGCTATGAATATCCATTTACTCCACACTTACTCTTCCTTAACATTGAAATGATATGCATTAGATGAGTTCAATATGAAAGAACTTTTTATACACATAGTATTATACACACATATACACAATATATTATACAATCAAAAATCATTTCAAAATACATAAACTCGATTACATCTATATACAAAAAATCACTTTTTTAAAAATATATCATTGCTGTTATAAATTAATACTATAAATGTGAAATTTCAATTTATAAAAATCTATTTTTTTTTTTCAGATTATGTGATGCATTTAACAGCATAAAGAAGTCAATCCTAGAGGATAAAAACATCACAATTTGATATATATATATACGATATATATGTGATATACATTTTTGCCTTAAGATCGTGTTTCCAAGAGAATAATTTGCATGAAAATATGTATCAAATATATGTATTTTGGGTGCACAAAAAATCTGATATAAAAAAAAATTAAGCAAAAGATAACATTTAAAAACTAAACAGAGCAGTTATGTAACTTATATATATTATCTGAGTGATTTGTTTAGCACAGGAAAACTATGGTGGCTCATTTAGGAAGCGAACTATGGAGACTCATTTTTTTGAGACACAAAAGAAATAATATTTCAGAAATTTTATTTTATGGAATTCATTCAATCATAAAGTACAATACTTAAACAAATATTTAGGATCTCAAATTGCTGTCCTATAATTTCTGTTGAAAAAAATGCAAATTTGACAAAAGTACAGACGCAGTGAGCAACTTAAAGTCCTATAATTTTTGTTGAAAAAGTTGATGAAAATACCAAGGCAATAAGCAACTTTAAAGCTTGACAAATGTCCTAAATTAGCTACCATAGAAGCAATATCTGTTCTGTATGTACAATTATCATCATAAAGGAAAAAGTATAAAAATAATTTATTTGAGGCACACATGGTTTTTCGAGGTTCTTTTTAGGGTTTTAGTCTCATCCTATCCTTTCTTGCCTTTGACCTTCTAACAGGGACTTCATTTCTAGCTACTTTTATAATTGGCATATAATGATGATTTGAATCATGGTTGTAATAAAAATAAGCCAAAATATAATACAATAGGGTGCTCTGCTTCGAATCTCAATTTTTAGAATCAACAAATATTACATACAAACCATCTATGTCAGGTCGGAAAAGAAAAAAAAGGGAAAATATTCAAACAAATCTTTCAGCTTAGAAATAACATCTTTTCATTCATTCATTCCTTTAGGATTCATTCATTCATTCATTCATTTAGGATTCATCCATCTATCACTGAATATCTTTTATCAATTTAAGCACTTTGATTGTCCAGCATAATTATGGTGCACTGGAAACCAAGACTGGACCTAAGTTGACCCCTAACTTTATAAATGAGCTCTTCCAATCCGCCAAATATATTTCAATATAGA
Organism: Lottia gigantea; assembly: GCF_000327385.1. Classification (NCBI taxonomy): domain Eukaryota; kingdom Metazoa; phylum Mollusca; class Gastropoda; family Lottiidae; genus Lottia; species Lottia gigantea. The sequence goes on along the minus strand of NW_008708708.1, from coordinate 47,587 downwards.
TAGAAAGTATGTGCGTGTGGAAGAGCTCATTCTTATGTTGAGGGGTATCAGGTATATGACTGGCACACTGTACCCAGCCTTGCTGGAAACAAGCTGTGGAACACAATAGCATAATGGCATTTTGGAATAGGAACATTAAATTCATTAGTTTATCACTATTATATTGTTTCTCGTAACCCAGCAAAAATGGCCGCACTGAGTCCACCAGACACTGGTAACGTTACCAGCCAAGCGATGATAATGTTCCGGAATAAAGACCAATCTACGTTTTCATTAGAACGTGCTCGGCCTACAAACACTATGGACCCTACTTTACAGTGAGTGGTAGAGATGGGAATTCCTATATTAGAGGCTATTAATACTGTTAAGGCTGAACCAATCTCGATTGAAAAACCACTGGAAAAAAAAATTAAGAAATAGGATGCAAGAATGGTGGATTTCTAACGGCTAGTGCCCAGGCATGCTTAGTCTTTATCATGTAGGACCTCTGTTCATTGTCTTATCTGAACAACTAGACGTAGTGTCACTAGTGGTAGATGAAGAAGGGCCACAGAATTGTCTTTCCCTATACAAAATGATAACAAAGTGGGGGGCTAAAGCAAGGCCAGTTTAAGATGGTGTCAATGTTCCAAATGGGAAGTTACAAAGATGTCTGTACCTCCTTCATCCAAACTTGCCAAATAAAAAAATTGATTTCTTACCTAGAAGGTGTAATCTTGGATAAATCTTCACCCATGGTTTTCATGACTCTACGACCCCATACACAAAGTCCTAAAGAAATACCAACACCTCCATATAAGAGGATCCAGACTGGAGTTGGGGCTTTCTGCATCACAGATCCTTCATTGGATATCATCCATAAGGCAACTACTGGACCGATGGCATTACTGGAAAATAATATAAACAAAATAGTAATCCTTACTTTGTGAATTTCATTTGCTTGTAACTTTTTAAAAAATTGGTCTGATTTTCTTAATTTGTTCACCATAAACATTCATTCTAACTTTCCCCACACAAAAATAAAATGAAACAAAAACACAAGTACTGAAGATCTGGCCACGTATTCTAAGAGATTTTAGCGCTAGGATGTCCTAGAATCAATGTTAGAAGTTAAGAACCTAGAACATCCTAGCTCTAAGATCGTTTCCAGAATACGCTGCCAGAACAGCAAGCAAAACCTGAAAGTCCAATTGAACAGTTTGGCAATACATTGGTAGCAGCTAATGAACTAGCTCTGAAGTAAGAAGTCTGTTACTAACCTAACATCATTTCCACCATGAGCAAAAGAACCAAAAACAGCAGTTAAAATTTGCAGGAATGAGAAGAGACGGGCTGCTTCAGGCTTGTCCTCGATGGTAGCTCGACCTTTGGTCAGGCTCTCACACGAGATGGAAACCTCTTGAGTTTTTTCGTCCAAGTCCTTGGATTTCAGAGGAGTTTCGGCATCTGCTGTGACCTCTTCATCTATTTTTGGGGCTTCGTCTTTGGATATCGATCTAAGGACTTTTTTAAAGGGATTATAAATTTTACTATTTTTAACTATTGGTGAATTATCTTCTGGTAATTTCTAAAAAAAAGGAAAGAAATTTAATAAATTATTTTTTGGAATTATAACTGTTGATGAATTTTCTATTTTCAACTGATATTTCACATATTTTTTTTATTTTTGCACAAAAGGAATGGAAGATATGACTTACTTGATTATTTTGATTGCCATTATCATCTTGATGTAGTAAACCTATAATAAATTATGAGAAAAATTGCATATACAGTGTACTCCGACATTCTGAGTAATCCAACTTCTTTTTTTGGTCCTGATTGACTTCATTCTTACGACAGTTTAAAAACTCTGAGTACTCTGACATACTGTATATTACGAATTACAACACTAATCAGTGATCCTAACACTCAGAAAAATCTGTATAATCCTACATCTAATCATCTTAATAACTTACCGCCAGTTTAAATAACACAATAAATGATATTTACAAATTTCTGTTTATAGTTTTCTCTCAATAAAAATAAGTATAATACCTTTTTCAAGATCTCCATCCACTTCCCCTGAAGTTGTACCATTTTCTATCGGAGGTAGTTTTTTATTTGCTTCTTCTTTAGCAATAGAAGCTGAAAATTACAAAATTATTTTTCAATACAAAAGAATTTGACTGAACACAATTAGAACAAGAATTTCTTCAGATCAAGGATGGGAAGTGTTATGTTTGCAGAAAAATACAAAACAAATCATTAAGGTCAGGCATGTATTCTTGAAACGATCTTAGCGCTAGGATATCCTAGAAACAGTGTTAGAGGTTAAGATCTTAGGACATCCTAGCACTAAGATCGTTTGGAGAATACGTGATCTTTATCTTTACAATATTGCCCACTAATAAAAACTTGATAGCCAATTAACAGGAATATTTTGGAAGAGCATCAAGATTACAAGATTAGCGACAAAAAAAGTTATCTCCTTACCTAGGATTCTCTTGCGCTGCCATGGGACCACTACAAATTTGACTACAACAGCTATTATTATACCTAGCCCCAGTGATAATATAAACACACCATACAGAGGGATCTTATCAAAATGTAACACTGGAAAAAAAGAAAAATAAGAATTAAGCAATTCTTTAAAGATAAGATGATTCTTAGGAAGTACAAATAATATCACTGCATTCCATGAAACAAGAAAGGTGACTATTGCAGTCAAGGTATAAGATGGTGTGTGGTAATATTGCTCAATAATAAATGTACTTACTTCGTGATCCATCATAGAAAACTGAGAAAGAGTTAATAACTACAGTCACACCATAAAATATTGGTAACAAACGAAGCCCAGGTTCTAATGGTTTCTCCTAGAAGGATAACGATATTCTGTCAGTGGAGTACTGTGGGTCATTGAGGCATTCTGTCAGTGGAGTATTGTGGGTCATTGAGGCATCATTCTAGATGCTTATAATAAATTCATAACTACCTGAACTACTGGGCTATACTATATCTGCCATTTAAAGCTATCTTGTTCCTTCAGGAATATAATCAATAATGATTTGCACAGCCTGTGATCATGTAGGTCAGGCAAATAATTTTTTCATTCTCCTACTCAACACAGACACTTATTTGTATTTAAAGCCATCATGTAAAAATATAAAAATATTTTTCAAAACTTTACCTTGCTTAGAACAAGTCTTCTTAACAAAATAAACAATAACATGGACACAAGGCCCGATAACAAAGGGGAGATAAACCATGATCCAACTGAAAATAAGACCACAATGAATCATATTTTAAAAATTTGTGTGGCTCTGAATATGCTTGGTAAGGGCAAAAAAATAACCCACTCTCGTGATCTTTTACAGACCCTCAGAAAGTAACTAAATGGCTTGACAATTTAACAGCTCCTAGTTTCAAAACACAATCATAAAAACTAAGCCAAGAGTTCACTGAAGTTCTTCAAAATGTAACAAAAAAGGTGCGCATTATACTTGCAATTATACAGTATGTGAACAGTATGTGAAGAGTACTTACTGATCATCCCCAGCTTGACCCAACCAATGCCTTTAGCACCTTGAGCTACCAGACTGAAACCTAGAGTAGCTCCTACAATGGAATGGGTTGCTGAGACTGGCAGACGGATAGCTGTAGCTGTTAACAACCAGACACAAGTTCCTGCAATAATAATGGAAAATTTTCACTAAAAATAAAAATATTCCTTTTTTAACTGGCAGTGTTTTCCCATCTTCATAATGTCCAGCTATTATTTCATTAGGTTCTTTACTTGTATCATGGAACTTTGTCAATGCACAGATTTGGTTGGTTCTTTGCATTCAGTGATATAGCTAATGATCTCAAGGTATTTAGACACAGTTTGTAATAGTTTGACATTGTAAAGATGTGTTTTCCCTTACAGTCCTAGCAACAGAGCTCAAATACCATAATTTTGGATAGCTTACCTCCAAGTGCAGCCACATTTCCCATAATAAGGGAAGATTCGCTACCATTGTAAGGAGAAACATCTATGATTCCCTTCCGTATTGTATCTGACACTCTGGACCCTGAAAAACAACCAATCATATATCAGAAAATGCAAGAAATGACAGGAAACCAATGGGCCAGAAATAGTGTCGAATTCGTGCGTAACAAGGTTGGCTGTGAGCAAATAATCCTACCTCTCGAAATGGGATTGGCTAATTTGAATATGGTTGCCAAGATGCATGCATGCTTTGCACTCAGGAAGACACTTCATTGGCAAGATGGCAGACAAGAGCAACAACAAAAAAATTACCATAAAAAATAGAATACCTATTAATATTGCTCCAGCTATTTCAAATATGGTTGCTAAGATACATGCTTGACGCAGGCTCAGGACCTTAGCTCCGACACTGGTACCAAATGAATTAGCCACATCATTGGCACCAATACCAAACGCCAGCACGAAGGCGATGATAAATCCAACAATGACCGGCCATAACCATTCTTCTGGTATTGACATTCTACTTGGATTTCTCTTAACTTACTGCTGGAATCTGCAATTAGAGTGTTCTTTTTACTATTTCAGTCTAGCTTTAATATTTCACTAAAACTTTTTTTTTAAAGCCATTCTAGCTCTAATTTCAAAATGAAGTTTAGCTTTTGATAATTTCAGTCTAGCTTTAATATATATTATGAGATCTTTTATTTTTATACAGCCATTTTAGCTGTAATATCAAACAGAAGTAGTGCCTTTCAACATCACTAACTTGACAATTGAATAAAATCACCCTTTTTAAAGAAAACTACATGATCAGGTCATTACAATTTCAGTGAAATTTGACCAAATCACAAGTGAAGCTGTTGGCTAGATCAATAGTAGAGTAGTATACAGTAAGCTATGAAACACGAGTGATGCATGTACATCAATAATATTTGTATTTATCTACTTTGCTTTATAGGAATTTTATATTTTACAGAATTTTCACTATCCAGCAATTTATCTCTCAAACAAATTCAATATTGTTATAACTTGATATCTAAATAGAAAAGTCTACATGTATTGACTGTTTTTTATTCATGGCAGAATTATTTTTAGTTTCAAAGACCTGACTGCAAAGTACTTTCAATTAAATACAGCCAAGAGCAAACTCTTCCTTAAGACCAAGTCATATGGAGCCCCAATTAGACATGACTGCTAAAACCAAGAGCCCTCTTGAAGATCAAGTCATTTGGAGTTCAATTTAGACTTGACTGCTAAAACTAAGAGCCCTTCTTCAGACTAAATAATTTGGAGCTTCAATTCAACAACACTTTGAAATAGAGGAAAATTAAAGTTCTTCTTGAAGACCAAGTAATTAAGAGACATAGTCAGGGCCAATATCAATAAGTAATATAATATAAACAAATCTTTTAAAATACCTTGAAAATAAATCCAAAACGAAATCAGACCTCCTAGTGACTTGGTAATCCTAAGGGTAGTTGTCAAGAACTGATAAGTCTGATCAAAAGAATCTAGATCTCCCAGTGACTCATTATATAAAGTCTTATGTAACTGACAAAACTTTTACAAGTGCAATCACAAAACACAAGTGACCACCACAAGTGACTGGTAATGCAGATCAAAGATAACATAATTAATACCAACCCTGCCTACACGATTGTTTACAGTTCAAATAATTTTGTTTGTTTACCATTTGTGCTGATAAAAAAATTAAGGTCTGTCACAAACAATGGCCCAATTATACCAAAACATTAGTGACACAGTCCTACAACATGTGTGTTCGCGATTAAAACAAAAAGATTATTGAATGCCTGTGTTTTGAGAAAAGAACGTACTTAAGATATCAGTAATGATAGAAGACCTTCATTCCTGTACATTTATATAACATGCTATCACAAGTGTTCCCACTTCAAAATACCAATTGAAATAACAATTTTCTTCAAAAAAAAGCCAAAAAATTATCTGACGAAAATTGTGCAGTAGCAAATCAAAATTTTAAAACTAATTTTCCTTGTTAAAATGGTGGACTACTTTCTAGCGTCACTTATATTTCCAGACGACCCAGCTGTAAATGCGTAAGGATAATCTAGGAAAGATCAATGCCAAGAGGTTTGACCAAGGATCAGCTGGTAGAATGGATCCTTAACTGTCAACCTAAGTTGTTACCATTGTATGGATGTTTTAACTAAGGATTAGCTGGTAGAAAGACCAATGCCAAGAGGTTTGGCCAAGGATCAGCTGGTAGAAAGGATCCTTAACTGTCAACCTAAGTTGTTATCATTGTATGGATGTTTTAACTAAGGATTAGCTGGTAGAAAGACCAATGCCAAGAGGTTTGGCCAAGGATCAGCTGGTAGAAAGGATCCTCAAGAACCTAAGATGTTATCCTTGTTCAATATACTTGTTTGTTTCGTTCTATCTTTGAATTGTGTCATGTATTAAATATGAGAATAATTAGTTGAATGTCTCGCTTTAAAAGCAAATCTATTACCATTTGTTTTCTAGAATTTCAATCATAAAGGCCAGAGGTAGACAACATATGGACGTATAAACTTTCTGGCATTGATTATCTTGGAATTAATTTACTTCATGTACCGATTAGTCTATTTATAAGCCATCAATAATTCACAAGAATACACTGGCTATTTCAGTCTTATTAAAATGGTGATGGTGTTGAATGAATGAATGAATGAATGAATGAATGAATGAATGAATGAATGAGTTAAAGAATGAATGAATGAATGACAAATCTTCTGACAGTTGATGCATCTGACCATCTATCAGACAAGACTGGCAAATACAGCAAAATTAAAGGCCCTGGGAACATAGAAGACATCACAGGGAATACTAGCAGACATTATAGGGGAATATCTAGAAATCTCTGTTGATTGCTTTGAAAAGCAGTGTTCTATAAATTTTGTAATATCCATACAAATCAAGAGAGCTGAATTTCAGCATGCCAGCAACATCTAATTCTTAATCAAATTATACTTTGTATCAAGTACTTGATAGAGGTGTCAAAACACACTGGAGATGACAAGTCCATTAACAGATCTAAAGCTGTTTCACTTGCTGTTTATTTTTAATTAAGTATCGAGGGAGACATGTCATAATACCCTATCATTGTAAACACTCCAAAATCCTTGAACCTTGATCTTAAATTGACAATTTACAAAGACTACTGACAGACAGTTTGGTTTAAGGGATTGAAATGAAGAGCACCTTTACAAAGAGTATTGAACTAGCTCTCCTAGAAATATAAGACTTCAGCCAAAACAAAAGTTGAACTAGTTTCCAAGACAAGCCTATCCTATAAATATTCCTTCACTGGTTTATCAAAATATACAAGATGGGTCATAGCTACTATATATATATATACACTAGTAACATGTATTAGTCAACAATAGTAGTACATAGGTTTACATAGTGGTAATATAATATAATATACTATACATAACAATACACAAATAAACTGATATACCACTAGTGTAATGCATGTAATTTTTAAAACCATCTAGAACTATTGTCTATCTAACACATTCAAAACTGTTTGTATTCTATTGTGTATCAGTTACCGACCGTAAACCTTCAAAAAATATCCTTATGGACGCCTTAAATTAACTTTGAAACATCTACACCAGCTAAAGTACTAATCCTAAGACCATGCACCATAAAGCCCTTAAACGTTAGAAAGATAACCTTATGGACGCCTTAAATTAACTTTGAAACATCTACACCAGCTAAAGTACTAATTCTAAGACCATGCACCATAAAGCCCTTAAACCTTAGAAAGATAACCTTATGGACTCCTAAATTAACTTTGAAACACCTACACCAGATAGAGTACTAATCCTAAGACCATGCACCATAAAGCCCTTAAACCTTAGAAAGATAACCTTATGGACTCCTAAATTAACTTTGAAACACCTACACCAGATAGAGTACTCTAAGGTGAAATGATAACTTAAATCAATATTGATCAAATTCTTATCTTCCATACAGACTTGATATTTACTATGATATATCTCAAGTTTCCATTCATAAAGTTATTAATAGCCTCTCAAACCTCCATATTATCATTTTTATGAGGACCAATTCAAGCATTAAATTTCAGCTCCTACTGCCACACTGGGCATATAACCCTCAAAGGTAACAAGCAAGTTCCCATTGCCTAGGTGTAGATCAAAATGTTGAGAACCAATTCAAGCATAACATTTCAAAGGTAACACCGTTTTTATTAGCCCAATTAGGTGCAGAAAAGTAGGATGTACAACTTTATTTTATTTCAAAGAGGCAGGAAGGTTAAGATCTAGTTGTCCAAAAGAGCATAAACAGTACAAGTAGGTTGTTTATGAATCATTAGGTAGAGGGGTGGAGCATGGGCCACAGAATTGTCAAGGGAGGCTAGAAACGCAACTGCAAACATCTCAAGTGTCAAAAGGATAGAAAAGGCCACCTTGTATAATGAGAAGAAATGATGCTTTTAAGACCAGTAATGAAGAAACACCTTCAGCAGAACAATTTATTCAGGTGCACTGGTTTCTCAAAAGAATTACCAAAGGCTCAAAGAAAGTCAGCCTGGTGAGAATCATCAACCTGAATCTACACTCCAAAATACTGCTGGGACATCGTGCACTGGGCAGATATCGTCAGAACCTCCATTCGTACGTGCAAACCGTTATATATACCACAGGAAAAACCAGACCACAGAAATACCAGTCAACCAAATACAAAACCGACACACAAAAGTCACCACTATCGACTCAGTCCTCTATTCAGATGTAGGAGATCTACTAAAAGCAGAATGGAGAGTCCATAGAAACATACAAGTCCAAGACAACTAATAAGCTTTAGGGTGTCTGTAATTTCTGGAAAGTATCGAATATATTCAATTGAGCGGACCATGGAAAACCAGGACGAATAACAACAACTTGGAGACGCAACCCGTGGGGCACAGAAATGCAAGCTTCAACAGAAACCTATATATTACGTCCGTAAGACACCGCTGCCGGTCATCGCCATTCGTACAGCCGGTACCAATCAAACAAAATGAGAAGCTTGACCAATAAGTAACAGAAATGCAATGGACCACAAATTAGAGCTAGCCGTTAGCCACGATACACTGGCCCTTTATTTGTAAGTAACTTTGGCAGCCGTTACTAATTACGTGAGAGGGGTACCCCAGGGACAAAGAAGTGCAAGTCAAGTGAATAAACTCGAGCGATTATAGATCAATAGCAATCAGATTCCCACACACTCTAAATACATTCACTTTTGGCCTACTGCCGATTTTTTTAAAATGCCGTTTGCGTCACAGACTGAATCCATAACAACTATAAGTACAGGCAGAAGGTATTTTTAACGAATTGGAACGGTGAGAGACCTTATGACGTAGTTAATAACATTTCCTCGTACTTTGTCCTAGCAGACGATACAAGTTGGCTGACCGAACTGTTACAATGAAATGAATTGATACCCGATATGATATAACACGGGAGTTTTTGAATATCGGCAATGTTATGATACAAAACTGTCAAATATGTCATAATATCATTTTTTGGCAGAAGTGTTGATTTATTCGCGCGAAAAGCGATTGTCTAATTATAGAATTGGTAGAGCACCACGTGCGTTTTACAATGCTGGCACGAGAATCACTTGTGATAACACGAATGATCACCCGGCTTAATCGAACAGCCGAACCCACGTGTTAGATCAATAAAACTACACCGCTTATGAATGCGAAAAGCCCCGTAAATTTCCAAAGACTCAAGAAAATAAATTGCTCATGAATTAAAAAAGCCCAAGAAAAGTCCAGAGACCAAAATATTTAAAAATGTTCATGAATTAACTCACCGAGGGTCGTAAGATCCAATGAGCGCCAATCTCGCACGCGCTTCCAAATATCTCAATGAGCAAACCATGTACGCATGCGTATTTACAAATCTATTGTCAGAGAAAAATATCGTCTGCTTAAATTCGCGTTTAGATCAAAACCAGGTGCAATTTAATTGTTTGCTCGGTGAAGCGACTGATAACGTAATAAAACGATTTCCTGATGCACAGTGCACCATTTTTCCCGCCAAATTCCATGTCGTCTGGTCACAAGGTCAATATGAATGTTATTATAACGATTGACAATCGTTTCACGTTCCGAAGGTATTAAAATTGATTTACAAAATTGTCAGTGACAGTAATTGCGTTCACCACCCAAGGACATTGGTAGACATCAGTTAGTAGTGACACAATCTGGTTGGGGACTTAGATGGTGAACTTCCGATATTTTGAAATTGATATAGTGACAATATTCGAGTCCTTGTGAAAGATGTTTGTTCTCTTCTTCTGACCTCGGCCAGTGCTTATATGGGAGAGTATCTTCTAATGTATATTTTTACCCCAGGTAGACGCCAGTTCGATATAGACACCTTGAGAAATAGATCAAGGACAATCAAGTGACGCAATCTAGTTGAAAAACCAACAGGGTACATTGCCAAATTTGGGGAAACAGCTGTCAGACTCTCGAAAGAACTTGTCCTGGCAGCAAAATATTTTACACTCAAAGAGATTCAAATCCACACGCGTAATACCCAAGCCGACCTTAATCCAACTCACTAACGACTAAGCTATGCTATTAGATATACATTGTAATGAACCCTTTTATATCATTTGGGACATTGGACAGTTAAAACTGACCATAACAGACACACAAAAGGTCATTCTTGGGAGTTAAGAAAGAAAAGGTGCTAAATGAAGACCTAAAATTGCGTGGTATTGCTAACTTCTTTTACCGTAAGATTTCACCTTTTTGCACGCAAAACCCAATAATAAGCTTAAAATGAGAACTGAGTCGTGAGAAACTCGGTCAAACGCAAACAAAATAACACCAACCAGTGGAGTTCAGTGGATTCGCCATACAATATACCAATAGTAACTACCTAAGAGACCAGTTCCCACTGGGGTACCACAAACACCATTTGGGGATCCTGAAAGGCCGCTTAGACATTTTTTTTTATGTAGATGAAGAATTGTTAAGACTAGATCGTAGGGCCTTAGCCTGGGAATCTTCACAATGAGAAGCTATTACATGTGCGACACAAGAAAGATGGCTATTGCAGCCAAGGTATAAGACGAAGTTCGTAATAGCTTGACATACCCGAATAGATGAAGAATTGGAAACACTAGATCATGAAGCCTTGGCTTGGGAAGATGGTGTTGATTCAAAACAACCTAATGCAGCGGAAAATTGAATATTGTTAAAAAAAAATAAAGCTTTGATGTTAAGAATAGTTCACTTCTAATCGCATTCCCAAAGTCAGCAAGTTACATAATTCTTTGCAAAAACGGTCGATAAATCGATAGAAATGCTGTTTAAAAGGACGTCACGATTTGATGTTTTCTTTGCATCCAAACAAAACCTCCTTAAACTATCTGTTTCCTTAACTCGTAGCTACAAGTTACATAAACAAATTTGTTGTAAAATTTCATCTTTCCCAAGTCCCATCGTCTCGTCTTGGTCTTTACTTGAGAATGACGGTACCTTCCGAAAGGAAAAAGTCAGTCGATGTTATCAGCCCTCCAAAATATTTTTGGATTCCTTCCAAATCATGACCGTGGTCACACCTACCATATTTGGTATAAAATCGGGAACAGCTTGTAAATCCATGACCTCCTACTGTACAGGAAGCATGTGGGATTATCGCGTCCGACTTACAGTTTGACACAGTGTGAGTTTCCTGAGATCAGCAAGCAAGAACAGAAAATATCCGTCTTATCCTTAAAGCATTAAACGTTAACAGATCAGTTCTTCGCGTGTTGAAGCAGCGACGCAGTCACATGGAAAGAACCTAACGCTCGGAACAGTTTCCTGCAATTTTTACAACTAATGTGTAATTATCAAGAATACATAATATATATATCACTTTGAACATCATTAGGTCTTCGATATGCCCTTGCCAGGACTGACCTGGATTTGCTTTTAGTGTATTGTGAAAAGATCTCGTTCCACATGTGTCAAGAGAAAAGGATGCAATAACGGCGATGATTTAAAAAAATTCAAACGTTTTTAAATCTAAATAGTAACGTTTCATATACGTTTTACCTCAGGGGAGATAATTCTCTGCAATTTAATTTGACCACTGAGACTTCTTATGATAATCTTTTAATCCAAATTTTTGTTTGGTTTATTAAGACAGTATTTAATTGGTACACGGTAATCAATAATAAGTCTTCGGAGTACTGTAATTCGAAGCAATGCATGGAGGTACAATGAGTACCTCTCAATTTAAGAGAATACCCCATCCACCTTTCCTGACCCCATGGACCCCTCCGACATCTTCCTCACACTAGCTTGTCTTTCCAGCTGATTTTCCTCCTCCTACGCGCCTTCTCTTACACCTTCTTTCCCTGCCCAATACCCCTCTACCTGCCCACTATCTCTTCCCTTAATTCCCCCACCCCCTGTTAACACTACATCCTTCTTTCTCCCTAACCTTCCCTACATGCCCACTAACCCTTCCTGCCCCCACCCCCCTACTCTCTAATAACAGGATTAATTTCTCGTCCTCTTCATTAAATACTTCCCTCCACCCACTTCTTCAGCATATTTTTTTTTCTTTAAAATTATGCGACACCTATCATTTAGCGTACAATATACAGAATATTTAATTTCCAAACAAAAAAGGAAATAAAACCTAGATCCCATATGAAATTACACAGTAATAAAAACGTAAAAAAGACAAAAAAACAACTTGCTGTGTGAAATAAAGGATTAAGATAAATTGAACATTAAAAAAAAATGGCCACTGAAAACGATATCTCTTGTTTGTGAAATTAATTCGTTTACACGTCGTTACTCTAAAACGTGATGTTGTCATGCAATTAGAACATGGCCTGAATTTTAAGGGGATACACTCGTCTCTACATTTGTTTTATCACCTGCTAGAGCTCGATTTCAGCTATGCACAGAGCTTTTCAGAATAAAAATTCGACGTTCGGCTGTTTGACATTTCGACAAAATTTCAGATTCAAATCAGTTATATCTGAAGGTGAACTAGAATTTGTAATAAGTAATAAGTTTTTGTTAAATAATCGTTAAAAAAAGAAATGAAATGAATGGAGTTTTACGTCCTTAAACGCGATTAAATACCATCATCGAAAGAAAAAAATGGTGTCCATGCCTCTGGCAGGTTATAAATGACGTGTTTGATATTGGCCCCAAAGATCCAAATCCAGACATACCAGTTGATTATATTTACCTCGGATCTGACAACACTAAAAACAAACGGACACCTGAACTCATAAAATATTGACCAATAGGATTATTGCTATTTACTTATTGACCAATGACTGATCGTCTTACATTTCAAAACCTCGTCAAATTTCAAAACTTTTCTGTTAAAGTCCATGTCTTGTATTTACACAACACTCCAAATCCATTAAAGTTTGGACTACATTAACCCCCTTAGGGTCAGATTTGCCCAAATATGTTAAAAGGGTCAACCCTATGGGACATGTACAGTAAGTGTCCGGTTTACGAAAGTCAACTGCCCGAAATCCAATATACTGAATTTGAGCTTCACTGAATAGCGTGGTGGGACTGGCCATACTCACACCTCTGGTTCCACTCTGATAGATTGTTCGGATTTCGGAGAGTCCACATAGCTAATATTGCTTTACTGCTTTTCTTGGCATATCTTCCGGAAAGTCCACAAAGCTAATAATGTTAAGTGTCTATTCAGGCATGCATTAGGGAAAGTTAATTAAGTTTTGGCGTCCTTGGTTATGTAATAACTTTGAAACAATATTCCAAGCATTTTAGATATTAAGATTGGAAACCTTGTCATGTCGAGGAGTTAAACCGTATAGCACAACAATATTAATTCGAAATGTATCTCTTTACATAGAAACCACTCGATAACCACTCGTATTTAAGTAGGAAATCAAAATAAAGCTTTATACCGTGATGTACATGTCACCAATTCAATATGAATATCAATATTTTTACAGCAATTTAACTTGTTATTGAAACATCAAAGTTTTGAAGTCAAAATAGGCTTCCAGGGCTTTGTATTTGTATATAGCACCGTCCCGATGTGGTTCCGATTCCCGCCCGACGTTAGTGATTGTAATGTCCCGCCAGACGTCTGTGATTATAATTACCCGCCAATGACAATGTCAAAATAGGCTTCCAGGGCTTTGTATTATAGGCCTAGCACCGTACTGATGTGGTTCCGATTCCCGCCCGACGTCAGAGATTATAATTTCCCGCCCGACGTCAGAGATTATAATTTCCCGCCAGACGTTAGAGATTATAATTTCCCGCCCGACGTCAGAGATTATAATTTCCCGCCCGACGTCAGAGATTATAATTTCCCGCCAGACGTCAGTGGTTCCGATTTCCCAACGGCCCCACTTATTTTTTCGAGAAATGCGTAAAAAATCTAATACTTGAAAAACAAATTTAGGTTTTTGTACCAATATTTAAGGAGATTACCGTCAATTGTTTCGAAAAACGGTGAAGGTTGTATCCTTTTTATATCTGATTCACACTCATTCAGTCAAAAATCACGTGTGCTTCGTAACTGGATACACCATAAACGAACTAGGGGATTGAACATACGCAATTGAAAAACAATATATTAGATTTCTAATGTTTGGTCGTCGTGAGACATCAGTACCTATTCGCTACGGCACTGTTCAGTTGGTTACATCTTCACAATGTCAGGCCATTACGACCTTCCGTCTTATATCGCAGGTCGTAATAGCCTGATATTCGGACACTTGATCCTATTAAATACACCTTCTACACACAATTTGCTGAAGACGACGAAGCATGGTGACTCAAGAAAACAATTTAACATAAATCAGATCGTTTAAAACGTAAAAAAAACATCCGTGAGATAATGTTTCTATTTTGAAAGGCTTCTGAAACCTAATACAGTTTTTCACAATGTGAGACTATCCCTTGATGTAAATTCAACTACCCTAAAAAAAACTACACTAACGTAAACCCCTAAAAACATTTGTTGGTGTATACTTTAACAATCCCTTCACAGAATAGAACCTTCTTTGGACAAAAATTCTTGATAGAATACAACAATGTCTTGACAAAATTTGACAATCCCTTGACAAAATTTGACAATTTCTTGACAAAATTTGACAATTTCTTGACTAAATTTGGCGATTTTTTTGACAGAATTTGGCAATTTTTTTGACAGAATTAGACAATCGTTTGACAGGAAAAAGACAATCTTTGAACAAAACATTATGAACAAAATACTGTCAAAATTGAGAAAATAGAAAAACCCAGCAAAAGAGCACCATCCAGTATAAAAAAAAACACATGAAAATACCATTGACAGTATAAGTACCCTTACACCGAAAACAACAATTTGTTTATTTTTTCACAGACTTTCTTGTTTACTAGAGACTACAACTGGGTTATCAATTTGAAACCAAAACTGATCTAATCACTTGTGATTTTTATGATAATATGAAGGCCTCACTGAAGAATGCATCCTTATCAACCTTCGAAAACAAGAATTCTCAAGGCCTTAGATTACCAATCTTTGGAAAATTACCCACATTTTTTTTAACTCAATTGTTGCTGTGAGATTCAAGAATCCTTCAAATTTCAATGACAGTTTTGTTTTCAAATGCAAGTGAATTTATTGAAATTTGTTTACATCATGGACTCATAGACAAACATGACCTTGCTCCATATTTCAAAATTCAAAATGATTGATTTATTTGCTGCATGACATAGGAGAGTTTGAGAAGAAGGGGTGCAGCTGGAGATGCCTTAAGGTGGAACATGTGGAGATGCTCTAAGGTGGAACATGTGGAGATGCTCTAAGGCGGAACATGTGGAGATGCTCTAAGGTGAGACATGTGGAGATGCTCTAAGGTGGAACATGTGGAGATGCTCTAAGGTGGAACATGTGGAGATGCTCTATGGTGGAAGATGTGGAGATGCTCTAAGGTGGAACATGTGGAGATGCTCTAAGGTGGAACATGTGGAGATGCTCTAAGGTGGAATATGTGGAGATGCTCTAAGGTGGAACATGTGGAGATGCTCTAAGGTGGAACATGTGGAGATGCTCTAAGGTGGAAATTTTTCAAAATAGGATTGAAACTCTTCAAAATAGGACAAGAACCTTTTAAAAACGGACAACAAAATTCTAAATAGGATAGAAACCTTTCATAACAGGACGAAAACCTTTCAAAAAAGGACAAAACTTGCATCTTATTTAGGTTTCATTTATTGTTTTGCACTTATCATCTGCTATGTAACGTTTGTGCACTTTATTTACAACCAGGTTATGTATTATGTCTTATCACCTGTAATTCATCAAATGACACTAATATTTTTTATGCATGTTTTAAAACGTACTCTCATTTTTTGATGACATTACTTCTCTGTTCTGAGTGAACTTGTAGGAAAGAAAACTTTATTTTTATTTTTACAAACAACTCCGTCACAAATTTCATAGTAGGCCATTTATTCTGTCACTCCATTTTTGTCAAAAATGTTAGAAAATCTGACTAAAGTAATTCGTCATTCCAACTATTTGTGGTTTGGTCTGTTTTTTTTTGCATTTTCTAAGGTAAAAAAAATAGAAATACAAAAATTGAAAGTTTTTTTATAAGGGTAGAAACTTATATAATAAAGGAAGTGTCCAAATAATGATTTGATGTAGTGGCTCATTTGCAATTTGCATTTTATGTAAGCCTTAACAGTTTTGGGGATTTTTTGGTTGTTTTTCTTTTGAAAATCTGGAAAAATTTTTAAAAATTTGAACTAAAAAGACCAATAGAAATCTTCTCTTTTCATCGAGTCTAAAATTTCAAGAAACGAATAGTGAAAATATGAAAGGAAATGACCTGTCACCATCTATCAAGATATTTAAAGATGGGTTTCCTTATTTTTCAGTGTCAAGTTAAGCAAACTATTTGATTAATTGGTGTTTCTAATGAATTATCATGTATTCTTAATCATATCATTATGTTCTTATTGCATATAATTTTTTAACCAATCATTAATGTGCATGTGTGTTTAGTCTGGATAAACAAAAAAAAAGAAGACTTTTTGACATTTCTTGTAGGTCACTCATGTAATTCTGCTTGTAATTCTGTTCTAATTTAGCTAATTATGAATGAATTATGGACATGTGAGATAAACTGGTATTTTTTCAAGTCATTAGAACACCTCTACTTTCTATTCATATAAGTATTAGCATTTTACATTTTCATCAATGAGAATAAGGGAACCTATCTTTAATTTCAACATTTACTTCAAAATAAATTATATTTGATGCTTACTCTTCTAGACACCTGATACCACTTTTCATTATGAAACACTTACTCACTTATAATTGATATACTTCTCATATGAAAAGTTCATTAGCTGCTACCAATTTTCCGCCAATATGTTGTTTTGGATTTTGGGTTTCATTTTGCAGTATTTATTTAATGATTTGCTAAGCTAATTTCACAGATATTTAGCAACATTTTGGTCAGAAATGCATGAAAAAAAAATTCTTCAAAACATACCTTTGCTATTATATTTCATGATTTGGGAAAATATGATACAATAATCCATTTATTTTAAACAATCCTTTATGTAAGCACGAAAACTTGATAAATTACACGAGGACACAAATAATGTTAAGATATTGCGCACAAATAATAATTATGGGTAATTTTTGACGTATTTTGTGGAGAAGGTAAATGTCTTGACCTATGAGAGTTTTTGTTAGAAAAGATGAAGCAATGAGACCAATGAGATTCTTTATAACAAAAGGAAATTGCAGTTTGTGTGACTTCACTGCTGATTTTTCCTCTTAATCACTAGTGGTTTTCAAATTATAATTATATGTATATCTTATTTTAATGCCTACATAATAAACTGGATATCATATGTGACCCAGCACATCAAACCAGGTATTAAGTAGAATTAGGTGTATGTAGAGCTATTAGTATATTTGGATTCCTGGCATCATCAGCTACATTTTGATACCAATTCCATCTCAATAGCTTTCTCCGTTCAGAAGATATAGTCAATTTAATATCCAGATTTGAGTCAAGTAAAATCTGTAAGTAACAAGTAAAGTCTTAAAGGATATTGATGGCTTGTGTCTTTATTTAAGGGTAGAAGCCTTAAACTTTTACAGAGGATGGGAATATTTGAAAAATGTCATGGTGCTGAAATGTTCCAGTGGATTTTTATCAAAATACTTTTTCAACCACTCCCCTAAAAGATTTTTCAATTTCTCATTTGTTTTGGAACCATGGGCAATGCTCCAAGTTTAAACACACATATGTTGGTGCTTTCCAACTTGTTTCTTAGCATCCCTCAAAATGTCTATGTGCGGAAAAGTAGGAGGTAAAATTCCATTCATTTCATTTAAAAATGTCCACCCAATCTGGGCTAATTACTCCACACCCTAACGAACAATAACTTCAAAACGTGACCATCTTATTCTCTTTCTGACAAAATGTGATTTGAATACAAATGAGGCAATGACCAGAATCCCTTTATGACATTCCCAGTGACCTACAAAATTTTCCTATGATTTATTTCACAGGGTTCTTTGCCTTGTTAGTTTAATGCCCTACTTTTTGTATTCCAGATCAATGAACCAACGTTGGGACTGATGAAAGAGAATAGTAAAGACCGTTTTGAATTGGGAGCATCTTCACCAATGTCAAGCTATTACAAACTTGACTGCAATAGCCACTCCAATGCAGCGATTTGATTGGATTGTACACTAGAAAATACAGCCAATCATAGTTCTAGACAGAATGAATGAAAATTATGGCTTATTGTTTTTGATATGTGCTTCGTAATACCATATATTTGACGTGTTGCTTTTGAAGATGAAGAAAGCCACTGCCATGTTTATTGTGCCAGGACAGCAGAATGATGTACTCTTATCCAACAGTCTAGGGATCTTAATGAGCACAACCTGTAGCACATGGGGCCTTAATTTATTAATCTGAACAGCTAGATGCTTTTTCTTATATCCACAATTCCAACAAAGGGCTTCAGAAGTATCAAAAGCTCTCTCAGTTTGCCAGGATGAATCCCAAGTTCGCTAAGTTCATAAACATGGGCAAAGACCTGAAGGGCACCTTGTCTCTTACTTACATCAGCAACTGATAAGCTTTTTTATTATCAGAATAAGGTTGGTAAACAATTGACAATTCGTGAGCATGATTTTTTTAACTGACTTATCATCAAAGACCAGTTTAAATATTCAAATATTATTAATCAGGTTAGACTCTAATTAGTCTAGTTAACGAACTGACCTTAATAACTGGGTCTAGGTGGCCCGACAAATATTGTCCTTCCCTAGTTCCTTAGACATGATATTACATAAATCACGTGATCCACATTCTAACATAAATAATACTTAATTATTAAGATATAGGGAGTGAATAAACTTGATCATTAAAGGGAACAGACCTTGCTTTTATACTAGGGCAAAGGTTTCGTCTTGGGGCTTCAGAACTTTAGATATTATACCACATATTCTTGGGAAATTTAGGAACATAACTAAACTACTCATTTGGATACTTAATAATAAGTAATCTTTATAATATATTCCAAAAGAAAATAATATTGCACAATTAATATTGTAGGTTAAGTTTAATGCAGCACAGTTTGATAAGGCACAATTATATTCCTCGAAACACATGATGTAACTCTGTGAATGGGTTGTTCAACTCAACATCACTTCCAAGAGCTTACATAAGCAAAAGTACAGTCAAGACCTCTTGAACAGACAAATGATAATAGTTTTGCATCCAATTAAACAAGATCTCAAGAAGATTTTCAACATTTAAGGCACCAGTCATACATCATATCATAAGGATCATCACACATCACATATTATCTACTACACATCACATGAGGATCACATTCTGGCTGAATCACATCATAAGGATCATCACACATCACATATTATCTACTACACATCACATGAGGATCACATTCTGGCTGAATCACATCATAAAGATCATCACACAGCACATATTTTCATAGCACAGCATCTGCAGTATGTGGATCACATCCCAAAAGGATCACCAAGAACATTTAGTCCAGCGTTGGGCACAACTATGTAACACAAGCACACATAATCCATTCCAGCATACATACATGAGACAAAGTCATTTTTCCAAAACATGCATTAAATCAAAACAAAGTTAATCTTCAACTCACAGTCATTCAGTTGACACAAGAACCAACAGAAGTTTTTGGAAGCACTGTTCAAATTATCACAGGAAAGGATGAGAGACTCATACACATTGTTGCAGTTGGAAATCGATATTCTACTGTCCACAAGTCATTCCTTTGTAATTAACTGGTGTAGACCTTCGGCACCTCAATTATTGAATCAGCATCTAAAAATTATAAAAATCAATGAAGATCACATTGATTATGGGTAGGAATAATCCAGGAAAGATCAACCAGCTGGTAGAAAGTTTGGTCCAGGACCAGCTGGTAGAAAGGATCCTTCATTGTGAAGCTAAGTTGTTATCCTTGTAAAATATAGTTGTTTCTTTCAAAATCTCTGTGTCTAATGAAGGCTTTGTTTCCTAAGTGTTTATGAATTTGACAACAGGAACTGTGTTTGTTCCAAGTAGTCTCAAAGTTATAATATCACACTATACATACAGTAGATATTGTTCAATCTATCTAAGGGAAGAAACTCCATCTAAAGTAAATTTTAGCAATGGGTAACCTACTGACTGTAGGCTTGAAGAAGTTTTTAAAAAACACATGAACAGAAGCAAATGTCACAAACCTTTATCAAGTAGTAAATGATTTAGAATGAGACCATAAAAAGATGTAACAGGAGATGTATGAGAATGTTTGTGATTTGCTTCAAACAACCTGAAAAATATAAAAGGACAACTGTCTGTCTCTCGCTTTTTTGTGAGATACTAATATAATACAAAAATCTAAACCACATTTTTTTAATGTTGTTACTACCTGCATGCAGTGCACAGTCATTTTATGATTTTGAAGCCTCAACAATGTTAACCTACCATCCTATATGTGATCCACATCTTGGGCACACTACAATGGTCCAGGAGAAGCCAGGGAACCAAGAATCTTCTGATGTAGGTTTATGATCCAGCTTGTGAATTTCTGCTGACTTGGCAGTTACAACTTCAAAATATTTTTCTACAAAATGAAGAAAGAAAGTTGACATGGGTTTACAATTGCATAGGCTTATTGTGACATATTTTGACATCATTAAAAAAAAAAAGACACAGTTATAATTCTGATCATTATGAATCTACTGTCAAAATATTCCATCAAATTCAGTTTTTTCTTGTGGAAAAGGTAGAGAATAATAAATTTTACATTACTGATCAGCTAAGATCAAAAATACAAAAGATTGTGGCCTAAAATTGAATGTTATGACATTAGATTTCATTTTTTGATTTGTTATGACTTTAATTGTCAAAACATGTCAAAAAAATTCATGATATCATCTTCTACTGTTTATGACACTTTCTATTTGATGTGTTTTGACTTAAGATGTCATAACAAAATAGATCATAATAATAATAATTCTCCCTTTTTCCAAAAAAAAAAAGGATTTTAATTCTGTCATATAAACTGTTGAATTAAAACTCTGCCTTGTTTATTTTTATTATTTGAAATGCAATGAAAAGAGAGAATTCTTTACCTTGTGGATTTTTAAAAAGTTGAATCAAAATTCTTTCAGAACCAATAAAGGAATCGTTTCTCTGTCGATGAGCTAGTTTACTGGGTACCTCCATCAACTGAGAGATCTGGGTCACCTCATTCCCACAAGTTCTACACAATAAATTACCTGAAAATTTCAAATCAATCAAACTTAAAGAAATAGACCAAGTAGGTGCCATTTTGAAAAAAGGACTTTGTTTTGACTTTAAACCAAGACCCAAGGGGTGGGGCCTTAAAGGGGCAGATAATACAAGGGAAGTAAATGGTCTAAAAATTATTTTCCGTGTTGAAAACAGTAGCTACAGACTACTATTAAATCATCATTTAACGCTATAGAATTAATCGGATAATCTCCCATGTATTATTAAGCCGCAATACAATATGGATTTGCCTCCCTTCAGTTCCTCATTTAGCGATATTTGCATTACGATATTGCTCATAGCTAAAATAACACAATAAAATACTTGTTGCGTACCTTCAATGGCCTCATTAACCTCGCTTATTACTGAAGAAACAATATGTGTCAAGAAAATTGCAATAAAAACATCAAAAATCACTGAAAATCTGGATTGAGCCTTCCTCCATATGGGCGCGGCCATCTTGGATTCCTTTGCCTACTGGGATATGTTATGTTTACGTTGTCAATTTATTTGGCTATTCCGGTAGCTGACCCTGCCGATCAGCTGTCAAATTCTAAATCTGCGGATTTCTAATAAATCTGTGTTTAAAATCGAAAACTCTTGCATGATTTTGATATCTTTTTATTTTGTCCGCTTCATTCTGTTTAGAAATATAAGAATTTTTGTGAAAATCATTCATGAAGTGGTAAAAAATTAAATTGCAGATATTTTCCGAGGGGGGATGTAAGTAAGTCAGCACCGCGATAAATACAAAGATTGACCTATAATTCTTGCCATGCTGTCACTGGGAATTACATTTGCTAAACTAGGTCACTCGTTCAAAAAACAGCAATATCTGTGGTATATTTTGATTTCTAGGAGATATATCTGTAAGAATTTACTAGAAAAGGGCTTCAGTTTGCTCTTAAAGCGCTTTGTAAACATAAAAGCATATGCGCAATATCTTGGTCTGAATTACTTAACCCCGTGCCGGTGAGATGACCTTGCAAATGATTGACAAGTCCGAGTTTTTGACCAATCGCAGTCAAATATCGACCCGAGGGGTAAAGATTTCAACCAATCAATGCTCGTCCAGCCGATCATCTGGTTTTGTTGATATTTTGCTCGTAGCTCCGCCTCTATCTCTACCAAAACAAACCGGCGCACTTAACCGGTGGCGATCTAGCTTGAGTTTCGGAACATATTGTGACGACTTACCGGACAATTCGGATCGAATTTTTTACAGGAAAGTTTTTACAGTGTATAAGAGTATCGATGTAAGTTAAGAAAAACCGACCATGTTCGGATCGAGGCGTTTAGCGAAGCGATCTATCGTAGGAACCAAAGTCTCTGCACTTTATCAAGATGGCCGATATTACACTGGAGTTATTCAGTCGCAGATTTCAGAAGATCCCAGACAAACTTTACAGCTTTTCTCAGTGAAATTCGAGGATGGATCGGTCAAATCTGTGACCGCCAACAACATCATAGGACAAGGGTTCGAATCGGTCCAGAACAAGAACCTACGAACAGGACAAAAAGTGTACATTACTCTGAATGGACGCGAGGTGAGCGGGACAGTTTTAGTTCACGACGGAGTCTCTGATGAAGTTCTCATCAGCCTAGAGCAAGTTCCCGGCGAATCTAAGCAAATCCTTCGTATGATTGACGAAATTCGTTTACTGGAGAGCAGAAAATCAGCAAGATTATCTGACCAAGATACAGACTACTCCAAACTGGCCGATTTTAACACGGACTCCAAGAGGCGAACTGTGTCGCATTTCATCGACGTCCCTTCACAAAAACAGTAAGTCAAATTCGTTCTATTTTTAACCTCACCTTTTAAACTTAACACGACAAGGGATTTTTTCCGACGATATAAATAGCGCTGATTTAACGATTGGGAACTTTCTTATTGGTTGTGCAATCATTGATTGACGTCTTATGTCACGCGCATTTATTCAATTTGGCGCGGACCAAACTGTAGCACGTTAACGAGATATACATATATGACGTATATTAATATAACGTTATAGAAAAACACGTGCTCAAAGTAAATATTTGGCGACCAGCAACACATGGCAATTGCCATACTTAAAAGGTAAACAAAAATTTCTCATGTCTCGTTTGAACTAAAGCTTTAGAGTTGTACTGTTAAAACTCTATTATGTCATTATGTATTTTATTGATACTTTGAAATAAACGACACATTCTACTTCGGGCTTTTTGCAAGAGACCTAAAATGGGTTTGACAAGGCGGAAGTGGCATCAGGTTTTTTTCAATTGCTCTCTTGTTCTGATAATGGTTATTATTTATGTCTTATATCCTAATATCTTTAATATGTTATTTTCAAATGACATAATCGATTTCCAGTCGTCGTTAAAATATCATCCATGACCATCCTTGTATTTTCCGGTTGTTTCAATGAATGATATAAAGGTAATGGAAATATAGAAACCGGCAAACAGCCGTTCCGGTTTCTCACGCATCAAGATTTGAAAAACACGTAGACGCAATTCATCAATCGGACATCCTCCACACGTAGCCTATTTGTAACATGAATGGCCACTGCGAGACACCGGTTCCGCGATGACACCGGTGACGATGCAACAGCTTGCGTTGGACAATTACAGTCGACTGACCCCCGACAGGCTGTTGGTTCTCATAAATGTCATATCGCGCGCGACCCGCCGGTAGATAGGCCTAGATTTGCTGATAACAAAACATGTTGCCGTCAATGGTGTATTTTACTGAATTAACGTCATTTATTCATTCAATCATTCATTGGATCAGCTCTCCAAG
>NW_008708708.1:0-22706 GCF_000327385.1 Lottia gigantea | reverse complement strand
AGTCGTAGCTCGCTAAACTTTTCAACCAGATGGTCTCAGCATTTTGTTTTTCTAATCTATAGGCCTACCGGTAAAATCAATATGATGGCCTTAGAAAGCATGGTATGGATGCTAGGATGCAAAAGTCAAATTAGACCCACCAACACATCAATATTTTCGGACATGAGATAAGAGCCTGTTTTCAAAATGGGACACCCAAGTACAATTTCATCCAAAGAAAAGGTACACAGTCCCCCCTAGTCGGTGTAGCTTAGTCGTTGACCACGCTAGGCCAAACACGAAGGTCAAAAATAAGCTTCACCTACGAACCGAAATACCAAACTAACAGTTTTCGTAACCCAAGATCACCTAGAATCTTTTAAAACCAAGATTTGACCGCCAAATACCGGTTGAAAATCCCCGAGACCTTACATGACCTTACGCAGGCTTTAATCATCGATTAGGCTAATCGTCACTAAGGATGTTACGTCACACCCCGATTCTAATTAATCATAACATGCCTTAATTTACCGGTAGTTTAAGTGGCTTATGTAAGACCAGTGGTCACATGTAACCAGCGGTTGACTGTGGAAGGTCTGTTGAAGGTCTGTTTGGGTTCAGAATAAAACCTGTATTTTATGCATACAAATTGCAGACGAGTTGGTGCAGAAGAAGTTTTAACATTATGTTGCCATGAATTGAAGACTTAAGAGCTGACGCAACAGATGCCGAAGATTCTGAAGCGTCGTGCATTATTTAGGTCTCCTAGGTAATGTATATCATGAAGCATGAAATTGGTCTTCTGGATGAAGTGGTCAACGTACATTCCCAGTTTCGTCAATATATCCAAGGATGAACTGCTTACTAACTGGCTTAAGATGATAACTGTTAAGTCGGATCAAGTGTTGGATTACCATTAGGCCTACAGTATGACGTATTGTCTAGTGTGGTAAGAGGTCATTGGAAAGAAATTGGTCAATGAAAGGACAAAGAAAACAGTTTAATCGACTTCTAAATCTGGTCCAAACTAGATCTTGATCTTGATATTGATATTTCCAACGCTGACCCAAACTAGATGGAACAATTCCACCGGC
This sequence comes from Lottia gigantea, assembly GCF_000327385.1. Lineage (NCBI taxonomy): Eukaryota > Metazoa > Mollusca > Gastropoda > Lottiidae > Lottia > Lottia gigantea. The sequence continues at coordinate 21,633 of NW_008708708.1, read as the reverse complement.
AGAACCAGCTGTAAATGGTTATGGATAATCTGGGGTTTGTTCAAGGACAAGCTGGCAGAAAGAATCTTCGTGACACTAAGATGTTATCCATGAAAAATCTATGCCAAGACCAAGGATCAGCTTGTTGACGGGGTCTTCGTGAACCTATAGTTATGGTTGTCTTTCCTTTCGTTGTGTTATTGAACCCTTAATGCTGGAGAGGTGGCCACATGCTGGTGACCGATTATTCCGTATTTTGTAATAACGATCACGGTAATGTATTTAAATCCTCTTGTAGGGTTAATACGCCGGTAAACCTAGGGTTATATATAATATATGCCGGTATTATTAAATTATTAAATGGACAGTGTTATGGTTGACCGATTTGCCAAGAGGTCAATCTAATTATACGCATGTATTATATATAACGATCGTCCTTGACGAGATGATACCGGTTTGGTTTGATAGAAATGAAATGAGAGGAATTTCTTTTTTTGTGCTCTTTATGATTAAAACAAAACCATATGGTTCAAATGAGTTCCTTGGGATCTGATGATAATCAACAGTATGAACTGCAGACCAAAGGAATCCCAACCTCTTTGTTCTCTGTAAATCGTAACTTTTTGGGTTCCTGAGTCACTACATTCGGTCTTTTAACCCTTCCCTGTGGGTGAACTATGACGTCCTTAGCAGTTATCCAAAAAATATACTTCTATTCTACTTCTATTACGTCTGTTTGGACGACACAAGGACAGCCATGAATAGAACTGACCTCCGATGACCTCTTCACTCGGGAAGTATACATCATAAACAAATAAATATTTATGAAAAGAATCCGGAAATGTTTTCAAAAAAATACATTTGTATGCAATGGAGTTCAATAGTTTATCAAAAAGTGATCGAAAACAAAAACACAACGCGTTTATTATACGACAAAGAAATAGTGGAAAAATACTTTAAAATACGATTCATAAGGATGCTTCAAACAGTCTAGAAAAAATTCTGTATTTGTCATTAGTATACAACTACTTGTAAAGGCTGAATCCTAACTAAGTGGCTAATATTGTATGACCTTATGTAAAATGCACACGCTTTCGCTGTTAGTACCCTAATTCATCAAAGCTAATCTAATAGAGGCGACGTGACATAATAATATGACAATCTTTTAGGAATACACGTACGACATTGTTTATAGATGACCTGCTAGTGATAATGCACGTACGACAAAACTGATGTGCAGCATCGGTCACGAATGGTCCATTAAAAGGAATGCACGTACGACAAAACTGGTGTGCAGCATCCGTCACGAATGGTCCATTAATAGGAATGCACGTACGACATACCTGATTGTAACAATCTTATATTTCCAGGCGACACCGTGACAGAGTGGAGATCGACGATCTGGATGACCTGGATGTCGAGATGGAAGACGAATCAATAGCGGTGGCAGCCCTCACCAATCTGTCCTGCAGCCCGGCTTCACCACTTTTCCCTGCTTCATTTAATGACAGAGGTAAGCATTTCAGCACCTGCATATCTTGTCCTAGCCTACTTTGTTCTGGCTTTTGCCGAATTCACTTTCCTTGAATGTAACTTTTAGGAAGCAAACGTTCAACCTTTTTGATGTGGACCTCTCTTAAAATTCCCCCTTTGTCTTTGCAGAAGTGCTCCCAATAGGATCCCATTCATACAGAGAAAGCGGGCATCTCTCAAGTTCTGTAGCAAGCAGTGGCTTCTACAGTGGACTTTCAGAAGGCAACGACCGTTCCCCACCGTTCAAGACCCACTTCAGTGAGAGTGCTCCCGACAGAGTCTTCTTTGAGGCTTCACCCACCGATGATTGTTTGGATCTCGAGGAAGATGTCAAACATTTCTATGACGACGATGTACCTAAAGACCAAAAGTCCAAACAGGTACGTGGCTTAATTCCTTTCATTTGAAAATGAGGATCTAAGTATCGATAATTTCCGTTGCCCCAACTAATTTCAACATGTAATCTAACGAGGACAGTAGGACTATCGGTCTACTTTAGTCATACGTTCAGACCATTGGGGATTAAATTTCGAGAACGATTCCCCAGCTTTTGCTTCCGGGGTGGTTCAGCATTTAATTTCAACAAGTGATCTATCTAGTGTGTCCATAGGACTTTCCGTTTTCATTTTCCAAAGGATACCAGTAACTTCATTTTATCAGGGATTAAACCGTTAAAGGCCGTACTGTACACGATATAAATAAATTCTGCACCATCATCGCACTCAATGTTACTACTCGTCATGCTCTCAGTCTATTTTTAGATCTACTCCATTCAGCGGAGATATATATACCGCTTGATATTGAGTTGGTCGTTAGTGATGTGTTATAAATTTATATTTGCCTGTTGCGTCAGTTCTATATCAATTCATCAAATTAATTCAACAGCTATATTGAATTCTAACTGCCAGTTGTGTGCATATTCTTTTCATAGCACACGATACACCGTACACTGTAAATATGCTATATATATCAGCTCCATGTATAGTTCTGTCTAAGCGCGCGCACATGTGTCCATATTATCCATTACGCCCCTTTCGAACCCTTTGTATTGGATCTTTATGACGAAACTCTTTACAACTCAAAAGTTTCAAAAAAGCTCTGTACTTAACTGTCCTAATTTCAAATGAAATTTCAATACAAATCATTTTCTTCTTTAGATTAATCAATTGCTTTCTTTTCTATTTTTTATAATATCTCTATTAAATTCAGGGCGGTACCCTTGGAAAATTGCTTGGGCGTTAATTGAAAAATTGCCTGGGCGTTTCTCGGAAAATTTCGCGTAAAACACACTGAAGGTTTTTGATATATACATATATATGTATGATGTAATTCAAACTTGGACTTCAACCCTTCGAACATATGACAATCAGCGATATTTTTAACTTAGGGTTCGTTGCCCTTATTTCCGTATTTTCAAGTTACCCTTGGATAATTTTGAATGGGCATTGTTCAGACGAAATAAAATAATATTTAGTGTCTTATGCGGGGGGATATATTTCGGAAGCACCTTGGTTACGAATAGGGGGATTCCCTTTTCGAAATATGGGACCATTGCAGAGACTTATGTCTTGAACTACCCAATGTGTACATTGGTGATCTCATAGGTTTCACATCTTAAGAACCATGACCCGGAAATTTATTTCGAAATGCCCAAAGGAGGTTCTTAAATGAGTGGGGCAATCTCTATGCTGTCACTCTGCAATTGGTATTGTCAACTCGGATTCTAAAGGTACATATGTAGCTCATAGACGAAATTTTTGATCTTATGATCAAGTAAAGGCTTTCTGAAGTGACACGCAACGAGACGTTACATCAGATTTATTTTTAGTTACAAATTGGAAGACGACCCATCGGACAATGTCCTTAATTGCTCGTTATGACAATTTTGTTTACTTCTATCACAGAGATAAAAATTAACCCTTGCTATTATTATCATTCATGACCTTTAGATTTCTTATCATGACCTTTACTTTCCCTTTATTGTTTTCAATGGGATTTCAGAGATAAATTGACGGTTCTTGGTACGGGCAAGATCGCATTCAACAAAGGGTACCAACCGCGCCCCTCTTTCTAGATGGTTCGGGAACTGCACAACTATGCTGGTTCTCTCATTGTTCCAACGATCTCTAATAGATTTCTTATCACGACCTATACTTTCCCTTTATTGTTTTAAATGGGATTTCGGAGATAAGTTGACGGTTCTCGGTACGGACAAGATCACCTTAACAAAGGGTACCACTTGTGCTTCACCTTCTAGATGTGGAGCTGTTCAAGATTCCCGAGATAAGCTGGTAGTACTCATTCTTGGAATGTTAGGCTTCCGATCGTTAATTCTGAACCCCCTCTCCCTCAAACCACTTCAAGAGCTTCAAAAGTACACCATAGGATCGACTCAAAATAGTTTTGTACGTACATGTACAGAAGTGGACATACTAAAAGCACCTGCAGTTCACTCGGTGTAATAATCTATCGTATATCCAGTTTGATATAATTTGAACCGTCGTTCTCAATTAGCGTTTACATATTTCTATTTAGCTCTAGGCTCTAGAGTAATTGATTTTGCACTGCAGTGCCAAACCCAGAAGATAAGCTTGCCACTAGTTGTCTAAAGTTGACACGAGTCGGTTAATTTCTCGAACAATAGCAGTTCCTTATGCGATATAATGTAATATAGGTCTTTGTTTAAATGTGGCTGTATGGCGAGTATTATATTAAGTATATGTGCATTTTATCTCCATATAAACAGAGCGGTGTGATGACCTCATTTCCATGACCTACTTCAGCCAGCTGATCACGTCGAAGTGGGTTATCGCTATTAATAGTAACACAGTCACTCGTGCTGTCAAGCTCGATGTTGGGCCTGTTGAGAAAAAGAACGGACATCCAATACGATAGAACTAGAAGACGTGATCGATTTCGCCTTCTCCGCAAAGAAATACCGTTGATATATCCGACGTTTTTGTTATTAACTAAAGACCCACAGGATAGAAATTATCCATTCCATAGGTTACTTACGAATTCCAGCATCTGAGTTTCCCTAAAATGGCGCGAAGTATAGCAGTATTGGCCATAGCAACGAGCACAAAAGGCCGGAAACATTACGTTATGCCTAAAGAAACGACCAATGCTGAAAATCCGTCTGTAAGAACCATGTGTTTTAAACGTTTTGAAGCCTTTTCATCGACAAAATTACTTAGTGATTCGGTTGCCTCCTTTGTCTAACTTCAGAGTACTTTTAACTTTAAAATTGAATCGTACTTGTGGTGTGCGTAACCTTTTTCTCTGGAGCTTTGTTCAACCTAAATAAAATACCTAAAGTAGGTCACAGTAATTGGATTAAGTAATTGCGCATTGTCAAACAAAACCGGTTTCCTGATATTTTTTAATTTATAGGTCAGATCACATGACTATAGTTCATCTATTTTATTTTATAAGATAGACAAAGAAAAAATAACAAAGAAACTATGTAGCCTATATTAGGTCTACAGTTATTGAAAAAATAACAAAGAAACTATGTAGCCTATATTAGGCCTACAGTTATTGAAAAAATAGCAAAACACTTAAGGAATTCGACCATCTGACACTATTTCGTCTCATAACGATCGACACTCTTTACTAAATGTAGAGTGATGATGCCCTGACGAGATTTCCGAAAGCGCTTTTCGAGTGAATGGCTGAAAGTATCCATTATTCGTCTTTCCTTTCATTGCGAGCATAGGGCATTTTTGAGGTACCTAATTGTGGTTTTTTGGTTTGAGAAATGTTTCCTCTGTAGATAATAAGGTTTTATTTTGTAATAAAATGATTCTTTTATGACTAAGTCATTTCAATTTTAGTTTTTATGTCGATTTAACCCTTTTGTCACCGATGAATTATAAGCTGATGTGGCCTGATACGTGAAATTATTGCAAATTAAACGAATACAATAACATAATCTTTCCCCCTTGTCTGTTATCGCAGTCGCTGTATTTAAAGTTCAGATGTACAGGTTTTGATGACATTTCAATATTTATGATGATAATAATAAACTATAGGTGTTTATTGGTGATGTTAATGGGCTGAAATAATGATATACAGTTTTTATAGTCCCAGTTGTTACAACGTGCATTTGAAAACGTCAAATTTTCTTACTTTCGAACGCTCACTTTTGAAACGTTCAAGGTTTACAGCTGTTTCGGTCGTCACCTTTTTAGCAAATCTGTCAAATGTATATCTGCATTCAAAAGGTTGTTTTCGTCGTACCCGAAAAATAGACACTGCCACGGAGGCCAATAGCAAATTTGAAAAACCTATTGTTCATGAACAGCCCATGGATGCACAAAGGTATGGTGCTGAACGGTAGGCTGTAACCGTACAGCCGTACAAGGTTACATCAAAGAACGACAGAGGTTAGACGTATTTCCAAATATTTCTAAAAAGTGAAAAGTGTATCAAATAACGAAAGTTAGCGTGACCCACCTACTATCTGATTTTGACCTAGATAAGATGAGATATTGAGAGATAGCTATCATCATCCATGGTCACATTGGGTACAAAACAATATATCCAGTATATTCAAATAATCGAGAAGGTCGTATTGTCACTTCCACCTACAGAATCTTATGGTGGTTCTGTTCTTCCACCAATGGCAACCTGGAAGACCAGCGCTCCAAATATAGTTCCATGAGCTTTGTGGCAAATCAGAGCTCTTGACCAGGCTTTGTCCACGGGTGATCAAAGAAAGGTCTTTGGCAAAGGTATGGACTTTGGACTGGATCATCTGATAGAAAAAGATCATTGCCAAGAGATTTTGCTAAGGACCAGCTGTAAAAGGAATCCCCACGAGGCTTCTCTTGTAATGGTAGGCAATATGCAGGCGCCATGTGGCTCGGCAAAGGGTGTGAAGCTAACCATCCTTGTCCAATAGCGGCATCTCCACATTGAGGAAATAGACATACACCCATAAATCCACTTCTTGATCTATCCTCTCATATTTCTGTCAACTGCCTCGAGGAAGGCCGTAATAAAACGTCTATAAATATCCTTTAAAACTCAAATTTAAGCTACGATCGACCCCATTCAACTTCTGAGCTTTAAAATAGAACGTAGGGTGCCATATAGCCTAAAGGTATAACACAAACGAAACATAAACACAGTTTGAAGTAATGAAATGCATAAACGTAAATTTGGAATGCCAATAGACAACTCTATGAGATTGACTTCTATTTGACTAGAGCTCAGTTAATGATGCTGGCGTGTATTCGGTTGGACAATCAGCACCAGGACAGAGAGGTGAAAGGATTCGTCCAAAGCAGCACCTCGATTATCTCCGGCTTTTAACTTTTCCGAAGCTAAAGTCTTTTTTATTAGCTTTATGGGGATAACTTTTCAAAATCAGCTTTAGACGTATAAGCGAAGTGAGCTAGAAGGGTGGGGGATGTGGTTGAAAGGATTAGTCCAAAGCAGCATCTCGGTCATCTCCTGCCTCAACGCCCACAGTTTAAGTACTGATCACATTGCAGCGTTAAACCCACAGTAAACTAATAGAACATATTATATTATTTCGCCGTATTAATGATATAAGTATCTACACGAGGTCACAGGTGTTCATATTCCCAGCGATGAAAGACATGGGTAACATATTTAACAATTTGCAGAGTCAGCGATATACTATTGGCTATATCTGTACATTGATATTGCAACTATGAGATATTGACACTAGCTAATGACAAAAACGAAAAAAAAACTTATCTAATTTATTGATAACGACAGCTGGTTCATTTAATTGTTAAATGATTTTTTGTTTAAAGGGAGCATACTCAGACGCGGGAGTTTCACGACTGTGCATGGTGGGGTAAGGAAGCTGTCCATAGGGATAGAAGGGATCTAGGGGTGTATTGCTCACCTCATACCACTTAACACTTGGTATTACTATCAGAAACTCAACATCTATTACTTGAAGAAGCTAAAGCCAACAAGGTTCTGAAAATTTCCAGATTTTTGATTGGGCTACAGCTCCCCTGTCCAATGCCACCCACCCCTCAGTCATTTTCTAGATACGCCCCAGCTTGTAGTTCTATGCCAATGGCTTCATGCAATATTTTTTGTATCTTTACAGATTAATACAGAAATATTATTTCAATGTACCTGGCCAAAATGTAAAACCATCACCAACACTGTGAATGATATTGAAAGACACATACGATCTGCTCATTTGGGGTAAGTAAGGAATCAAAGCAAGTCCTTCAAGAGGTGGATCTGATGCATCTGCCAAAGAAAAAGGGTTGGGCCTTCCACCAAAGAAAAGGCGTTTCAGCCTTCCACCAAAGAAAAAGGATTTGGACCTTCCTCCACAGAGAATAGTTCTAATGCAGATAGAGATAAGTCTACTATAGAGACAGCCCATGCCTCCTGTAGCTAACAGCCTGTATAGGGATAGACTCTGATCCTTAGTAAAGTGTGTCTAATGTCCTAATCCTATTTCAGCAAAGGACTATCTGGTAGACAGAACTCCAAAACTGTAAATTCATTCAGATAACCCTGAAAATTCTGGACTAGTAGTGTCATAATACAATTTCTTTTCCAGAAGAGACAGTGATGATGATTTGAGTGATGATGAGGAAGATTTTTATTTCACAGAGATCGAAATCAACCTGGATAATGTCACAGAGAAATTCTCCCACATGATGGCAGCATCCCCACCAAGTAAAACCAACCCAAAACCATTGGGAGTGTTTGATCACGATTACCAAAGAAAGGTAAGATTAGAAGCACATGTAACAAAAAACACAAGGGAATATAGATGGTTTAACACACTTCTTTAAAACAATGCTCCAATATTCCTTTCTTAGATAGAGCTGAGACTTCAGGTGTTAGGGGGTGAAAGCCCACTCTGAGCTGACTATCTGAAGCACAGGCATCAGAATTTTCATACCTTGAATAGGATAGGGTTATCTGAAAACATGTACTTCATTTAGAAGATCAGAAGAACTAAGTTGTGCTCTCGATAGTTTGAACATCTCTTCAAAGTCATGTTCAGCACGATGTTCTTGATCTTTTGCAGGAAAACCGCCAAAATGCCAGTACAGGTCCATCTTCAGTTCCATCTTCAGGATTTCAGGTCAATTTTGGAGCATCCACATCCACTCCGATACCAATCAAGATGATTGACGGCAATACTAAACGATCTTTATCATGGGGCACCAGTCAAAATAACTCCCCCAGCAGTCTCTCGGTAAGTTTACTCTTCAAAATATCTGGCCTACCAAGAATGGATTCAAGACATCTTGACTCTATCTGACTTGCTTTTAAGGGGTACAGTGTGACTCTGGTATGTCAATTCTGAGAGAATGAGAGTTGTAGATTTGCTTAAAAACATCTGTTTGAACCACAACTCTGGACAAGTTTCGTTGTGATACAGATATTTTGTTTTTATTTTGGAAAACACACTTCAACAGACAAACTAGGAATTTAAAATTTATCTTTTGAAAACAACACTCTCTGAAGGCAAAGGGCTAACCAATTCCAAAACCAATTCTTCCTTTGACGATACTCTCTGGAAGATGAACTAATTCCAATCCTTTTTTCTAGATATCATCACCGATTAGAAACAACCGTCTTTCGCCTCAAGCTCGACTCCAGCAGCATCAAGCTCAGTCTCCCAAATCACACTTGTTCTCATCCTCTCCAAAATCAACTTCAGTTCATCGAAAGCCTAGGAGTGAGGTCAGAAAGTGCCGAAAGATTTATGGGATGGAAAACCGTGATCAGTGGTGCACTCAGTGTAAATGGAAGAAAGCTTGCAGTCGCTTTCAAGACTGAAGTCTCAGAACAACGTTATTCCAACTCAAAACCAATTTTGTGATATTCATACAAATCTAAGGCTGTGAACATGATGACCAGGGTTCGCCCTGCTGTATCTCCTGATACCACTGTGAGCTTGGGCTGTCAACTGATGTAGCAATAAAAAACAAGGATGGGTGAAGACCTTCCTAAGAATTCATAAATGTTAAGATATAATATCATGGACAGACAAGGGTTCAACAACATATGTTTCAGATATACGATCCTCATCAGGACAAATGACTGAAACAACTGCTGATGAGAGATATTGTACGTGATTTTCTCAGTTTAAGACTCAAAAAAAAAGGGTCAATTCAATACCAATTTTACCCAAAGGAGGTAACTGAGTCCAATCCTTGCTGATGAAAAACTCAAAACCTCATGGCTAAAGCAATACCATCCATTTTGGCTTATTTTTGTTACAGATATTTAGGAAAAAGGGTACATATATATAAACTCAAAGTAATGATATTATCTTTACCCAAAAAATACCAATATCATTAAAAGGGTATAGATATAAAGTTGAAAGTAGGGCGTACGAGAAAATAATATTTAGAGCATAAGCCTACTAATAATGAAGTCCATTCGATGCAATAATTAAATTAATGCATAATATATAATTTTGAAAGCAAGCAAAGGCAAAGAAAGGGTAGGCTTTGGATGACGTCTCATAATAAAAAATATGAAATATTTTGCCATGTTTCACTGAAGCAGTTAAACTCTCATTTGATAAATATTGTAATAAAGCATTGAAAATTACAAAGAATCAAGGCATTGAATAGGGTAACTTTTTATAGGGTTTTAAATGTTAAAATTCTCTGAGAGGATTAATTTCATTTATCATTATATTGAATTTTTTGAAAATGTTAAAAATTATGCAGGGAAGATTTGGAAAACAGATAACTTACAATAAATAGAACTCAGGGACAAATAATTAGATCACAAAATTTCCAGTTGACAGAATTTGACAAGGGCACTGATAATAGTTTTAAAATGTAAACTTACAAATTTTATTTGAATATTATAAGTATTTTTCCTTTTTAAATAAATATATAAATCATAAGCAGGTTGGACATCTTTTTTAGCTCTCCTATGATAAGTAAAGTTATCGCTTTTTTTTTTTTTGAAAACTGATGAAATTTTGTGAATTTGCACGGAATGAATAAGCTTATATATGTTTATCTTTCCAGAGTCAAAGCCTTTTTGTTCTGTTTTGTTGATAAAAAAATTTAGATTCAGAATTTATTTTGTAATCAAACATCTAAGCTATTAAGTTTAGATTTGGCATTGTCTCAAATTATGGCATTAAAAATATTTTGTTAATATCTAAGGCATAAAAATTTGATAATAATAATATTGTGTACAAACTTTTTTATCTTATATACTGGTCAAAATTCTTTACATTACAAAAGATTTTTGCATATGATATGCAAAATAAGATACTTCAGAATTATTGTGCAAACAGTTAAGTTAAGCAGAGACTGACCTTATGTGCACAAATGTCTTTATTGGACTAAGAGAACAGTAACTTGTAAATTCTGGTTTTGTTTATGTTGTTTATTACTGCAACATACACTCTCTGACTGGTCTAAGGGGAGATAACTTTGTAAAAATTCAACCTATGCCAAATTTAGGATTTTTAGCATAACTTATATATTTTTTTTTCATATATATTGATATTTTGTTCTTGTTTTGCAGTAATTTATGATCTAAAAAAAGTTGTTGCCAATGTCCATCTCATTGCATTTTCTGTAGGGAACTGAATTTAACAGGCTTGCTTTCAGATTACAAAATCTAGTAGGAAATACATTCAACAATTTTTTTATAAGCTCATAGAATCCCATAAATAAAATTTGGGACTTCCTTCATTTCCACTTGTTTACTTACACATCTAAAAGAATAACATCATAGAATTGCAGAGGAATTCTCAAGCCATTTACAATGCAAATGAACTTGTGATCTCTATTGTTCAACTCATCACTAATTGTACAAGAAGTTTGAAATTTATAAAGTACTTTGCCAGTTTTCAAGCATTTACATATTGACTCTTGTGTACATAATGTAAATATTTGTATATAATTGTAAATATTGTAAATACAAATATGATAACTCATTTCTTTTTGTGACCTGGGCCAGTGCTTCTATAGATCCTGAGTAACTATGGCAAGAATGGAATAAGATTTGCAACTAATATTCTGTTTAATATTAACTATTCTATAATTTGCCTCATTCATGTGATATTTTTTTGTTGTGTTTCTTAAATTTCAATACTTTCTCCAGCTAAGTGACTTTTGAAATTTACAATTCTATTTCTACGTGTGTAGCTTTGCATTTAAATTGCACAAATCTTCAAAAAAAAAGTCTGAAAATTAACAATTTAGGATTTATGATAAACTTTAAGAAATTACAGAACTTTTATGAGTTTTTTCTCTGAAATAGTGAAGAATGTTATCTTTTTTTTTGAAATATAGCTTCATTTCTATTATTTTTGGATGTTTTCTTCTTTTTTTTTAATCAAGCTGGCCTCAAAACTTGATATTAAAATGTAAATAGTGTATATAGATTAATACATATTCTTTCTTCATAGTTTATTCTCATATTTATTCATTTGAAAAAGAGCTGTTCATTTAAAAATGTTGAAGTATTGGGCACATATTCTAAGTAATTCTAGATATTGGGCCGTTAATGAAAATTCTTAGGAATATTGAGTCTTATAAAAAATTAGTGAAATATTGAGCTAATTGAAGTTTTTGGTAGAAATATTAGGCCACTAAAAATGGTTGTCAACTTTTGGCCAATTTGAGAATCTTTGTTTTAAATAAACTGCTAAATATTGTTTGAAATAAAAGACAAATTCGAAAACTTTGGCAATAAATATAATTATTTTGGATAAAATGCATGTTGGCCCAATCCAAACATTAAAGAAAGAACATCTCTATACTTAATTATGCCGAGGAAAAGAGAAGTCAAAAATAGCTGTGAAAATAAGCTATAAATATTATTACATTAGCTAAAAGTTTGCCAGTCTAATCCAAACATTAAAGAAAGGACTTCCTTATGCTTTGTTCTGCAGATGAAAAGAGAAGTCAAAAATAGCTGTGAAAATTGTTTAATACAGGTATATATAAAAAGTGAAATATAAGGTATAAATATCATTCAATGTAAAAGTCGTTATAAAACCTAACATCATATTGTGCACTAGTAGTTGTTATATTACTTTTGATTCTTTGAAATAAATCATAATAACCTTATAAACTGTAGTTTGATTTCATCTTCGCAGTGGCTCCACTACCACAAGGACTGGTTGAACCAAGTCCATAGGCACCTCATCTTCGAGCGGAGCATAATATGTGAAAAAAAAGAATTTCCAGGGGGCCCCAATACACTAAAGTCCTCTGGTCCCCAATCATAATGTTAAGCATCCGAGGTTCAAGGCTATGCACCATGCTTTCTGTTTAATGGAAAGGATACACAATGAATTTGCTGTAGGAAAACATGAGATTTCGCCCAAATAAAGAGTTAAAAATGAGAAATTTTGGTGCCTGTGCCTTCCAGAGTCAGCCTGGTGTCAGCTTTCATCTATTAATACCAATTAAGGAGTTAAAAATGAGAAATTTTGCCCCTCATGCATGGAACTGAGGAATTGTTAAGGATTCTTATCTTTTTCTTATTGATTTTCATAACATAGATCTTAATGAATTATTAAACACATCAAGTTCATCACTAACTGAACAGTCAGCCAAACAAAGAATTGATTGAACACAGCAGTCACAGTATAAATCACAATACATTCAACTGGGTGAATTATTTAGGTATCCAGATGCCACTCTGCCATTGGATTTATCAACTTGGTAATCCTTTCAGAGAGGTCATAATGCTTGCCAAATTTTGATAAAGAGTTAAATCTCATGCTTAATACTATTGGCACATTTTGAAGTTTACATATTAGTTTCACCTATATACTAGTGATATCATATTTACACAAAATACACATTTTGAAATAAGTACATTTGCATAGTATCATTTGCCTCAATGATATATCATGACAATCTGATAATCCATAAGACAAATATCACTTATCCTGTTATCCATATCGATATTAATTCTTTTGGTAAATAAATATTGTCCACAACTTTCAAGCATATACATCCATTACTGGTGTCTGCTTATAGGCTTCTTAATCTATGGCCCTTTTTGCATTCCTTTAAGAGAGTCCACGTACTTAAAATTGCTTACTTGGTGTATCTTTCATTGCGATTAAAAGCTTTTATATTTGTTAATAAGTGAAGCCATCAAAAGCAGTGGATTTACATTAATAAAATATGGTTTTCAAATCCTTACAATCAAATATAGGTCGAGTCCCTAATATTCAATGGTCCATTTAGAAGGTTGTTCACAATCCATTTCTTCTTCATCATCACAAAGTCTGTTGAAAGTCATTTTGGTATCAAATCCAAGGATTTCTCTCTCCTCTTGGATCCTAAACGAAAAAGTAGATTCCTGAGTTCCAATAAAAAATCTTGCATGAGCACAAATCCATTGATCGATAATGGCTAAACCACCTTCTTTGTATTGCTTCTTTACTTCAGCATTAGGACGGAAAGCAAAGACTTCGAACTCTTCTAAAAACTCACTAAAAGATTCAAATTCCTCCTTTGGGGCATCCGTGGCCACGAATAATTTTGATAAATCGTGTTTGTCCATTAAATGTTTTATCTGCTTGGCAGCATGTTTCAAAGATGGAACATTATGATTCGTACGTAAAAAGTCTTTTCTTCGTAAATGCACGGCTAAATATGGACCACCTTTGGCCTCTCCATGTTTTCTTTTCATTTTTGTCCAATCTTCGTCCAAAACAGTATTGTCAGTGTCGTCATTCGAATCCAAATATTTGGCACGGAACTCGTCACCGATGTCGCGTAGTTCTTTAGCAAAAACCATACTTCTTCGTGCTTCCCAATAGCTAGTGTCACCAAAACGATCGTGTAATGCGGTCTCTGCTCGTTCGATCATAACCGACCTAGCAGTGGTATTTTTGAGAAGAAATGGCTTCATGAAACCAGCATGTCCCATATACGAAACACATTGAAACTTTTTAGCGTAGACTCTATCCTCGTATCCGAAAAACCATGATTCCCAAAAACCAGTCTCGACATTTTTCCAATAATAATGGTTTTCATTATTGCAAGGTTTGAATTCCATTTTCTCTTCCCATTCTTTCCAGTCCTTGTAATTTTGTAGATAGTAGACCTCTTCAATGACTGGCTCTTTGGACATTGCCAAAAACTCATGGAACTCTACAACTGGCACGAAACGCTTTAGGCTGGCCACATCAAAGAACAAGGACCATGGAATTTTGTTCTGGTGTTTAATGTCTTTGGATTGCCAATGATAAATTCGACCCCATGGTGGCAACACTAGCAACCAAGGTTCATCTTCATTCAAGGACTTCACCAAAGTGGCCATCCTCATGTACACATCCCTTCGTAAGTTGAATCCCTCGCCATAGTTCACGCTGTACAGAAGGAACCTTGGATATTTGGCATCGGAGAATTCCTGAGAATCTTCCCCGTCTTCAACCACCTTTTCTTGGTTGGCTTCTGCAGTGTATCGATAATCTATATCGTCTTCTTTGTCTTGACACTTCGCAACCAAAATTGCGACAAGCACCAAAAAAATCCAAAGGGCCGATTCCATAGCAACTGGTATCGCCTCAGGTACTACGCACACCTGGAATAACACGCTTCATGTGTCGGAAAGGACAGACGTCCAGCAAAATCAATCACTTCGAGTTCGAAGCAGACGTCTCAATAATTTAAAAAGGGGAATAACCGGTTTGACGATGAAAAGGCGGGATTACCAGGTCGTTTTCCCGCGAAACTTTGTTGTTGTCTTTAGCAACAAAGAAATATATATCTACTTGCTTCCCTTTGACCAACACCGAATACTTTAAAACTTTTGGTTCAATGGTATCGAATAGCAAGATCGGTTATAAGGCGATGGTTCTTCACATTTTACTGTAAATGGGTATGGATTATGCAGGAAAAATCGATGCCATGAGGTTTGGTCAAAGACCAGCTGGTAGAAGGGATCCTTAATTTTGTACCTTAGTTGTTATCCTTGTAAAATATAGTTCTTTGTTTCTTTCTTTCTATCTGATCTCTCGCCAGTCGAGATTATCTAAAGCAATCACAGTTCTGGCCAAACACTCTAATAAAAGCCCCTTGTCCCTAATCTAATCCCGACCGTGCCTCTTAACGGCCTATCTGATCTGATTTCTCGTCAACCGAAGTTATCCAAAGCAATCACAGTTCTGACCATTAGTCTCCATTTCCCAGTCTCTCTAATTGCTTGATTACCAAGACCACTAATTGATAGCGACCACTTTTAATGAAATCGTATACTTGTATATGCCCCGGAGTCATTTATACCCAAATTAGGATACATTTACTTTCTCGTGTCCAATCCAATATAGGGAAATGGTGTTGTTTGGTTTAATTGGAACTGACGTGATGTTATAGATCTTGGGCGGACATGATTCATCTCGGAGGTCGTGGAAGTTCACATAGGACCTAGGGTTAGTCAGTGCTTGGATTACGGTTGTCATTGCTCTACATCATGATGGTGGAAGGGGAGGGGGTCGTGGGGCTTGACTTACACATACACTTGAGTAATTAAGTGCTAGAATGAGAAATGAGGTGTTTGTAGGCGTACACTGCACCATGATGGTGAAAGGGAAGGGAATTGGAGGCTGACACCCAAAAGAGACCATGAAAACTGGACACATAGGGACCCAAGCTGATTTTTTAACAATTTACCGCTCATATTCTTTCTACTTTCGATTTATTGGAAGTGACAATGGTTTTCGAAGGTCTCAGCACTTGGGCCTTCACAATGCCTCCTTGAAAGCTACACAACGAAGTGTGTCAATACCAATGAAGATATTTCCACCCAATGCAAGGAAAACCATTGACCGATTTTGTTAGTATGGAAGCGAATCTCGCCTCTCCATTAACGAGCCAAAGGGAAGAAAATTGGATCACTGTCATTCTTTATTATGGTAGAGTGGTACAAGTGATCATATCTATCACAGTATTATTAGGAAATTAGCCTATTTACTGACAGATGAATGCAAACTGGAGGACCTCCATAACAAACGGTTATCTTCGGCTGTTTCCGCAAATAGTATCATTTATTCAGCACAAATTATATACAGACATTGTATCTTTAAGATATTTTTATATAAAAAAAAAAACACCAAAAAACTCTCATTTCAATCAGACAATTTTACATTACATTTGAAATTTAATCAAACAGAAACACGAATTTCACACTCAATTGTCGAAAACTTTTCCGCCAATTAGCTTGAATCTGCCAATTCTTTTTGATTTTTCGTTCAATATCTGACGGATTCTAATCTGTAAACGTGGATTTTACCACGAAACCTCTCATTTATGTGGTTAACTGTATTGAGAAGCAATTCAATCTAGATTCTTCAATCTTTCCTTAAAATAAACTTCAATCCTTTCGTTTTAAAATTCAATTTCAAGTCATGGCTTCACTACGAACCTGTCCTTTTTTAAATGAGTAAGTCTGGACTGGTCTCCAGAGTAGCGGGCCTTTCCAAAATGAGCCAGTTCCCACATCCAGTTTTCTGAATTCATTCTATTTTCCCACAAATCATCGTTAAACCCACATGAAATAATGTTCGGGTTTCAGTCTAATACTTCTTATAATGCACGTTCATATGCACATGCATTCGAGATCAACTAGGTCAATATTTTGTCACGTGACATGTCATCCATGACGCCCTTGATACACGCTAACATCATCCAATGAAATTTCCTCATTACGTTGCTTATAATGTTTATTTCTTGGCGGTGGGGGTGGAATACGACGGGGGTTTGTATCAAAGGCTTGGTACGCTTCGTTTTCGAGTCCGGGTGTGTCCGTGTTGACCGGATTGTAGCCGCCGAAGCTCCGTCTTCCGACTGGTTCGTAAGTCATATCGGAATGACTAGAATGTCTTTCAGGGCTACGTAAGTGGGCGGTGTAATGGTTTTCAGCACAATGAGTACTGCAGCGAGTTTCTGCGACTCCGTTGCCGTAATTCGTGTTATTATAATGCGTTGCGTGATTTGGGGATGTAGGCATTTGCTGTGGAATGCTGGTGATATCATCATCTGAAAAAGAAAAGAAAAAAAATACAATTTCAAAACTGATTTTGATCCCTCCAATCAAATTTAAGAAGAACCCTTACAAGTGGTCCCTATTAGTCAAAATCCTACCCCTATTTCCAAAGGATATTTTATCCTAATCTCTCTTGGGAACTGCAAGATGGGCTCTTATATAATAGATTTAGAATGAGTGAATTATTCAAAGAAAAATAAACGAAATGAACTATATTTTAATCGAATAGGCCTACGTACTATCCTCAAAGTCTGGATATGACGATGTTTCTGGCGGTATGGCAGGCTTCCTTCGACTTCTTCTTGGATCAAATATATATTCATACAGTAATCCAGATACTATCCCACCAGTCAGTGGTCCTGCCCAATACACCTTCAATATAAAAAACAGAATTAATTGGTTGGACTTACCGAATAACCGGTGTTGAACTCCCTTGAAATATTATCCTATATCTGGTGCAGATTGATTTGAAATGGGTGCAACCGTTCATGTTCCCCCTATAGATCAACTGTTTTTGTGATTCCCCACTTACGAAACCATCATCTTAGAACAACACAATGTGGTATTCCAAAAAATGGTTAAAGGATTTACTTCAAAGGATAAGTTCTTAAACTAGTAAGAATTCCAACTCCAAACAAACGCTTTCCAACTACCATTGGACAGCTATGCTGAAGGTTCGTCCCACCAATTTCTTCCATCTTAGAACTTACCCAATGATCTTTCCAGTGGTTCATGACAAAAGCTGGACCTAGGGATCGGGCTGGATTGATAGAGCTACCAGTAAACCGAAACTGCAAAGAAAAATGTAATTCAATTTGAACAGAAGGAAGGAATGCAAAACGTGTCGAGAAAATTATGGTTTTTGGGTTTTAAACCTGATCGTCAAGCCCTTACACAAGTCCTCGTTCCACACAATTCAAGTCTTCAAGATGAAAGGGTAAGGTATCTCCAGGAGAGATTATTACCAAGAGGGTTAGCAAAGGATCAGCTGATGCAAAGGATTCTTAAAAATCTAAGTTGTTATCTTAAATAATATGCTTTCTTTTTTTCTGATTAAAATAGTTTTTTGAGGTACAGAAAGTGGAATTTGGGTTTTAAGAATGACTTGAGATTTCCCTGGCCTTGTCTAAAGTGTTCATTAACACTATCTTGTTCAAAATTGAGACAAAATCTTACTCGTTTCCATGCACATTCAAGAGGTGAAATGGATTCATTTACGAAAGAGAAATTTCGAATTTCGATTAGTTTTTGATATAGTTTTAACTCAAAAAAGCTGCAATTTTGTTCTATATGTATCAGTTCCCAATGTGGAACTAATGAAAATTAGATTTACTGTGAAAAAATATCAAAATATGAAGTTTTTTTAACACGTTTCCATGCACATTCAAGAGATAAAATGGATTCATTTACGAAAGAGAAATTTCGAATTTCGATTAGTTTTTGATATGGATTCAACTAAAAAAAACTGCAATTTTGTTCCATATGTTTCAGTTCCCAATGTGGAACTAACGAAAATTAGATTTACTTTGAAAAAATATCAAAATATGAAGTTTTTAAAGAATAGTTGTTGTAGTTGAAAATGGTGCATGAAGAGGCCAAAATTTAATTTGCAAAATAAAACCCCTTCCCTTTAGCTTTTCTTGAAAATTTTCATATCATTGAGGGTTTTACGATTTATGCTTATACATAGTACATGTTAGATGTGTGAACTTTTCGAATTTTTTTCCGAAAAAACACGGATTTCGGAAGGAATTTTCGTATAACGGATAGGGCTTCACTTATTGACAATCAGGACGGCGTAAAAACCTTTATGACGTCGTCCTGGTTTCCACTTATTCTAGAGGACAACGCAGAGCCGTAAAGACGTTACGCTACAGAGCTCTGCAATTTTCAAGGATTTTTCAAGATTTCTCTGCATTATAGAAGATATTTTGATATTTTCAACTTGGAAAATAGTTGATTGGCACGCAGGTAAATAATACAAAACGTTTTCTTTTAATTTTGACAATTTTTTTTCAAATATGAAAATTTATTAAATTTTTCTTTGAAAATCATTTTATTTTGAGATAATATGCATGTAAAAGGCTTTACATTTGTAATCAACACAAATCCCGAAATACATCACACGAAATTTCAAATTTTGACTAAAATTTTCCACATGTACAAACAAATAATATTTCCATACGTTATTATGTTCCCTAAGTCAAATTACAATAATTTCAAAACGCAATTATGTTTCATTAGCTATGTTGTTAGTTATCTACGATTAATTCTGGAATTAACAATAAACGATTGAATAAAAAAAAAAAAACATTTAAAATGGCCCAGATAATGCCTCATATTCAAATCAAAATTAAACTCAAACACTTAAACCAACAGCAGGTAAGTTTCAATGAGATAGGGCCCATATCGCATCCATTTCAGAGCCAATATCCCAACCATTACATAACAACACTTCTTGTTTTTAGGGAAATAATGCGTAAGATTTTTCCCTGTTGTGCCCGGAGGAATCAGGAGGAGGATGTGGAGTCGATCCAACTCCTGTACCATCATCCACAACAAGGGTTCCACTCTCTTGATATTGGTCCGAACCCGTTCACGGATGTATCAGGGACACGACCACCAAGACCGCTGCCTATTCCACCGAGTTTGCAGGATTCAAATGATGCATCACAGCATGTCCCTAGCAGCTCAAAGAGGCTACAAAAGTACTCCGTGAATTCCGATGTACCGTATCAACATTCAAACCATGATCGAAGGATAGGAAGTGAAGCTGAGAGACATGTACACCGTCGAAGCCAGTCACGAATAGATAGAGAGAGATATCAGATTGGGAAATTGAGCAGAGAAGAGTTGCAGATTCAAACCGAAAGAAGGAGTCTGGATCTAGAGGAAAGAGATCATGAAAACGATGTTCCACTCGCAACCAAAATAGATGCCAGTTTTCTAGCTGCAAGGATTTCTCTTTACAAAGAGAAGAAGAAGATAGCAATGACCCCAGAAAGATGGGAGAATGCCTCGAGGACGATAAAACTCCTTAAAGCTGAACTAAGAGTTATAATGAATGGAACAATGGAGATAAGCTCGGATAGCGACAGCCAAGACGAGTTTACACGTGCAAAAACAGTTGTCAGTGAGGCGGAATACCCGTGGTCCTATAAGGATGAGAGTTTCAGAGATAAAAAATATTTTGAATGGAATGGTGAAGAACTACCAAGTGAAGCAGACTTTGGTGAAACTCATCTTCAAAATCTGCAAACTGACATGAGAGATAGAGCCAATGCTTTCATGATTATGAAAAACTGCTGCGATGAAAGCGAAAACAGCCCAAGTGAATACTATAGCGAGATCGAGCCAGTCAGAGTAAGAAATTACACAGAGAGTCGGAGTTTACAGTCGAATGATAGCTTTAGCGAAAGAGAAAGTGAGTTCGAAAGGCTAAGAGCTAGAATAAGCGCTCAACTCCGAGCCAATGATGACACAGAATATTCTCGTGGAATTGAACAAAGGCAGAGGAGCATTGACAGGAAAGCCGCTGGAAGAGCAGAAACGAAAGAGACAAAGTTAGCTGAACGTCCAATTCAAAGAAGTAGGATTGAACCAGCCACACAAGTAGCAAGAAAAGCCCCAATAAGAGAAGCCATTGGAAAGCAGAAGGAAGAGCACAAAGAAAGCTCAAGCGAAAGTGAGCTTGAAGTAAGCTCTGGAGAAACTGGGCTTCAGTTAATAAGAGCTCAAATAAAAGCTAAACTCAGAGCTCTTGACGAAAGAGAAAAATATCTTGAACATGAAATGAGGCAGAGGAGCATTGAAAGGAAAGCCAGTGGACGGACAGAAAGGAGCGTAAGCTCAATTCAAAGAAGCGGGATTGAGGAAGTCACACAAGTTGCTAGAAAGGCTCCAGTAGAAGAATCCATTAGAAATGAGAAGGAAGAGCCCATAGAAAGTGCAAGCGAAGGCGAAATTAAAGGAAGCTTTGGAGAAACCGAGCTTGACAGGATTAAAGCCAGAATAAGAGCTAATGTAAACGCCCACGAAGAAAGAGAGAATATTCGTGAAAATGAACAAAGGCAGTGGAGCATTGAAAGGAAAGCCAGTGGACGGACAGAA
>NW_008708707.1:3718583-3719820 GCF_000327385.1 Lottia gigantea | reverse complement strand
ATAACATAAAAACTTTACAGAATATTACAGGCTCTTCATATTTACCAAACCCTNGAAAGAAATTACAATTTCAACAATTAAAATCTTAATTCAGATGAAAACTTAGTTCACAAATAGACATAAAGAAAATCACATAGAAATAGCTTGAGGTATATTCGTATTAAATCAAACACTGCAGAAATAATTTTTTCCCTACCTTTCTATAGAAGTTTTATATTATCTTATTGTTTCAATTTGGATTGAAATGTATGTGGAATATCCTGTCAAAATATTATACAAATATATCCATTTATAAGTTAATGAGAGCGATTTTACTTTTACACTACTTTCATCAAAACAACAAGATACATTATAATGATGCGTAAAATTCAAAATCAACTATAACTTTCTTATTTTTCTATAAAAACTGGGTCTGTAAATAGTTGTAAGGTTGTCATTCTCACAAAAACCTGGAAAACAGACAAAATTCAGAGCAAACATTTTTGTTACCTGACTTAAGTTGTACTTTGTTGACACCTTGTTTCTAACTATTTTTATTAGAATCTTTAAAATAATCACTTTGTCAAATAACATAAAAACTTTACAGATATTACAGGCTCTTCATATTTACCAAACCCTGAAAGAAATTACAATTTCAAACATTAAAATCTTAATTCAGAAGAAAACTTAGTCCACAAATAGACATAAAGGAAATCACATAGAAATAGCATGAGGTAGATGCATATCAAATCAAACACTGCAGAAATAATTTTTTTTCTACTTTTGCATCAAAGATTAAAATTATTTTATTGTTTCAATTTGGATTGCAATGTATGTGGAATATCCTGTCCAAAAATTATATAAATATATTCATTCATAAGCGATTGACAACGTTTTTAATTTTACAGAACAAATTGACTTTTGTAGTGAATTTGGCTATTTCGACTTACAACATGCACCGCCTCAAGATTTTGTATTTATAGTTCAGGCTACATAAAGACAAGGCAAGGCTCAAAATCTGTTTGCAGGCCTCGGATAAGCTTAAAAGAATGTGATCCAATGCCTTGATTGCCATATCAGTTGTTTGATTTAGTCCTATCCTCTTTAAACTAAATTACAGTTGAAACTTCTGACGAAATCGCGCCATTTTATTATTTCTACTCTATAGTATTTGTTTTGTTTGATATTCGAGACTAAAAAACCAAAACCATTTTATTTCTTATTGGAATATCAGGTCTATGAATGACGTCATTTATTG
>NW_008708707.1:3716625-3717569 GCF_000327385.1 Lottia gigantea | reverse complement strand
TGATTCTTGAGGGGGTACTTTGAGGTGTGTCTCTATTGCTTCAGTATGAGATGCCAGTGCATTGGGAGGTTTTAACAAGACTAAATGTGAGGAAGTTCTCACCACTCTATTAGTACTACCTACAGTCCAAGTGGCTGCAGAGATCTGAAGTCAAAACCAACGGCAGTCAACCCTTCTTATCCTATGCTGTTGTTTCTCCATGCAATGAAATATTCACCAAGCTCCAAACTTGCAGTCTGAAAGACAACATCCCTCAAAACGAGATCAAATAGCTATCTCGAGCCTCCATGAAGATCTTACAATGGCAGATATCTGTACTAAAGACCTATCTGTCCAGTGCTCTGCACCAGCGGAGAGAAAACCTCACAATCACAACAACAATAACAACGAAAAAACGTGACTAAAAACAAATCCAAACAGAAAGTAAAATGCATAATTGAATAATCAAAACAAGCCGCATTAAAGAATTCATCTTTAAACTATTTAAAAAATTTTTAGATAACAAAAACTTATTTATCGGCAAAATAAAATTATTTTTTATTTTCTGCAAGTCTCATTCTATAATTGAACAGCTGATAGACCTGTTTTCCAACTGACCAACACTCTAGATTTCCTTACTAGACAAATTAATCGAGCTGTAAATTCAACAGGCACGCAGTCATGCTAATGGAACAATAAAACCTTTGCCCAGTGTGCTGCAGGCTGTGCACGTTAAAGATCCCTCGACAATTACATCTCAAACAAAATTGAAGGCAGCTGCAGAAATGTGAGACGTAAAGTCTCCATTCATTTCATTTCTGAATTCCGCAAATCATAGCTAAACTGAAAATTTATACAAACCAGACAGTAAAAACCACGGCAGTGTCTTCTCTCATTTTCTACACCCCAAAGAAAAGTTGATCAAGACATAAAAAAGAGGTCTAAGAATTATGTTCCTTATATTT
>NW_008708707.1:3701454-3703195 GCF_000327385.1 Lottia gigantea | reverse complement strand
TGAGGATCCCCACGTTTTTTGTTCCATTCGCAAGAATACGCGCCTGTTGAATTTACAGCTTGATTAATTTGTCTAGTAAGGAAATCTAGAGAGTTGGAAAACAGGTCTATGAGCTGTTCAATTATAGAATGAGACTTGCAGAAAATTAAAAATAATTTTATTTTGCTGATAAATATGTTTTTGTTATCTAAATAAATTTTAAATTATTTGAAGATGAATTTGTTAATGCGGCCTGGTGTGATTATTCAATTATGCATTTTACTTTCAGTTTGGATTTGTTTTTAGTCACGTTTTGTTGTTGTTGTTGTTGTTGTGATTGTGAGGTGTTCTCTCCACTGGTGCAGAGCACTGGACAGATAGGTCTTTAGTACAGATCTTCATTGTGGCTCGAGATAGCTATTTGATCTCGTTTTGAGGGATGTTGTCTTTCAGACTGCAAGTTTGGAGCTTGGTGAATATTTCATTGCATGGAGAAACAACAGCATAGGATAAGAAGGGTTGACTGCCGTTAGTTTTGACTTCACATCTCTGCAGCCGGTTGGACTGTAGGTAGTACTAATAGAGTGGTGAGAACTTCCTCACATTTAGTCTTGTTAAAACCTCCCAATGCACTGGCATCTCATACTGAAGCAATAGAGACACACCTCAAAGTACTCCCTCAAGAATCAACACAAAAAATCATAAAGAATAGCCTTTAATTTGCTTATTTTCACAATTTAATGAATGTAAACAACGAATTTCAAGACTGTGTCCGCCATGTTTGTTGGCAATCGAAAGTAGACACTAGTCTTGATTGTCACACTATCAATGCTTAGTTAGACGATCAAGTCTCGATTGTCATACAACATAATTTATAATAGGCCAAACCGCCTCAATGTCATTTCGTCCCTTGTAAATAAATTTGTCTTGATACGACTCTAAGACGACATTTAGACAGTTTTTACCACACGAAGAGGTAGTTTGAACAACCTAACATGTTTGCAATCGCAAATGATGAAAGGATTCGCAAGTTTTATTATTTTGTTTATGAGACCCGTGGCGAAGTGGCAAAGTGGGCGAAATGACGTTATACTACCTTTATTGACTCTTAAATCTGAGAGCTAGTAACAGGAAAAGATAACTCCGTCCATACTTAGCCGGCTTCAGACTACAGTTAGCTAACAAATTAACCCTTTTTACACTATTTTGCAAAATAAAGAGAAAACTAATAAATCTAGCACAAATTGAGATCTTTTTACATGAAACTAGATTGAAGAGCTGTCCATTGTTCAACTGAACAAGCGTAAAGTGTGCCAGAATCACTGTCAAAGTGTGGTGTCTTGATGTGTTTAAAAATATGTTTGACATAAGCAACAACTAAGTCAAACCTGACTGGTAAATAAGATTACACACATCCCTAAAGCACTGTTTCATCTTGTGGGGAATGAGGCACTTTTTCAAAGAAAGAAGTAGGCTTAATTATTTTTTTTTTTAATTCATTCTGTTTCCTTTTTTTTTTAAATTTTTTTCCAAATATAAGGAACATAATTCTTAGACCTCTTTTTTTATGTCTTGATCAACTTTTCTTTGGGGTGTAGAAAATGAGAGAAGACACTGCCATGGTTTTTACTGTCTGGTTTGCGTTTGTATAAATTTTCAGTTTAGCTATGTTTTGCGGAATTCAGAAATGAAATGAATGGAGACTTTACGTCTCACATTTCTGCAGCTGCCTTCAATTTTATTTGAGATGTAATTGTCGAGG
>NW_008708707.1:3699334-3701225 GCF_000327385.1 Lottia gigantea | reverse complement strand
TGTTGTGATTGTGAGGTGTTCTCTTCGCTGGTGCAGAGCACTGGACAGATAGATCTTTAGTACAGATATCTGCCACTGTAAGATCTTCATTGAGGCTCGAGATAGCTATTTGATCTCGTTNTGAGGGATGTTGTCTTTCAGACTGCAAGTTTGGAGCTTGGTGAATATTTCATTGCATGGAGAAACAACAGCATAGGATAAGAAGGGTTGACTGCCGTTGGTTTTGACTTCACATCTCTGCAGCCGGTTGGACTGTAGGTAGTACTAATAGAGTGGTGAGAACTTCCTCACATTTAGTCTTGTTAAAACCTCCCAATGCACTGGCATCTCATACTGAAGCAATAGAGACACACCTCAAAGTACCCCCTCAAGAATCAACACAAAAAATTATAAAGAATAGCCTTTAATTTGCTTATTTTCACAATTTAATGAATGTAAACAACGAATTTCAAGAATGTGTCCGCCATGTTTGTTGGCAATCGAAAGTAGACACTAGTCTTGATTGTCACACTATCAATGCTTAGTTAGACGATCAAGTCTCGATTGTCATACAACATAATTTATAATAGGCCAAACCGCCCCAATGTCATTTCGTCCTTGGTAAATAAATTTGTCTTGATACGACTCTAAGACGACATTTAGACAGTTTTTACCACACAAATAGGTAGTTTGAACAACCTAACATGTTTGCAATCGCAAATGATGAAAGGATTCGCAAGTTTTATTATTTTGTTCATGAGACACAGTGGCGAAGTGGCAAAGTGGGCGAAATGACGTTAAACTACCTTTATTGACTCTTCAATCTGAGAGCTAGTAACAGGAAAAGATAACTCCGTCCATACTAAGCCGGCTTCAGACTACAAATAACTCACAAATTGACCTGTTTTACTCTATTTTGCTAAATTGAAAGAAAACTAATAAATCTAGCACAAATTGAGATCTTTTTACATGAAACTAGATTGAAGAGCTGTCCATTATTAAACTGAAGAAGCGTAAAGTGTGTCAGAGTCATTGTCAAAGCGTGGAGTCTTGATTTGTTTGAAAAAAGAAACAACTAAGTCAAACATGACTGGCAAATAAAATTATACACATCCTTCAAACACTGTTTCATTTTGTGGAGAAGATGATTCAATCCCACAGAACTTAGCTCCTTGCAGACGACGAACTCATTACAGATTTTACCACTTTTTCAGGGGATTAAATGCTACTCAACCTTTTTTTCAAGTACAATTTCTAGTCCACCATTACAAAAAATGTTGACATCATTCAATGGAGTTGTCCCCCTTAGACAATAAATGACGTCATTCATAGACTTGATTGTCCAATAAGAAATAAAATGGTTTTGGTTTTTTAGTCTCGAATATCAAACAAAACAAATACTATAGAGTAGAAATAATAAAATGGCGCGATTTCGTCAGAAGTTTCAACTGTAATTTAGTTTAAAGAGGATAGGACTAAATCAAACAACTGATATGGCAATCAAGGCATTGGATCACATTCTTTTAAGTTTATCCGAGGCCTGCAAACAGATTTTGAGCCTTGCCTTGTCTTTATGTAGCCTGAACTATAAATACAAAATCTTGAGGCGGTGCATGTTGTAAGTCGAAATGGCCAAATTCACTACAAAAGTCAATTTGTTCTGTAAAATTAAAAACGTTGTCAATCGCTTATGAATGAATATATTTATATAATTTTTGGACAGGATATTCCACATACATTGCAATCCAAATTGAAACAATAAAATAATTTTAATCTTTGATGCAAAAGTAGAAAAAAAATTATTTCTGCAGTGTTTGATTTGATATGCATCTACCTCATGCTATTTCTATGTGATTTCCTTTATGTCTATTTGTGGACTAAGTTTTCATCTGAATTAAGATTTTAATGTTTG
>NW_008708707.1:3583530-3692297 GCF_000327385.1 Lottia gigantea | reverse complement strand
CGATCAAAACATAGTCCACAAATAGACATAAAGGAAATCACATAGGAATAGCTTGAGGTAGATTCGTGTCAAATCAAACACTGAAGAAATAATTTTTTTTCTACTTTTGCATCAAAAACTAAAATTATTTTATGGTTTCAATTTGGATTGCAATGCATCTGGAATATCCTGTCCAAAAATCATACAAATATATCCATTTATAAGTAAATTAGAGCGATTTTACTTTTACACTATTTTCATCAAAACGACAAGATACAATATAATGATGCGTAAAATTCTAAATCAACTATAACTTTCTTATTTTTCAATAAAAGCTGGGACTGTAAATAGTTGTAAGGTTGTCATTCTCACAAAAACCTGGAAAACAGAAAACATTAACAACAAACAAATTTGTTACCTGACTAATGTTGTACTTTGTTGACACCTTGTTTCTAACTGTTTTTAACTGAAATCTTCAAAATAATCACTTTGTCAAATAACATAAAAACTTTACAGATATTACAGGCTCTTCATATTTCCCAAACCCTGAAAGAAATTACAATTTCAAGAATTAAAATCTTAATTCAGATGAAAACTTAGTCCACAAATAGACATAAAGAAAATCACATAGAAATAGCTTGAGGTAGATTCGTGTCAAATCAAACATTGAAGAAATAATTTTTTTTCTACTTTTGTATCAAAGATTAAAATTATTTTATTGTTTCAATTTGGATTGCAATGTATCTGGAATATCCTATCCAAATATTATACAAATATATCCATTTATAAGTAAATGAGAGCGATTTTACTTTTACACTACTTTCATCAAAACGACAAGATACAATATAATGATGCGTAAAATTCTAAATCAACTATAACTTTCTTATTTTTCTATAAAAACTGGGTCTGTAAATAGTTGTAAGGTTGTCATTCTCACAAAAACCTGGAAAACAGAAAAAATTCAGAGCAAACATTTTTGTTACCCGACTTAAGTTGTACTTTGTTGACACCTTGTTTCTAACAGTTTTTATTAGAATCTTCAAAATAATCACTTTGTCAAATAACATAAAAACTTTACAGATATTACAGGCTCTTCATATTTACCAAACCCTGAAAGAAATTACAATTTCAAACATTAAAATCTTGATTTAGATTAAAACATAGTCCACAAATAGACATAAAGAAAAACACATAGGAATAGCTTGAGGTAGATTCGTGTCAAATCAAACACTGAAGAAATAATTTTTTTTCTACTTTTGCATCAAAAACTAAAATTATTTTATTGCTTCAATTTGGAATGCAATGTATCTGGAATACCCTGTCCAAATATTTTACAAATATATCCATTTATAAGTAAATGAGAGCGATTTTACTTTTACACTACTTTCATCAAAACGACAAGATACAATATAATGATGGTAAAATTCTAAATCAACTATAACTTTCTTATTTTTCAATAAAAGCTGGGACTGTCAATAGTTGTAAGGTTGTCATTCTCACAAAAACCTGGAAAACAGAAAAAATTCAGAGCAAACATTTTTGTTACCCGACTTAAGTTGTACTTTGTTGACACCTTGTTTCTAACTGTTTTTATTAGAATCTTCAAAATAATCACTTTGTCAAATAACACAAAAACTTTACAGATATTACAGACTCTTCATATTTACCAAACCCTGAAAGAAATTACAATTTCAACAATTAAAATCTTAATTCAGATGAAAACTTAGTCCACAAATAGACATAAAGAAAATCACATAGAAATAGCTTGAGGTAGATTCGTATTAAATCAAACACTGCATAAATAATTTTTTCCCTACTTTTCTATAGAAGTTTTATATTATCTTATTGTTTCAATTTGGATTGAAATGTATGTGGAATATCCTGTCCAAATATTATACAAATGTATCCATTTATAAGTAAATGAGAGCGATTTTACTTTTACATTACTTTCATCAAAACGACAAGATACAATATAATGATGTATAAAATTCTAAATCAACTATAACTTTCTTATTTTTCTATAAAAACTGGGTCTGTAAATAGTTGTAAGGTTGTCATTCTCACAAAAACCTGGAAAACAGATAAAATTCAGAGCAAACATTTTTGTTACCTGACTTAAGTTGTACTTTGTTGACACCTTGTTTCTAACTGTTTTTATTAGAATCTTCAAAATAATCACTTTGTCAAATAACACAAAAACTTGACAGAATATTACAGGTTCTTCATACTTCCCAAACCCTGAAAGACTTGAACGTCTATTAAGCTATGATAGTGTGACAATCAAGACTATTATCATGGGAAGACAACTCCTAATAGAAATTATTACAAGAGTTCTTTCCCTTAGACCGTTAAATGACAACTTATTGAAAAAACTTTAAAATAGGTTTTTCTATGAAAATAGAGGATTAAACACCATAAATTATGGTTCATGGTGAATAATGATATTTTATCGAAATACCAGCCACATGGAGACCAGGGACTAAATGGAGAATGGTAAAATCCACTGAAAAATATCTGAGTCGAAGCGTAACAGGTCTCCATTGGCATTGTAAACAAATATGGCGGACAGTGCTGAAATTTTATTGTCTACATTCATTAAATTGTGAAAATAAGTGAATTAAAGTCTATTCTTTATCAGTTTTTGTGTTGATTTTCTAGAGAATATATTGAAGTGTGCCTCCAATGATACAGTACGATATATCAGTGCACTGTGGGGTCTAAATAAATGAAATAATGAACAGGTTTTGTTACCTAATGTCTTCAAACTATCAACCTTATAGAATGCAAAAGAACAACACAGTCTATTTTCAAACAATGAGCTAATTCTATGACATCTAATAATTCTTTTATCAAAGTAAATGACAAGATTCATTGTTCCTTTGGCATCACTCCTTTATCTAGCAGTTTCCATCTGATCTCTAGTTAAACTGAGCCCCTGTTGTTGCACTGTAAATGTCAAAGATCGTTAAGGAGGAGGCTCATGCCACTCACAATATTCCCTCACTGCACACAACATAGTGTTGTCCATCTTCATTAGCTCAATTAGATGCAGAAAAGTATCTTCTACATACACAGCCAGTAAAACTCAGAATGCAGGTTGCAAGGGCTGGCATAGAAAAAGTGTCTAGTCATTTGTAAGGGACAATAAACCAAGGCACTGTGTGCTACAGACCATGCACTCTTAATGATGCTGTCCTGTATAAATTTCTATCATTGCACACTGCATGGCAAAGCCCGTCTCCATTGAAAATGAAAATATGAAATGAATGGCGTAGACATCTTACTCCTCTTCAAGTAATAGCACTAATGAATATTGGCAAAATCATGCAGTGTACAATGAGTGAAATTTTGCCAGGACAGCGGTATTAATCTTCTCTTTTTCAATATTCTACTGTCGGATCTTTAACATTCATAGCCTTCTAGCAGGTTCAGAAATGTAGGATGTAAAAACTAACAAATCATAAATATAATTTATTTAACCAAAATGCAGAAATTAAAATTTAAACAAACTGGCTTCTCCCATTTTCTTCAAACCAGAAAAATAAAGAAACAGAAAACAATAACGTTGTAGAATTAAAGAAACAGAAAACAATAACGCTGTAGAATTATTTTCTTTTGGTTTAAAAAAAGGAAACCGAATGAATTGAAAAAATAATTCAGCCCCCTTCTTCCTTAAAAAAAAAGGTGCCTTTATCTTGGCAGTGACTCTGAAAGATTTTACTCTGCTTCAGTTTAATAATGGACAACTCTTTAATCTTGTTTCATGTAAAAAGATCTAAATTTGTGGTACATTTATTAGTTTTCTCTTTATTTAGCAAAATAGGGTAAAATAGATTAATTTATAAGTTAACTGTTGTCTGATGTCGGTTTAGTATGGACTGAGTTATCTTTCCTTGTTACTAGCTCTCAGATTTAGAAGTCAATAAAGGTATTTAAACGTCATTTCGCCCTCTTTACCACTTCGCCTCAGGTTCTTAAGAAAAGGTAAAAAATAATTGCGAATTCTTTAAGAATTTACGATTGCAAACATTTTAAGTTGTTCAATTTGCCATTTAATTTAGAAGGAACTATCAAAATATCGTCTTAGAGTCGTATCAAAGCATATTTATTTATCAGGGACGAATTGACATAAGGACGGTTTTGCCTATGAAAATATTGCGTTGTGTGACGATCGAGACTTGAATGTCTATTAAACTTTGATAGTGTGACGATCAAGACTAATATCATGTCTCTCCTGGCAAAATTTCCCTCACTGCACACAACATAGCCATCTTCATTAGCTCAATTAAATGCAGAAAAGTATCTTCTACATGCGCAGCCAGTAAAACACAGAATGCAGGTCGAAAAGTGTCTAGTCATTTGTAAGGGACAATAAACCGAGGCATGTGAGCTAGCTAAGCTACAGTCAGTGAACGTCACGATCCCTCAACTAAAACGATTTCTCAAACTACCGAGGTAGCTTTATTTGTTACGCAAAAGTTACAGGTAAATAATAGCCTTTACGAATAAACCCTTTTCCACTCCACAATGTCAAGTTATTACGATCTTCGTTTAAGACGCTACATTGTGTCATAACTGATTATATCGAAGAAAAAACGGGGACAGAAAAACTGGGCCATAATTTGTGGTGATTGTCCGCACCCCGGAACTACGGAAGAGTTTTCAAAACTTTATTTAAATCCGATCTGTAAAACCCAGATATATTGGGAACAGATGGATATTTTGTAGTTCAGTCATCATCATTAATCAGTTAGGCCAAAGTTACTGCGTCGGCCATTCAAAAGTTCAAAGATCACAGAGTCACTTATTACGAAGAAACGGTGATGCCCATCACTAGTTGTAAAGTCATTGTAAAGGGAGTCTTCGGTGGTGCGCAAAATCTCCATAAAACAGGGGTCTTCTCCAACAACTATGAAACTACGTCCAAGGGCCGGAATAGAGGCAATATTTCGGACAATATAAACTTGAGGTAGCTAGCTATTAGGCACTAACACTTCATAATAATATGTTATTAAGGGCCGAAATATCTTCTTACCTATACTAATGTCACTGATAATGTTAGTTTGAGTCACGTGACAATGCCAACCACGGCGAGTGTTTTGACCTCCCCATTTATATGAGTCAGTTCTCATTTTAAATGTTATTCTATGATTAGTTTAAGTTTGCAATTTATTTTACTATGAAACATTGCTTGATTAGTGACTTTATTAATGCGATTTTCGATAGTCCTTTTTTTTGGTGCATTTATTATGTGAAGTTCGAATCAAGGCCGAATAGGGGGTGAATCAAAGAGCCGTATAGTGTTTCCGTTTCGCCATTTTCATTCGAATATCAATATACCTTTAGTGGATTTTGTCAAATATATTTTACTTTACAATGTAAACATTTTTATGATGTAAAACGTTATGAATGTCTAAAACTATCCACGAACCGTGTAATTGTGAGATACTACTTGGAGTTTTGCGGGAGAGAACGTTTTTTTTCGGAAATATTTGCTTCGAATGCAGACCCATCGACAAGGTGGTTCAATCTCACCTGAGTGGGAATGAATTGGGATAAAAAAAAATTTCAAGAACAGAGAATGAAGTCTGAGTATAATGAACATTGCTGCAGAAAAGTGGGTTCTAGAAAGAAAATATTGTTGCTATGGAATAAGTACGGCAGAATGTCACATTCATTTCTTTGTGCCATAACAATATTTATAATCAGGATTTCAATGGTGCATTCTTTTGATATCCATGTCTCAGAAGATAACTCCAAAGGAACAGTTATATTTAATGCTTCACTAGGAAAAAATTCGAGGCACTCTTTACAGGACACAGGCAGTGCATCAGTGCTTAATTATATTCATTTGGATTACAGCTCAGGCATCTTGTATTTAAAAGAGTCTATTTTGTGTTCAGAAAGAAAGGAACCATTACATCTCAACATTAAATCACAGTTACATATCTCAAATTACACATTGATACCAGTGACTATAAAACTCCAAGGACAAAAATGTATATCGTCTCATTCATATCCACAGACGTCTCAAAAATTAAAATCATCTGATAACATGCATTTTATTGTTTTACATAGTTTCTATGATGACTGTATAGCATCAGATCAGAATATCATTTCATTAACAGATTACCTTCCAAATACTTACCAACAGTGCTCCATCATAGTAGATATACCTGAATCTACAGGTTATGTTACAGACAATAACATCATTAGATCTGTTTCACCAAGGTGCTTTAACAATCAAGTTATTTCATTTGCATTCAAAGTATTGTTTCTGTGTCCAAATCATCCAATATTCTACCAGCCATATTTTTTAAACATTCATCCTAAAGAAAATCCAAGATCTTCATCAGCCCCTTCCAAATCATGGCGCCGTAAACGTGCCACAGACAACCATGCCCCAGTTTTCGATGAAAGAAAATATGTCAAACATGTTAAAGAAGGGCTGGAAAAAGGAGTTATTGTAGGAACTATCACTGCCCATGATGCAGATCAGGGAGATGAAGGTATGATCACGTACTCCATGATTCCAGAAAGAGATGAAAGGTCAGCAAATATGTTTGCTATCAACCCCAGAACTGGTACCATCAATACAACAACAAAATTGGATCGTGAGCTAATTGAAATCCATTTTTTCCGTATTATTGCTACTGATAAGGGTAGAGATAGTAAAAAGGGTTACACAAATATTCAAATTATTGTTGATGATGTGAATGATCACCATCCACAGTTTGAGCAGCAGAACTATGTGAGAAATATTTCAGAGAATCAGGATGTGGACACTAATATTTTGACTGTCCAAGCAACTGATCTGGATGTAGAGCAAAATGCTGATATTCGGTACAGTTTTGTGAACCCAACTCGTGACTTCCTGATTGATCCACTAAGAGGAATTATAACCAATCTGGTCAAACTTGATCGTGAAACCAAATCAAGTTATGTTTTGATAGTCCAAGCCATGGATCAAGGTCCAATAAATTCTCGTAAATCAACAACATCCACTGTGAGCATCAATATTTTGGATCTTAATGATAATAAACCTCAATTCTCTCAAACTTCCTATTTGGTTAATGTCAAAGAAGATCTTGATGTTTTTTCACGGCCTGTCATTCTCAATGTTAGTGCCACAGATAAAGATCAGGGCCTTAATAAAGAAATCAGATATAGCTTGACTGGCAATGTTATGGATACTTTTCAAATTGATAGTCTAACTGGACAGTTGCATGTTATCAAAGCACTAGATTATGAAAGTTACAGAGAATATCGTTTAAATGTTAGAGCTGAAGATAGTGGTAATCCATCTCAAAAGAATTCAACTGCTATCTTGGTCCAAGTTATAGATGTTAATGACAATTCACCACAGTTCCATGGTGATAGATATATGGAGTCAATTGATGAAGGTGCGGAAACAGGTTCCTCAATACTTCAAATGGTAGCTTATGATCTAGATTCTGGTAAAAATAAAGAAATCACATACAGTATTCTTAACAAGCCAGCTTACATGCCTATGTTGATTGATCCAAGGTCTGGGTGGATAACAACTAATGGTGTACTTGACCGTGAACAGGAAGCTAGATATGAGTTTACAGTTCAAGCTCAAGACAATGGTGTCATTCCTCTATCTGCCACCACCAGTGTCGTGATTAATATTCGTGATATCAATGATAATTCCCCAGTTTTTAGGCCAAGAATTTACGAAACGTTATTGTCAGAAGATTCCAGGATTGGTGCCATAGTTACATCAGTAACAGCAGTAGATAAGGATGATGGTGACAATGGTCATGTTATATATAGCATTGCTAGTGGCAACACAGCTGACACCTTTCAAATCAGTACCAGCAATGGCCTAGGTGTTATAAGATTACAGAAGAAACTTGATGCCAGAGTACAGAATCGGTATGCTTTATCTGTGACAGCTAAAGACCCTGATGGCAATCTGGATACCACTGAGGTCTTTATAAATATTTCTGACACTAACAGATTCCTTCCGGAATTTCAAGGAACACCTTATCAATTTGATGTGGATGAAAATGTCAAAGTAGGAACTTCAGTTTTTAAAGTATTTGCTTTAGACAAAGATAGAGGTGAAAATGCACGGATTACATATAGTTTTGATGGAGCTGTTTCAGATTTTATCATTAACCCTGATACAGGTCAAATAAAAACAAGCCAAGAGCTGGATCGAGAGTCAGGACCGGCTTACACTTTGACTATTACAGCTAGGGATAATGGTAGTCCATCATTAATTGATACAACTGATATAGACATCACAGTTAATGATATAAATGACAATCGTCCAGAATTTTCTGAAGTTGTTTACACTGGAAGTGTGAAAGAGGACATACTTGTTGGCCGTAAAGTTATTCAAATTACAGCCACAGATCGGGATAAGGGAGCAAATGGGCAATTATTCTACACATTTGAAGGTGGAGATGATGGTAATGGTGATTTTAGTATTGACAGATCTCTTGGAGTAATTCGTGTTGCTAAAGAATTAGATCGTGAAACTGTGGCTCATTATAACCTTCTGGCTTATGCTGTGGATGAAGGTGAGCCAACTCTTTCATCCTCTGTTGTCATAAAATTGAAGGTGGAGGATATAAACGATAATCGTCCACAATTTGAAGCAGAAACAATAGAAGTGGGTGTACCAGAAAACAGCCCAAGAGGCACCACACTGACAAAAATATCTGCTGTCGATCCTGATGAGGGAGTTAATGCACTTGTGGAATATAATTTCGTAGGTGGTGCTGACGTTGAGTCTTTTCATTTGGTGAGCAAAGGTGGTGAGCCTGCTATTATAACAACTAAAGTAGACTTGGACTACGAGTCAGACAAGAAACAATATGAAATTATTTTACGTGCTGCTAGTGACACTCAATTCTCTACTGCTACTGTTTTAATTAATGTTCAGGATGTTAATGATAACGCACCTATATTGAAAGATTTTACTATCATATTTAACAACTATCTAGACCATTTTCCATCTTCATCTATTGGACGTATACCAGCTTTTGATCCGGATATAATTGACCAATATAGATTAGATTATAAGTTTATCTCTGGGAATGGTGCGAATTTGCTTCATCTGAATCAAAATTCTGGAAAGGGGGAGATCACTTTAGACCCACGTCTAAATTCTGATGTACCAAGAAATGGAACATTTGTTGTTAGCGTTTCAGGTAGGTTATTTTGCATTAATATATAATATTTTTCTATAATATCAATAATTCTCTTACCATAAAATGCTTCTTCAGGTTGAAATTTTGAGTTCCACAAATCATGATCTTGAATTTCATAACTCAAAATATTTCACAAACACATCTAAAGTTTTCATCTTATTTTGTCTATTATGAAAGTAGATGTCAATACATCAAAAACAATGAATATCTGCTTGTTGAAATTTCGGTTTCTATCACTGTTAACGGACAAAAACCTTTAAGCCCTCCCATTAATTTGATTAAAAAAAGAAACAATTTTTTTTATTATTTTACATAAAACGACTCAAATGAATATTTTCTTAATTTGTTCACAGAAATAATTTTATTTTGAAATATAGCTGAATCAATAATGTTAATTTAATCAGGTATTCTCTACAACGTGCAAGTATTGCAAAAACTGGAGCATTATTGAACCAAATGTTTACAGCTGTAGTAAAATGTACTACAGATAACGATAGCTTCAGATATCGAGTCTCGCGTCATAAAAGTCGTTCGTGCATAGAAATATTAGACATAAACTTGATTGACCAACATTTTAAATCACTACACAGGACTCAATCTGTCAAAGGTCATAGATGTCAAACCTAAGCCCTATTTCTCATGTACATATATTGTTGGCTGCATGTATACAAAGTTAAAAAAAAACTAGAATTGTTGAATAAAGTATCACAAAATAGTCTGTATCACGATGCAATTCCCATTGCTCATTGAAAGAAAGACATTTACAACAATTGCTACTCTGTTTAGTTTTTTAAATTAGACTCGTCTGTCAATTCACACATTATAAGATGTTCAAAATTGAGACTCTACTTTCATTTACTTTGTTTACGTCTGAATTTCACATGTTTCTAGTTTAGAACAGGAGTTTGGTTTGAGTCACGCCTTTTAAATATTGGTCAACTAAGTCCCTGATCTGTGGAAAATTCAAAAACCACAGAATTTTTCATTTTTTATATAAATATACTGTTTTTATTTTCAGATGGAAAGAATACTGTGAAGGCAACATGCCGTCTGTACGTTCGTTTGATAACCCAGAATATGTTATTAAACAGTGTAACGATAAGGTTGAACAAGATGACACAAACAGCATTCCTATCTCCACTCTTCAAATTCTTTGTTGAAGCTCTCGCCACCATCTTGAAAACAGATGAAAATCATATTTATGTCATCAATGTTCAAGATGACACTGATGTCACAGCTCAGATATTGAATGTTACAGTATCAGTCCGTCAAACATTCAAGATGATACAGGGAGAAAATGTGGAGGTCTTTTATCCGTCTGATCACCTTCAAGAATTGATATATTTAAACCGTGTTCTGTTAGCTAATCTATCGACTCTACAGGTAATATTCTTGTGTTAATATCGGAAATTCTAAATATTTTGATATCCTCTGATTGCTGAAGTCCTAGATGAGAATGCAACTGATAGTGTTAAAACAACCATAGTTTTTCTGCTTGAATCATGGTACTGATGTTTACAGACATATGCAATTTATAACCTTTGCATAAAAGGAATCAGAGATGCTTTTTAAAAAGTGACCAATCCTCATGGAGCTCAACAGTTTTCTTTGGGGTATATTATATGTTCCATTTGGTTGGTTCATTTTGGAGTTAGCTTCCATGATGACGTATTCCATGCTTTGTGTTTCTATCTTGATAAATGTTTTTACAGGTTCTTCCGTTTGATGATAATTTATGCATGAGAGAACCCTGTACAAATTTCGAAGATTGCAGATCAACATTGGTTTTTGGAACAGCTCCTGATTTCATTATGTCTGAAACAATGTTATTTCGACCTATACATCCAAAAAATGGCTACCGATGTGAATGTCCTCAAGGTTTTACTGGTAAGTGAATATTTTGCATAATTTTGCATCAACTAAATATTTAAAACTATTTCTATGATAAACAACATTCAATTTTTTAAAAGTAAGTTATCTTAAATCAATCAATTAAATCAATATGGCTACCTATCTTTCAAAATTGATATGTTAGACATTTTAACACACTTTGCCTAAGATCCATAAAAAAATATTTCAATGTTTTATCACTGGGCTGTATTGTGCTCACCCTACATTCTTGGTTTATAAGTTTTTTTCAATATATGGGTGTATTCCATGCTTTGCCTGTCTGATGTATGAGATTATAAGAAATTTATCAATTACAGGCATGAATACAACAATATTTTGTGATACTGAAGTTGATTTATGTTATTCAAAACCTTGTCAAAATGGTGGATCATGTATGCAAAAAGAAAATGGCTATACCTGCTTATGTAGTCCAAACTTTGAAGGTAAGAAATATTTTTTCAATTGAGTTATAATATAGCCTATTTTTTTCATTAAACAAGAAAAACTGTCCAGTAAATAATGGATTTATAATTGTATTTTGTTAAAATATATCCAATAAAAACATGATAATGTTATACCATAGAATTGTTTTCCAGTGTAATTTGATATTTACTCAGCTGAAGTGATGAGCAATTTAATATTATCTGTCTATATTACCTGATGAATTGTATTAAAATTATCTTTCAAAGGCATATAATATATATATATTATATCCCTGATGACGGTGTGAGAACCACATTGAAACGTTGAAGTAATAAATATTCTAGAAGTATATATCCAAAATTGTCTTATTTATCTATTGTATTAAAATTGTTTCTGTAAATTTATAAGTGTTTTAGTAGTGGTTCAGTTCTGATTTTGAGCTTGTAATTTCAGGTGTAAATTGTGAAATCAGTATGACATCCAAATATGATGCTGAAACTTGTCCAGATGATTTGTGTCGTTTACCTAGTTACTGTGTACCATTGATAGATGGAGGTTTCCAGTGTAAAGGATGTCCCGATACGGAAGATTATGACCAGTTCTGTCGTCTGCGTACCCGAAGCTTTTCAAGTAGATCTTTTCTTTCTTTCCCATCTCTACGCAAACGTCACCGATTTAAAATTGAAATGAGGTAAGTCAAAGCATTCCGGAGATTAAAAACTCTACCTTTTTCTCAGAGATATGTTGTTAAACGTATTAGCAACACGAGTATACGATATATGTGTATTAATGTATGTAAAAAACAGATAAACATAAAGGCTTGTGTCCACATACACGATTTATTTATGTTGACTACACCTGAAAATGACAAGCCGCTTCTACTATGTCCACATGAACGTAGACAGAGTAAGATTGTATTGATTCACAATCTTATTCATCTGTTTTTGATTGAAATGTTTTTCTTTTTTTAGGTTTGCAACTCAGAAAAAGAATGGGCTGTTATTTTATAATGGAAGATTTAATGAACAACATGACTACATTGCATTAGAAATAGTGGAAGGACAAGTTGTCTTTTCCTTTTCTCTTGGAGGTAGTGTTACTATGGTAACACCTAATGTAGTGAATGGTGTTAGTGACGGTGAATGGTGGAAAGTGAAAGTTGAATATTTAAATAGGGTAGGTAGAAATCTGAAGATTTCATTAATGAAAGATCATTATTTACCGAAGCCATGTTTGATTCCTGTCATGAGAAGACTGTTACTTAGCAACTACAAATATAAGTGACATTGCATGATTAACATAATTTCAACTTACATTTCATTTGTTCCTAAGGAAGCGGGACTTGAAAGGTGTATTCTGAGTATCTTGACATCTTTCTTAATCCCAATTTATGTTCTTTTGTTGATATATCAGTACATGATCCACTATCTTCAAGCTAAAAAAGGGGATCTTTGATTCTATGAAAATGAATATATGATGCTGCTGAGAACATGTGTTATCTGAAGTGTGTAAAACTCAGTATGTAAGTTTAATTGTTTCTATTATTGACTAATCAGTAGACTCTGAAAGTATTATTTTTGTTCTCTATCTCAGCAAGCTACAGTGACAGTAGGAGAGAAATGTGATACGGAAATCTCAGTACGTTATGGAAATGCTTTAGGAAATTATTCTTGTGCTGCCCGAAATACTCACAATCTTCCCACAAAGTAAGTGAAGGACATATTCCTATTTCTTGAATTTGTCAAATTCATTGTATATGTTATGTTGACGCTAAATTACAGAAGATTTTGATATTTCTTGACCAGAGCTGCCATATTGAAATTTTTTATACTGATATAGTTTATCAGTCTATAATACTTTCATAGAAAAACTTCACTGACCCAAAATAGAGCTACATTTACATTACAATAGGCAGTGAAATGAAATACAGATTGTTCCGTGATCATGAGAAAGCATTTAAAAGCAATGTGATTTTGTTCACCTTTCAGATGTGATAATCCAGTTGAAGTCTGTCATAGATTGTTGGATTTAACTGGACCATTACAGATTGGTGGATTACCAGGTTTACCAACAGCATTTCAAGTCCAGAATCGTAATTATATAGGA
Source organism: Lottia gigantea (assembly GCF_000327385.1). Classification (NCBI taxonomy): domain Eukaryota; kingdom Metazoa; phylum Mollusca; class Gastropoda; family Lottiidae; genus Lottia; species Lottia gigantea. Next base: position 3,678,714 of record NW_008708707.1, on the reverse strand, counting down.
TGTATCGGAGATTTTTATATTGATAAAGTATTATTAGATTTAAATTCATCAGTTGTGGCTGTTGGAACTGAAAATGGGTGTTCAATGAAGAAACAAAGATGTCGTAATTCACCGTGTAAATTTGGAGGTAATTTTAACACACTGTATACTATGATATCAAAATTGTAAGAAAAAGGTTCAGAAATAGATCGACGTCGTTCGAAATACGCAGACTTGCATAAAATGATAAAATTCGGTACAAATATTTATGTACATAGTCCAAATAAATCAAACTTCAGTAGGGACACATGCTGAATTATGTAGGTCAGTTGTCTGAAGTTCGCGTAGCGTGAAACTCTGAGTAACAACAATATAGTTTTTATTAGGTTCTGTTTGATATTTTTATATCACTCTATTGATGCATTGAATATTTTAACAGTAAAAAGTAAACATTCATTTTATGTGTTTGACCTATGACTTGTTTTGTAGGTAAATGCAGGGAAGGTTGGGATGATTTTTTCTGTGATTGTTCAGAAAAAACTGGTGGAAAAGATTGTTCACAAGGTAAAAACGACGTGTATTTATACACCTACATCTATCTATAAAGACATTAGTTTCACGAAGTTCTGTTTATCATTTCCACAAATGTTATATTATGATATATTATTATTATTAACAGAAATTCCAGCAAGTTTAGGAAAAAAATTACTCCTAGGGCTAAGAAAAAAAATGAGTTGAATTGAAGTTTCTATAGCTTACCAATTCTCTGGGTTGAAAGTGAACCAGATTTTAACCAGAAGGAATGTTTCTTGTTCTCAGAAATTGCTTTAAAATCTAGAGTCTTTTATTCCTTGACGATGATTCCTATGAAAATACAGAAATATCAGAAAAGCTAAAACTAATCTCTTGCTGTAGAAACCATCATTGAACTAATTTTAAAAAAGCAACTAGATGTGTGTTACCTTTCTAGTCGTTTTAGCTTCCTCCATTATTGAAACTATGTGGCAATGAATCGATACTTCTTTTTTCAGTCATTGAATCCAGTAGAGAACTGAGCAACAATGGCTATTTGACATACACTAACTTCACGTTTCCTAAGATAAATTTTCCATGGTACACTGGTTTGGCATTTAGAACACGAAATTCAAATGGTACTTTAATGCAGATAGTTTTGTCAGATGGTGATGTACGAATCTTGGTAAGGGAATTAATCTGTGAATTTTTGTGAAATTTTGAAAAGATATTTAATGTGAGTTATTGTATTTGCTCTCTGGAATATGTCTAATTTTATCTCTGAAACAATGTTTATTTATTGTTTACACTCTTTCAGTTATTGAATGGTTATATTATTTATATATATAATGGTAAAGTTGTAGTATTTGATGTGACAAAAGTAAATGATGGACAATGGCATTATTTTGAATCAAGATGGTATCCTGGACAGTTACAGATGTTTTTAGATTATGGACAAAGAAAGGTAATCTGATGAATTATGAATAGGATAAGAACTAAGGATGAAGTTTTACTCAGATTTGGTAGATCAAGAAAGAGAAAGGGGAGCTGGGATGAAAATAAACATAGCCTGTTGTTATTTTACCTTGCATTTGTGAAAATCCCCCTAACAAATGAAGTGTTGTTTTATGCTGTAATAACAGTAAATATTTATATTCCTAATAGATGGTTGTAGATATGCCGAGTACTGTTCTAGAGAAAGTAATACAAGTAGTATATGTTGGTGGATATCATACTGATAACAGTCCTATTATGAATTATTTTAAAGGATGTGTAAAGGTAAGAGTGAAAAAAAACCTTCAGGCTCTGTATCTAACTTGATTAACTTCATATGATATTTAGTTTTCAAAAACAATATTTTCACTGTTAAAATTGTGCTCAATACATTATTTGTAGAGCGATATAGAAATATTAGAACTGTGAGTAACAACAAGTTTCAGGTTCTGTTTTTAATTTTGGCATTTGATTTAAATAGAATTAACTCCTTAAGATTTTGGTGTGGTTGCAAACAAGTACAAGGTTTCATATGATTTGTATAAAACTAGGTATGCATATGGATAATATCCCAAACAAGTTAGAAAACTAACTGAATCTTCAATTTCAGGATGTTCGAGTTGGTAACCTTGATGATTCTTTATTAAGTAAACCACAAGAAACTAATGTTAGATTAGGATGTAGCAGTAATGAAGTTTGTACGTCTGCTGATTGTGGTACTGGTCAGTGTATTGAAGAATGGGGTTTACATTCCTGTCAATGTCCTCCTGGTAAGTTATTTCAGTCTGGATATTCCAAGATCTCCATATAAGGATGTATTGTCTCAGCCCTTGTAAATCAGTGTATATTTTCATGTAAACACTCTAGAATCTACAAATTGTATCAGATATTGATCAAGTTTGGTTTGTGTTAATTGATAATAAAGCTTGATTAGATGCTGGTAAGATCCTCATATAAATTGAAATCAGAGAAAATCTCTTTGTTCTTCAATATGATAGTTCCCTTTTCTTTTAAACCAATTTTCATGAACCTTGGAATAAGTTTCTTCTTTCACCAACTGCATGCTAAAATGAGCGTATTTTAACGTGATCCACTCTTTTTTAACTTCTGTCTTGTTTCTTTTTAACCATTTTCATTTATAAGAAAAAGGTATTATCAATTTTTTAGGTACAGTTGGTCCAAATTGTGTAGAAGTTTGTACAGGTGTAAACCCATGTCAGAATTATGCAGCCTGTAAATTCCCACAAGGCAATGAGGAAACTTATACTTGTGAATGTGGTAGAAGACAAAATGGACGTTATTGTGAAATAATTTCACCAAAAGTGTGTCCTATATCATGGTGGGGTGATCCAATATGTGGACCTTGTAACTGTCCAACTCATTTTGGCTTCAAGAGCTCTTGTGATAAAAACAACGGTTCATGTATTTGTCAGGTAAGCGCTGAGAAAAAGAGATTTTTACATTTGGGTATATATTGAAATGTTGCTTTCTGTCGGACCAATCATATTTAAATCATGCTCATTAAACAGACGGCAGTATTTTCTTTCAATTTGTTGATCACATCCTGATGATGAATACAGAAACAAAATACTGGAAAAAATTTACAACTTCACCCTGTGACTGATTTTCATTTTAGGAAAATCACTATCGCCGCCCTGGAGAGCATAAATGTAGTCCTTGCGATTGTTATGAAAGGGGATCACGAAGTCTAACGTGTAACTCGGTAACAGGTCAATGTGACTGTCGTAATGGTGTAATAGGCAGAAGATGTGATCAGTGTTCAAGTAGATTTGCTGAAGTTGAAACCAATGGTTGTAATGGTATGTAATATTTGTTTATTAGATAACTTATACATGATCATCTTCAGATTTACTTTTTTATTTTATTTTCTTACCTATTTTAAATTAAAAGGAAAAGAGATGGGAGAAGATCTTTTAACCCCAGTCTGTTTAAGAGGGAACACTCTCTATACAGTTATAGTTACTACTACAGTATCTTCAATTTTGGAAAAAAAACTTGGCTTGAAGATCAAGTTTGAGTGTGTTCTAAAAACTTACCCCCATGAAGTATCTAGGGTCCATTTTAAATTGAATCTTCATGTCATTGATGCATAGAACCGGTAGTGAGCATGGTTACTTAATATTCAACTTAGTACCATATAATTACAAATATCGTGCTCAAGCACCCCATTCTTACACTACAGTGAACCTGTAAACAATCTCTATCACTGAACGATCAACAAGTTGTCATAACTATAAAAATGAGTGGTAATCTAGCAGGTTCCCCAGCTCTAACTAACTTAGGCCTACTTGTAAACATTTTACTACCAAATTTTTGATTTTTTAAAATGTGAATATTTTTCTCTTGTTCGATAATTTACTGGTCATTTAATACAAATTCTTTGTTTATGATCTGATATAGTTAACAATGAATGTTTAAAGTAACATTCAGTCACTAGTCTTTATGAATATGAAATAAGAATTGGTTTTAAGTTGGTATGTGATGTTTTTCAGTAAAATACAATGTGTGTCCTAGAAATCGTGCTGCTGAAGTCTGGTGGGATAGAACAGAATATGGTGTAGAAGCAGTGCAAGATTGTCCTTATGATGCTAATGGTATGTTCAGTTGATTTATTTGATACTTATTGTTTGTCCTGAATCATGATAAATGATCAGGATGACCAGCATGCTAGCTGTCAAGGCACATCAGAACTTCTTGTGATCAGACTTACCAGAAATTCCAAGATCACTGCCAATTTTGTCATGGGACTGAGTTTTATTTAAATGTACTAATATCAAAAGGTTGTTGAGGATAACAATCCTGATCTACATAGTGCTAAAACATTTTGTCAAGTCACATGAGGTCATAACTCTTAAATAAGGTTCTATATTGTCATAAACAATCAAATAACTGTTTTAGAAAAGTCTAAATTCAATAATTTAACTGTGATTTTATGATTAAAGGGGATGCTAAGAGAGAATGTTATGTTTGTGAAGAAGGTAAATCATGTGATAAAGAAGAAGGTTGGCAAGAACCAGACTTGTTTAATTGTACCAATAAGAATTTCACTAGACTATCATCAGTGGTAAGTATCTTTAATATCCACTGTGACTTATATCTTATATTCCTGTAATATACATACCGGTAGGTTTGTGATAAAGAAAAGATAATGTCAGTGACAAAGTATTTTTGTTACATTTTATTTGTACTAAAAGTTCTGTACTTGTACCCACATAACACTGTATCTTTATAACGCTGTGTCTATATAACGCTGTGTCCATATAACGTTGTCTATATAACACTGTATCTATATAACACTGTATCTATATAACGCTGTATCTATATAACGCTGTATCTATATAACACTGTATCTATATAACGCTGTGTCTATATAACGCTGTGTCCATATAACGTCTATATAACGCTGTGTCTATATAACGCTGTGTCTATACAACGCTGTGTCCATATAACGTTGTCTATATAACGCTGTGTCTATATAACGCTGTGTCTATATAACACTGTGCCTGAATGAACATGTGCCTAAAATAAGTGTGCTTAAAGTACCAAGTCAAACTAACTTGTGCTTAAAATATTTTTACCTAATTGACTGCTTACCCTGTGAGCTACAGGCTGTGTACATTAAAGATCCCTTGACAGTTGTAAAGTGGAAAAGATTTCTTTCAATGTACACTGCATGGCATTACCCAACTTCATTAGCCCAACTAGGTGCAGAAGAGTAGCATGTAGAACTTCATCCATGCCAGCAGCCATGAAGTTTCTAGCATCAATGAAGTGTACCAATTTGGAGGTCTGAAAGTCAGCATTTTAATAAATGTCTGTTTATTTCAGTTTAAATCTAAGATCTCTAATACATACACGGCCAAAAATAGCATAGACAGACTGGTGGAGGCCACTAATACAACTTATCATATATTTGGTGGTGATATTGTCATGGCTTATAATGTTATTAGAGAGGTTTTACTGTATGAAAATAAACTACAAGGATTGAATCTTACTAGTGAACAACATAGTACATTTATTCAGGTTAGTAAACAGGTCATTGGACAGGATTGTTGCCTTTAATGTACCAGCATACAGAGAGAAAATGGCACAACTCATTTACTGAATTGTCTGCAGGTGATTTTTGGTGTGCATTTGTTAACTCATTGTCGTGTGGAAAAAATATATCGCATTGGATATTTGGCAGAAGGTATGCATTCTACCGTGCATTTTCTCAGGCAACGAACACAACATTCAGCATTTTGATATAGCAGAACATTGTGAAGTATAAACGGAGGATAAATTTGTGACAAGATTATCCTGCCTCACAATATCCATTGGTCTTGTAATAAAACAATAATAACTGCTCATCTCTTCAACTGACATTGTTGTAGTCTGTCATTTTAACCCGTAATATTATACAGCTAACCTGAAACCAGCTCTGAGCAAAAGACAAGTCATGTGCGATAAGTAGTGGGATGAACAAACAAATAAAGGAAAATAGCCCCAAATTCTCTCAGTGTGCAGGGGCATTAAGAATAAGAAGGTGTGTATATTCTGTTTAAAATATTATAATTAATGATGATGTTTTATTATTTTACAGAGAATGTTAATAGCTGTAAGTAATATCACTAAATTAGAATATGAAGTATTATGGGATAGAGTGAATTCAGTAACAGGAGGTGCTGGAGAATTAGTGAACCAGTTTGAGAACTATGTTGAGACACTAACTAAAAGTATGGAGCCTGCTCAATCAACACCTTTTGATGCCATTGCTGACAATATGGGTGAGTCTGCCATTTTTTCTTCATCGATTTACTACATACAATCAGGTACATATTATGTAGGCCTATGTCTCTGAAGAAATTCAAATGAGCTTTTCTAGCTTTATCTAATCAAAATCATAAAAATAGGAAAGGATGTTTTGTTTCATGAAAAGAAAAGAAAAAAGAAAGAAATAACTATATTTTACAAGGATAACAACTTAGGTTCACATATCCTGTCTACCAGCTGGTCCATGGCCAAACCTCCTGGCATTGATCTTTCCTGTATTATCCTTACCAATTTGCAGTTGGGTCGACTAGAATTATGAGTGAAAATGGCATCATATTTTCATACGCCAATCCAGATTAGAACCCACAGCCACCAATTGCTTGACTTAACTAAACAAATGATGTCATATAAAGCACCAACGCTTTGATTGACTGTACTATGTGAACCTCAAGCAGTAGAAATAAGCGTACTTTATAACTATTGGCTGGGATATATATAGAGTCAATTTAAGAGTTAATATGTACAAAATTTGATTATATCACTCGACTTTTAGTGTTTGCTGTTGATTGGATACGGAAAGGAAATTCCAGTAATAATTACATACCAAAATATGATCATATTGCTAAGAAAGGTACTTTTGATGATGATACGAGAGTTAAAATACCCCCATCTCTACTCTACCACACTCTAGGTAAGATCACTTCCACAAATTGTCTGGATGACCGAGTCATTTATATAGCAAATATGGACAACATAAATAAACAAGCCTTAAAGAACTTAATTTGATAAGTTTTTATAAGCGTAGAATGTCAATCTTGCCCTACTTGTTTCTAGATGGAATATTAATTAGTCTATTAGACTATTAGAATATCTGGTAATGTCTTAATGGACTCATTTTTCAGGATCAAGTGAAATGAATGGTAAAATCTATGTAGGATTTATTATGTATAAAACTATTGGAAATCTCATGTCCAAAAATTATTCTGCAGAGATAAGGTAATAAAAAACATTCAAAAATACTTTGTCTTCTGTGGTTAAAACAATGTTGCAAAACTGTTGTGTTGTGTCTTCTGCAGCCAATAAATATAAAATAAAACAAGGTTACTTCTGCATGTTCATTCTTTATGAATTAATTCAGCATAAAACCAAAATTAGTGTTGGATACCATATTATATTAAACTACAGGATGTTATTTGGAATCAACTGCTTTATGCTTGTATTGCTTTGAGTTGTTTTTATTGTCAAATTGGACATTACATGATGATGTCTTCTATCTCTTCTAGAACAACTCATTCAATACGTATAAATAGTCCAGTAGTAAGCCTAGTGATTGTCAATGAAGGTAGAGTCAAATCTGGTAATTTGAAATATCCAATAGAGATAACATTCCGTCAACTGAACACTACTAATAGATCTAATCCACTGTGTGTTTATTGGAAAACTGACAATAATGGGTAAGAATTTACCAAATATTCTATTGAATTTGAGCCTCACTAAAAATCACTGTGATGGGTGTTAGTAGTGAGTCTGGTGCCATTGGGTTTATCAACTCAGCGTCCCTTGTGGATCAGACCTATCTGTACATTACGGATGAAATTTCAATTTTGTCTCATCACTTGTTTTAGATTATGATAATGGATGATTTATATTATTTTAGATACAGCTACTGGTCTAGAAATGGTTGTGAAGTCAGTGATAGATATAGTAAAAGTCAAAGTCAATATGTTGTCTGCTCTTGTCACCATTTATCAACTTTTGCTGTTTTGATGGATGTTTCAGATAAGGAGGTTGGCATTATTCACTTAATCTTAATTATAATGTATTTGTATATTGTTTAACTTTGAACACAAAGGAGGTGATAATTTTGATGAAACTCAGTATAATTGATGTTCAGGGTGAATATTTCTGACTTATTGCCTTGGTCTTGAGGTATTGCTCTAATGTATACATAAGATATCACAAGAGTTATGTCCCATAATTTCATCTGTTTCTTAATTCCGAGTGGTGCTTGATTGTAGAGTTCTGTTCAGGTTCTGTCTGTTCGGATTCTGACCCAAATCGAACGGTATGAAAGCGGATTCACATCCAAAATTATCCGATTTATTTCTTTCTCCGCCATTTTTATCTGAACCAATTCTGTCTGAACCTACTCTTATTTTCAGCACATGTGGAATACATTCTGAAATCCATTCCAACTTGTTTTATTGTACATACGTTCTCTTAATACCATAAATCCCGAACTCGCAATACTCACCTTGTTTTATATCTCGCTCTCATTTCATTTCTGAATTTTTATCTGTTTTTTGTTTTTTCCAGTATGATGAAATGGCTAGTGTAACAGTGGAAGTTCTGACCTATATTTTAGTTTTTATATCACTAATGTTACTGGTTGTAGCCTATTTAATTCTACTGTGTTTTAAACGATTACAATGTAACTGGAACTCCATACATATCAATCTAATAGTTGTAGTGTTTGTAGCAGAGTTGGCCTTCATTATTGGTATCAATAGAACTAAATCTGAGGTATGTTTTAGTATATTTCGTATTTTGACATGTTGAACCAGAACCCAGGTTCTTCTAACTGCTTTGACATGTTCATTAAGCATCGTTGCTCTCACAATCCCCTATTGTCGTCATTGATTTTGATTGGTAGAGAGTTTACTTCTTGTTTCAACTAGGGCTGCAACGATTCTTGAAGTTTCGATTCGATACACTATACAATACTCATCCAATGATACGATTTATTGCGATAATTATCACGATTGATTTATTGGATAAGAAATGAGAAACAAATAGTAGAAATTTGTAAAATTACTTACAATTTTGTCACTATTAAACACTTGAGAACATTTAGAAGTAAGGAATTGTGAAAAAAATCTCAATTTTTAAAGTCAATTTTTAAAAGTTATATACTTGGAAAATGAAAACATGACACTATTTCTTATACACACAAGAATTCTGTATCATTTGTTATTAAAGGGGACTAATAATTAATCGTGCCCATACATCACGATTATTTTTATCCAACGTAATCCATCGATAAGAAGATAATCGTGTGCTTATTAATACTAGATAGTGTTTTATTGGATATTCTTCTGTTTCAGCTCACTTGTCGTCTGATTGCCATCACTTTACAGTATTTCTATATGGCCGCCTTTTCTTGGTTATTTGTGGAAATATTACACATTTATAGAATGTTAACAGAAATACGAAACATCAACTATGGTTCAATGAAATTTTATTATCTTATTGGTTATGGTAAGTTTTAATGGACAATATACAGTCAAACCTGTATGAAAGGTCACCCATTATGCTTTGAAGGCTCATATCCTAGACCCCTAAATCTATCAAAAGCCTAATATTTTTTCCATTTGCTCTGAAAAATGACATGTGGAAGACTTGACACTGAGGTTATTACAGCCATTTATATTTTGTAATTTACTCTGTATGCTGCGGGACCTGGCTATTTAGCAAAAACAGGATAGGAAATGTAAGAAGTAGAACTGATCTTGACCTATTCATGGTGTAAAACTTTTGGAAGAGTAAATATTAGAAAAATGGTGATGTTGAAAGTATCTTTATGTTATTTTTTTTAGCGATTCCTGGTATAATAGTAGGACTAGCTGTAGGTTTATATACTGATGGATATGGTAATAGTCAATTGTAAGTACCATTTTTCAATTTTTATACACATTTTATATAGTTTGGATCTTCTTACAACTCTGAACAGTAAAAATCGAGACAATATGCTAAAATTTCTAGAACATTTTGTATATAATATGAATATTGTTCTCCTGTCTGTTGGTCTGTCCCAAATTATTTTACACGCTAAGTGCATATTGTACAGATCTTGTCTGAAAGTTGAAATCTACAATATTTTTTAATATGTTAACTGTTTTTACAAATCTTTATTGCATTATGACATCAAAAAATAAAAATTCTGTCAAAATAAACCATTTATTTCTACACCATTTCATGTGACTAAAAACACACTTCCCCAAGGATTTGAAAAGCCAATACATATAATATTTTAATGTTACATGATATTACATTCTCTGTATTGCTAGAGATTGGTCTGTAACTATTTACATGTATCTATAGTTTCTCTCAGAGTGCCATTATCATGTTTTTCCAATTTTATATCAGCACACACTCATATCTGTTGATTGTATTATTTTTACAGTTGTTGGTTATATACTTCCAATGGTATTATTTGGAGTTTTGCTGGTCCCATTGCAATGTCTACATTGGTGAGTTTTTTACTTCTAAAATTAATATATTCCAAGAAACTAGAATACATATTTAACTTGTTAACACAGATCTAGTAAGATGAAATTCAATAATTAAAGTTTGAATTTTTATTTCAGATATCTGTATTAGTATTTATATTAGCTGTCCAGGCTAGTTTACTAGAAAAAACACATGTTAGAGATATACAAACTGTTAGGTAAGTCTTGTATAAATTGTACTGTGAAATCTCTCCAAACCTATAGTTGATAGCCTCGATTGAAAAATAAAAGTGCTCTCTGTCTCCAATGTTTGAATCGAATTGAAATAGAGTTGAAAATTCTATTTTGAATATTTATGAAATGAGAACAAAATTCAGCTCAATGTAGATAGAGTCTAGGGTATGGCTGTATCAATATTAAGTGATAATTATATCTATTTCAGAATGGGTTTGATGTGTTCTATTATAATGTTAGCTTTATTATGTCTTACTTGGGTGACCGGGCTCATCTCAGTCAACTATGGTATTAAAGCGCTTCATTATGTTTTTGCTTGCTTCATGTTCGCGATTGGAGCTTTCTTTTTTGTCACTCAAATTCTACTTCAAAGGAAGGTATGTAGACTTTAGATTTACTTAAAATATTTTACAGAACTGTATTTATTTTGTCTAAATAGTTATTCTTAATTTAGCCACTTCAGTAAGGATCTAGAGACGCTGATCTTGAACATAAATCCGTTCGATGACACTGCCAACCAATCAAATTACTTTCTTCTCCAAAGCTGCGATTTTGTGACACAAACAAAAGATGCATTCAGTGTCTATTGCTTGTTGGAATAAGAGTGGTGAATTTAGACCCTAACTGAAGTGGCTAAATTAAAAATTATGCCCACATGAAAATGTGAAATAAATAAAAATTACCATCAAATGCCACGCTTTATAACTCTACAATTCATTGATTTGAATTCATCAGGGGAAGAAGCAATTTAAATTATTAACGGTGGAAGACAGATGTATTGATGACAATATGGCATCTTGATATTTGGTTTAAATGAACAAACTGTATGTTTATTCTGTAGGTACGATTACAATTAAAAAAGGCCTGGTATAGAATTCGAGGTAAAAAGTTAGATATTGATGAAAACCTGGCTGGTACACGTAGCACTGTTGTTTCTGTAAGTATTCTAATTTCAGAGCAGGTATATATAAACATATCTTTTTGATTTTCTTCATTGTCACCATGTCTTACAGAAATATGATAAGAAATAAAGCAGAGAGAAAGTTAAATTAAAGGGACAAGTTTGTCATCTGTTTGTACCTTTTTCTCAAAAGTGTTAATATTGTAGCTAGGCTAATGATAATAGTGTTAACAGCTCACTGTCAAAATGTAGAAAAGACAACATTATTTCAAAAAAAAATTCTAGTTTGGCATATATTTGAAGGGATTGTGAAAATTTCTTGCAATTTAAATAGTTAAGAAGACAAATATTCATGACCTAGATCAACCGCTGAATGACAAAATGACGAAACCATGGCCTTTAGGTCCAGTTCTCTATGCACAGGATGTTTTTTGATCTACTGAAGCTGAGAAACAAATGTTTACATGTTCTATATCAGCCGTCTTGGATTTTCAAAATTTTGACAATTGTTTGCTTAAATCTTACAATATTACAGCTTCTGTAAATCTTAGAATCATTATATTTTGTGTAATGAGATATTTCATGGAACTTCATCATGAACAGTCTATAGCATACAAGCCTCAGTTTAGTGTCTAATTCAAATACCTGGATACTTTTTTCATATCAGCACCTTAGTACAGCATCATAGTGGAAACTGAGTTAGGGAGAAACCTATGAGGTCTTTAGTTGACTTACTTTCTTTTAGTACAATTTTCTTTTTCTCTTTTTTCCCTAATATTTTAAAACTTAGACAAAAATGTATCCTCTTTATTATTGTAGAGATCTGCTTTAGCCTATCGTCATGAGTCGTTTTCTGATAGTGGCCTACATCGAATTAATATTGGTATTTCAACAACATCTACCACCAGTCAATCAACTAGTAAGAGTAGTGGTATTCGTAAGGACACCTATTTACGCAGTACTAGTAGTTCTACGTCTGGTCATGTACCTACTGGTCCAATTTATCCACCCAATACTGGTATAGCACCATATGGTTATGATCCTTCATTCAACCATAATAAAGATATGAATGGTAGGTTCTAATAACTCGTTCAATACCTCTCGTGTTTAGAAGATCAGTGTTGTGAATTTCTGTTCAGTAGTGGATTTCTCTTGTATGTTCCACTTTGGAAATAGAGACAAATATTTAATTGCAATAGATAATTGCAAAAATGTCTTAAATACGGCAGATAATGAAAAAGGCATAATGCACAAAATTAAAATAATTTGAGTGAAAGCATGACATATTCCAGGAAACTATTTTTCTCATGGATTTTTCAGAATTAATGTATTAATGCATCATCTATATTGAAAATAAATGAAACTCAAAATATCTTTTCAGGCAAAATATTAGCCAAGACTGGTCAAGATTCGGATTCTGACAGTGATGGTTCTGATAATAACAGTTTAGATCTGGCTTCAAGCCACTCTTCAGATGATGAGGAAGATATGGACACAAATAGATGGGATCAGATGGCTTCTAGTGAAATTGTTGGTTAGTTCTTTTAAACCTGTACTTGTATTAAATTAGTTTATTCTCTATTTAGATTTATATCGTATTGGTAAATAGATATAAAAATAAAATACCTTTTTGTCACCAGATATATTTGTTTTTTGTGCTGTTTTCTTTCTTTGTAGACATTTCTTATTTTTTTAGTTCCTCAAAATGAATTTCTCATGATCTATTGAAGTAACAGGTTGAACATAAGGAGAACTAATAGATATTTAAAAAATAATTTCATTAACATATTTTCATATTTAATTTTTTTATTTCTGAACTTTACATAAAGAAATCCCTAAAATTAAAAGTGCCAAGGTTTGTTGATTTTGAATCGAGCCTTATTATTACCTTTCTTCATTAAAAATATGATTTTATTTCACAGAAAAGGCCAAAGAACAACTTGAAAAACAGAGAAAAGAAAAAGATGAAATGAAAAATAAATCTCCTTGTAAGTATTCACCCAAATCTGATCAAAATACAGATTTTTAGTTTCTTTTTGATAGTTTAAAGATGATCATTGCAAACAATTATGTAGAATGATTTCAGAGAATCAGATACATTAAAAGCTTTCCTTCTGTAAACAAAATACATTTATATATTGTAAGATTTTATAATACTGGCGTCACCCATGTCCGTTAAAGTTTTATTCTACGTTTCACCGTGTTTCTCCCGTCATTATGTGCCTGAGGACTATGTCAGAAACATGTTGAAACGTTGCATTAGACTTTAACCAGTGATTTAGCTCTCTTTATGTCTTTATTTTAACTGATCTCACAATTAAAACTGTATTTTCTATATCTTACTTTCGGCTTGAATTGGAATCTTTATGAAACAATGTAAATATTATACTGTTTACTTTATTTAAGTTATCAATGAATCAGTATGGCCTGGTGAAAAGACTAGGGATGTTGAAGGAAGATTATCCAGTCAAAGACCTGATGTTACCATGACATCAGCAGATTCCACAGCAGGTAAAACCAAAAAGCTCTGTTTGTTTATAGGACAGATAATTTGATATCTGTATGATTATTATTATGGCTGTAAACTAATACTGAAACATAATTCTTTATTTGCCTAGATACAGGCTGTACACGTTAAAGATCCCTCGACAGTTGGAAATCGAAAAAGAGCAGGCTAATGCTGCTGTCCTGTGAAAATTTCCCTCATCGCACCCTGTATGGCATTGCCCGTCTTCATTAGCCCACATGGTGCAGAAAAGTAGGACGTAAAACTCCATTCATTTCATTTCATTTTTATTTGCCTAGAAGACTAGAGTAATTTTCGAAAGAGGATATTAAAATGTAAATCTTGTAGCTGTATGTTGTTGGCACCAAGCCTGTGAGGACTTTCTCCGGTTTAAACTGATTGTAATGAAACTTGGTATTTGTGCAGAGACTTACTATAGATTTATATAGAACCAGCTGCCATGTTGGTGTATTTCAAGCTGTCTTATTTTTTAATTTGTTTTGTTATTGTTTTTTAGGTGTAAGACTTCAGTTTGAAACTTAAATATTGACACCTATAATAATAAACCAGTGCTTTTTATGTGAATTTTATTCCCATAACACCTTAATACCAGTTATCAGATAAACAACTAATGGGAGGTTACCATTAAACCTAAGTCGTTAAATAATCAAAATGTGTGTATGATTTAAACTTCAAAAGTTACCTGAATGATTATTGTTATGTATGATTTATACTGTTTGTTAGTATTTGCAGTGATTCAACAATATATCATTTATATTTATCATATTGACTTTACATAATAGTTATAGTCACAAATAAGTCTAGGTTGTGCTAGCTCGTCTTCAGTGAGTTTTTGACATTCCAAAATGAAACAAATTTATTGTAAAGCAGATCTCCTTTTTTTTTATTTTACAAAGTATTTGGTTGTGTCTTCAAATCATTTAATGAACCAGTATTGTGTTACTTTTACATCTTTAGATGAAAAATACTGTCAAGTCAATTTCAAAATGTCTTATGTGCTTAAAGTGCGGAATCTGTTTGCAAATCTGTTCATTGTACATGTTGAGATGTGTGCATACAATGTTGAGATGTGTGCATACAATGTTGAGATGTGTGCAAAATAAACACAAGCAAAATATCTTGAACTGCATTTGAAGGAGATTGCCATTGGCCATGTTAATTAAGGCATTATTTATTATTACTAATATTCCAATCCTCATATGTTAAGATATATAATATCAAACTTAGAATCTGATGGCAAGAAAAGAATTATTATGAAGGCCATGAACATTCCTTTTATATTTTATATTTCTGTTTTAAACAGTTCAAAATGCTTTTATATTTGTCCATTTTATTTTACATAATCAGTCCCCCATCAATCATCAGGTATTTTACATTAATTAATTTGTTTATGTTATATAACCATCAATTATACATACATATATGGTGCTTACGATTAATGTTATCTCTCTGAACTATATTCCTTGCTGTTTCTTGTTACACTGACAGCTCTTCTGATGGTCGACTTGAAATTATTGAAATGAATTCATAGTTTTCATTCACCTAACATCCTTCTGAGACTGAGAATAAATAATTCCACCTGGTTCATGAGATGTTTTCTGCTGAGAGGTTGTTTTTGTTTTCTAAAGCTTTAATGTTATGTGCACACAAGAATATTTAAACTTACAGATATATGTATTGTGATAATGTAATTATTTTATATTGTGTAACATTGTACATATCATTTATTTTACACTAATGATCTCTTGTATCAATTTCATTTTTTATTATTTCAATTTTTATATTAAATAAATGAATTACATGTTGTTGATTATTTGTTTTTTTATAGGCCCACATGAAAAATATAAAATGAAATATGTATCAACCACAGCTGTCGGATCATGCACAATGGCTCATTAACACTCTAGAAGACGAAGAATGAACCCTCTCAAAATCAGAAAATATATATGAGTTAATGCCCTTGTTCTTTAAAACAAGTTGAATTTGTATCTTAAGCACACATATCTACGAGGAAGTTGAAAACTCATAAATAGGCCCCTCGCTCATTATGAATGTAAGGGATAGAACTAGTTCTACTTGTGGTAGGCCTATGCCCTGCTCTCTTGGCATTAAATGGAAAATGCAGAGACCCTTCTCCAGCTAACAACAACTTGCTGTCAAAATAGCTGTTAGGGGACCGGCCTAAGCTAAAGTCTTTCAGTTAACCACCATGGCTGACTCAAAGAGCTCAATGACAATATGGTTAACTTCAGCACGGTGGTATCCAGCATAATGATAAGAGATATGGACGATTTCACAGGTCAAATCGACCAAAGGTAAAAAACCGAATTGCTTTAAATTTTGAAAAAGCAGAATTTCTCACACGTCCTTTTTCCAAATAAAACATTATAGAGGCAGATCTTTCGGACTAGAAATTAATCACAGATCAAAAATAATCGATTAGGTGTAGGCTAGGTAAAATGTATCTATTCGGTAAGTCAATGCTACTGAAATCTTAATATGTACGGTATCCAAAATGTCAGCCCCCAGTACGAACGATGTGCTTTTCAGTGAAGCAGTTAGTGGTTTGTTTAGAGGATGGACAGCGTTACAGGTAATTGTTGAAAGAACGGAGCTTATAAGATTTGGGGAATGTTATTTTCCATGTATGTTTACTCAATCTCATGAGATGTTATACTCAGTGCTGATGATAGATGTATTTTCATTTAGTTCAGGGGGCTGGGGCTATTTACCACGTACTCTTTACTCTTAGGAGACCCCTAATAGTGCGTAGGCAACTATCAACCGTTCTTGAAGCCTTTATTTTTTTTAAAGGTAATTAAGATATAACTGACTGCACGGTGTAGAATTTCATTTGAATTGTTATTGGATAGTTATGCCAATAGGAGAGGGGTTATATAGGTAAAAGCCTGTTCTCCAATCTTTTTCATATTAATGCGAATAAAATATTGTTTTATTTAAAAAAAAACTTAGTTTGTTTAAGCAATATAGCACATGACAGGCAGTGATTGAAATTTTATAAACTTGATTAATACAAAAAAAAATGTGATTGTAGAACTAGCTGCAAGGGATTTGAATCTAAACTTTTAAGTTACAGCTAATTTCATTTCACACATTTTGGCATATTTCATTTAACAAACTAAGTATACATTTCTAAATGTTTAGAGATGTTTGTACAGAATTTCATTTGAATCCGTTATATGGTTATGTTGCTGTGCGGTGTGTGGTTTGTTCTTAACTACTGCAATGAACTTAGAGAGACATGAATTTTTCTGCTTGAGCACATTTATAGTTTTGGTGCCCAACTTGAAATTGTAATTAAAAGACAAAGAAATATAATTTGTTATAAATCCTTGGTAAAAATAGTCAATGAAAGTATATGGTTTCTAACTGTAATAATTATGCTTGGGTATTTCAGTTAGCAGTCAGTCATGGTTTTGGTGGTGCATATTGTCAAGAAAAAGCAGAATGGTTGGTTTATGCAACAGAAACCTGGTTTAATGAAAACTGTAAGTTATTTTGATATATTTTATTGCTTTAGTTTTTTGAAACACGTTTAATTTTAGCTATATAACGAAAATTATTGACAGATTTGAATGAAACTTGGTGAAGATATTTTAATGCATCAAGAAATAACCCATGATTTGGAAAAAAATTATTGTCAGCTATGTCCATTTTTGCTAGAGAAGATCAAATTTTTGACAGATTAGTAGCTGAAACATTGTTTATTTTCACCCAAGACTGAACTTTATTCATTAAATTACTTTCTATTTTTTGCTTGTTAACATTACAGAAAGCGACATCTTTGATAAACCTTAGCAAATTAATATGAAGGAAGGCATTAAATGTCCAAATTTAAACAAAGCTGTCAGTGGGTGTATGTTAACTTGCCTGGCAAGTTATATTTTACTTGGTTGGCATTTACATCAATTGAATAACATTTTAAGACGCAGTATATTTCATTCATACACAAATGCAATTTTTCAACAATAGTGGTGAGACAGAAGATTGTATTTTAGGCCTGAACATTTGGGAGAATCAAAGTAACTAGTCCCCGAAGTCTAAAATTGAGAAAATCAGAGTTGTGTATGTATGGATTTCAATAGAACAAAAAAAATAGTCATCTGTCTCTGATTAGACTCATGTTCATACGGTAGATGCTTTCAATCTTTTTTAGCAAATATAGATCCATTGGAGTGTGAAGAATTTTTAGAAGATGTGTTAAATCACGAATTTGATTTAATAGTTGATGATGGTTCACTTACAGAGGTAGGTTTTAATCAAGGCAAAGTCCTTCTAAGACTGTCTACACTTGTTTGAATATTCAAATACTCATACACGCAATTGTCATTGGTATACTTCAATTTAACAAGAAGTGTGTAAAGATAGTAGTTGATGCTGTTGTAGAAACTGATTGGTATTTCTGCCCATGTTGCCTGGAGTCTTATGATCTCCACCTACAATTTTTCTAGTCATTGATTCTAGGACGTAATCTTATACCTATATTTTTTTGACATTAAGTTTTGATTATAAGTTGATTCATGTACACTTTTGTGGTACACCAAGGATTCTCAACTGGCGACGCGACAGAATTAAGAGAATAAAGAGTTTTTTCACCAGATTGGTATCCTTGTATGGAGATTTTTGTGAATACTATCGAGAAAGAGATTATAAAGATTTCATCTGTTTTTAATGATACACATTTAATGTGGCTTGTGAACGCCATAGAGGTGACAGTTTATGTCAGAATTTTATTGGTTGAAATAAACAAGTTAGATTTTTGATAAGATTTGATACAGATTGGCAACCACTCTTGATATAACAAAAATTTATCCACTTTTTTTTATTTTACATATTAATGAAATGAAATGAATGGAGTTTTACGTCCAACTTACATGTTGAAAATATAGTATTATAAAGTATGGTATATTTTATGTATTACAGATTGCAAGAAAGATCTGTGATTTTTATAAGTTATGTAAAGAAAAAAGGTTTGATGACATTAAGCAAGAAATACAAAAATTTCCTGTTGCTCAAGTTCAAAACTGTCAAAAAGTTGAAAGTGATGATGATTGTGAGGTATTGAAATTATTTTTATTTAAACATATAGAGAGTGAGGAACATATATTGGCTTGTATTGAATGTTACAAAACTTGGTCACAAGGGTTTTTTTCTTAAAGATGGGTTCCTTTATTTCATTTATGAAAATGAAAATGCCAATACTTAAAGGAACAAAACAAAGCCGTCACATCTTCTGTCTGTCCCAAAATCATACCTACACATTTGGAAATGTGAAAGAAGAATGTTTAAACCAAAATGGTAATGAAAAGGTGTAGAAACAAACAGTGAAGTGGAAACAGTTAAGGATGCTATATATACAGAGTCTGTTTTTATAGATACACTGTGTAAATACTATGATTACAACCTGCTATATTGCAGTTTAAAAAATACACATAAAAAGTAAAAAAATAGAGCCTTTTTAACGTCATTTCCTGCTTTTACAAATGGCACCAATCTATGTTAATCTTAAAATACATACAGTTATTGGTATGTAACCTGCTGTAGCTGAGTCAATGTTGAAATCAGGTAAATTGGAGTCTTGGATGGATTCAAAATGATTGAAAAAAAGACGTCTGTTAGATTGTCATTTCAAATAAAGAGAGAATATTTGCATACCAAAGCTCTATATTTCAGGAGGATGAAGAAATAGAAGATGATTCAACTCAACCTAGTACCAGTCAGCCATCAACATTACCTTCTAACCAAACAGCATCTCACTCACATTCAGGTTAGTAAGATATTTTATAAATATTTCATTGTTTAGTGTTTATTAAATGCACTCTTGGATCCTGTGTAACAAAAAACACTGCATTGTGATCTTATATTAAACTATTTTATGCCCACACATAGTTGGGGTATATATTTGTCACACTCTCTCTCTCTTCCTTTGGCCTGTCTCATCTTCTCTCTAATACAATAGACCTATGGTTTTGGTACATGTATCTATCTGTCAGTCATTCATTTCATATTCCTTCTCAATACTCCTGAATACAGAGAAGGGTATCAACTGAAAATGGACCAGTATTAACTTTGGGAAATAATTTGTTTATCCTATAATTGAAATATAAATATCAAAATGGGCTTATAATACCTTATTTATTTCTATACATGACATCTTACGTTATTTTCAATAACTGGTTTTATTACTATTTTATAGATTTGAATCAAAATTTGAATAATAATGAAAATGCCATGGAAACAGAAGAAGATGATGGTTGGACTGTTGTACGAAAAGGTGCTAAAAATAGATAGTAGTGTTTTTCATGCTGATATTCTGTGTGATGTGATGTACTGATGTGTATTAGATATCAACTCTCCAACTGTTTATTAATATCAATTAGTACTGACTGAAACTTCATTACATATTCGGTGTGTTGGTCTGTACTCAGTCAAGGGAGATGAATATCAGTTGTGATTGTGATTAGATAAAATGTCAGTGATTTCAGCGTTTGAACGGATTCAGAAGTCTGAAAATTGACATGTGATTTTTAATACAGACTTTAGTGGATTCTTGTTTTTATACATCTAGACCTACGAAAAGATTCTTGATTTTATTTTGAGATTAATTGTGGTGTGAAAAATGTCTGTGAAAAATGCAGACTTGGATCCTAGTCTATTAGATATGTTTTCAAGCCAGTACTGTGGATAAAAAACACCAATTTCTCATGAAGTTTTTTATAGAAAGTGATTTCAACAGGCCTTCAAATGTTACGAAATGAAAACTCACTGGAGCTTAAGAAATCAGAGTACAATCAATAACAACCTAGAACATGGACTTTGATTTCTCAAATTAGACTTATTCACCAGCATTAGCTGAACGACATATATCTGGGTAAATATCACAGGAATTACAGGAACCACAGGCGTCAGGGAGAAAATTTGGAATGTCCTAAATAGTAGTTACAAATGTCTGTTACACATTAAAAGGCTAGAAAACCTCTATACAATCGTCTCTTTTAACAATTCCATAGAGTTATAATATTAATGAACTTAGACATAAACAATGACCCAATAAATAAACAATGACAGATAACCATAACAGATTTCAATAAAACTCCTGAATTGATGATAAATGATACCTTACATTATGAGTTTAAGTTTATTCCATATTGGTAGCTAATTGTAAAATAAATGTTAATGAAGTTGGTGTTGTTGGATCTGCTACATAAAGTTCACAGCCATTCACTAATCCCAAATCTGAAAAGAGAAAAGAAAGATAACATTAATAAACCAAGTACTTACGATTCAAACAATAGGTAAATCATTAGTAGCAGCTGTAACATCAATCAACCATTTGGCATTTTCGCTGAGAAAAACACGAGAGTAAGATGATCTTAACTAGCTCTTGGTCCATTATAATTGATTGCACAACAAACTATGATACCTGATAATGTCTTCTTGAGATTTCCTCTTGTTTGTTCTTCTATAGATTTCACTGACTGTAAATACAGAGTTTTATTTTTACCATTAATTACTGTGGTTATACTTGGTGACTTCATTTGACTAGAAAATATAAATAAATACTGTCATAGAGTGAGATATGAACACTATTATAGAGTATTGATCTGAGACTATGTTATGATGGTGAACCTGTCCCTTAAATTATTGATGGACACACATATTTTCAAAATAATATTAGTTTTGAAACTCAGTGTGTTGAAAAAAAGTAGCATTGATGAGGTCTTAAAGGGGCATTCCTCTTTTTTGTAAAACATTTTCAATACCAAAAACGTCATAAATTATACCTGAAAATATTTCTAAAGTATGTTATGTATATCTATGTATCTACTCGATCAAACTGAATTTGTTTTGTAAGGGTTAATTAAAAACAGAGAGTACTAATTGTTAATTAAGCAGTTTGACCTAGTTTCGGTGATTGACTTTATAATGGCTCGTTATATTTATAACATATTATGTTGTCTTGCAAGCTTCCAATGTGTGATTTTGGTTGAAAGAAAATAAGATGGTCATGCTTAAGACTTACTAAGTTACATTTTCTGTTAAATAGTTGATGATATCTTGTAATTTATCTGTCTCTGTAAAATTTATATTCTGAGGTTTTTGACTACAAGCTGGGCAATCAACCTGTATAATAGATTTAATTAATTACAGTCAATTAGCATTATCTCATTTATATTCATATTATTAATATTTCAAGATATATATAAGAGATAAGAACTGACTTGGTGAATATAATCTATATCTTTGTCATTATTATAAATATATCAAACTACTAGCTAGTTTAAAACAAGAGTCACTTACCCTCTTCTCAGCTTCAAATGTATAGGTATAAACACCATCTATATCAGTAAAATTCATATAATTATTTAATGGCTGACAACAACTGAAAATATAATAATAAAATTAAATTTTTATCTTTATTTTTTCTTTTAAAATACACCAGCGTAGGAATATAAAGGGTGAAAAATTAAATATTTTCCAAAAATTGTTACCTAAAAATTAATTAATTTTCTTACACAGTCATCACCCTGATTAGATTAATATCTGGATGGGCCTCACATCTCCAACACAAACATAAAAAAAACAACCATAAATTTGCTTAATTTCAACTATCTTTAAAAAAAAGAACAACATTTAAAAGGCAAATCTTATACACACACTCTGTATCTATTGATAATAGTATTCAAGACCGATCTCAACTCTTCATTATGTTTATCTATTTATAGTGAGTGTTTAAATAACTTGTCCATACTAAAATATAGTACACATTTTCTACGCACATCAATCTCCAACTATTACCAATCGTAAAATTATTAATGAGAATACACCCACAAAAGTACAAAATTTGAACTAGATTCCTGCTAATACCATTGTTTTGTTAGAAATTTTTGTGAAATATTGCTGAGACCTCCAGAAAATTTGCATGTTATAAAAATAATGATTGGATATTATACATGGTGTACAAATCTTAACTTATAAAACTGTAATAGTCGCAATGAGGTGACTACAGACCTGTCCAGAGTTCTAGTTATATCTTAATGCAATCTTGTAATTTGCAAAACATTTTGTACAGTGTATTAATATGGTATTATCTAAATGAAAGAATGAATTGTTACCTTGTAGCTAACTTAAATACTTCAGTAGCACAGGCAGCTGAAATGAAGTATATTTACAAATGAGTAATGGCAGTAGAGCAGAAGTATATGACAGTAAAAACAACATCTTCTTCTTCCATCAGTTCGAGTTGAGTGTTCAAGCATATTTCTATCAGGTTTCATCTGATTCCATCATGATCTGACCCACAAACTAAACTTTTTGTGTGTATTGTAGGAGGTGGGGTATAGATGTCAAAGGCTGTGGCTATTTTCACTGCGACAGTACAAAAATTGGCATTGAAAAACATACATCCATCCCTACCTAACCCTAACAAAGTCACTTAATATCATTCTTGACAATCAAAATGACTTCACACTTTAAAAAAATTTAAAAATATAATTATTATTGATAGTAAATATACCTGCAATTACAGCATTAGTAGAGGCTACGGCTGGAATAATTCTTTTTACAACTCCTAAAATAATAATCAAAATAAACAGGAGCTGTCAGTCTACATTGAAACAGTCCATTCCATTCTGGAAAACATTTGTAAAGTGTGAGCCATTAAAGATTATAGATTGTACATATATATATGTAAAAACTGCAACTTATATCCATTTTCAGTTTTATGCGAATAATGAAGCTTTCACTTTGTTTTTTCGCTTCAGAATTTCTCCACAATTTGGGGTTTTGACACAACCATTTTGGTCTGTAGATTTTCTTAATTCAAACTCGTAAATTTTCCAACCTACTTAAAAAGACAGACTGCCCCTTTAAACCTTCATATAAAGAGATTTGTGTATTGGATTTTTGAAGATCAACTCTTGAAGTTGAATAACCAAACCATTTGAAATAAATAGAAATACAATACCTTGTGTTAATCTGTAAGTTATACCACTTATATTGTATTCTTTAGCTCTTTCTAATGATTTCTTTAAAATCCAGTTAATATGACTGGGATCATCTCCATCTATTATTACACCCTCTGATAAAATAATTAAATTAAATTATCTGCAAAGTGTGAGATAAACCCACATAGTAGCAGTCAAAAATAAAATGACAGAAAGAAAGAACTATATTTTACAAGGATAACAACTTAAATTCACAATTAAGATACTTCTATCAGCTGATCCTTGGCGAAACCTATTGGCATCGATCTTTCCTGGATTATCTGTGCCCATTTACAGCTTAAATTATAAGTGAAGGTGACTTAATCTAATCAAGGTCATTGGACTTTCACACGCCGATTGATATCAGAACTCACAGCCACCATTTGTTCAACGTAACCAAGTAAATGACGTCATGCAAACAATAAATGCTCTAACTGATTGTGATATAGAACCTCACAACACTTCAACACCAGAAAGTAACCTGTAGAATGAGCAGTTGTTATAAAACAATCCAGCAGATAGTTTGTTACAGAATAAATTTACCCTCATTACAACAATCATGAAATTCACTATAATCAACATTAGTCAAGGTTAGGGGAAACAGCACTCAGCAACATCATGCCAAAATTATATTTGTTGATTGTTTAACCATGTGTTAGCATCCACATGATTTGGAGTATCACATTAATTTGAACCATTAAAATGTGTAAAATGTCAATAGAAATTCTATTTTACTGGACATTATGATGTGAGTGTATAACAAAAATTATGCTTACCACCGAAAGGTTCTTCTTTAGGCCATAATAATATTCTGATATATTCAATACAATGTTCAGGTAATCGTGGTGTATGAGCAATAGTACATAGTGGAAAATTAACCTGAAACACATATATACCTGATGACCTCTCCAATCAATGGGTCAATTAAAATTTTCTAATTCTAATTACAATTTCAGTGGACTTTCATTGATAAGCTTGTCATATGTTTCTGGGAATACACTGTTTAATTGAGTTCCAGTGGTGGAGAGGGAAGAAATTAGATTGGTTAAATCTAGTTCATCAGGTTAGGTCAAAAGGTTATGGGGATGAATGTTCAAGAGGACCATTGTTAGACCCTAACTGTAGTGGCTACCTTTAAAGTATAACCTAATAAAAAAAAGTTTGGTCTGATTCTAATTAGACTGTTCGTAGGTTAAGGCTAATTAGAACAGGTAAGTTCCTATCTATAAAAATATTTACCTGTGGAGGATACAGGTCTAATGTACAATCTATACATGGTGTTAAACCAGGTAGTATGACTCTAGCATTTCCTTTAAAACCTTCTGTTCCACCATCTACCATAGGAATTAAACTTGATTGATCTAATTCTCCATCTTCATACTTTACTAAACTTACCTGAAATAAAAATAAGATAAAGATGTTGAATCCAATATAATAAAGAATGTATCATGGATCCCCATTTTGTGTTTTTGACAATGTGACTGCATGCAGTGTGTAATTAGGTAAAGATTTTCGAGACAGCCTCAGTAGCTTCTTTCAGCAGTTGAGGTCAAAAATAAAGTTTGCTCACCAACATTCCATTTATCCATCTTCTTGCAACAATTGAATCTAATCCACACACTATGATATGATATTCTGAAAAGAAAGTAAAACTTTATGCAAGAATTTGATCTCTGGTGGCCAAAAGCTGTCAGATAACTTTAGGCACAAATGAACCAATGCTGAGCTATCTTCCCAGAGGCAATTTTCTCTATTGTTTGGCAACTTTCTACATTCTTAAGTAGGGCTGAGATCCATGTCCATGTGGGGTATATAAAAACATAAATTACAATTACAATTTAATAAAACTAACAACTTACTTCTATAGAAATCTGTATCATAGTCTTGTATCTTTGCAAAATAGCTAATCATAGTAAAGGTTAAATAATGTTTATAAATGACAGTCTATGGTTTATAGCTTTACTATCAGCATCTCATTCTACAAAACTCCCCAAAATCCCCCAAAATATCAACCTAGTTCACAATAGGAGATATTAAGAAACACCACTCTCCAAAGTGGTCTGAGTTTTCTTGTATTCCTTACCACATCGAATGATTCTTTTTTCAGTTCCCCAAATTTTTCAACAAGATATGATTTAATTTTGTTATCTATTGTTTAACGACTTTACCATTCCTAGAGAGGTATTGGGAATATACATAAAGCAATTTTTCAATTCACAAAATATTATTTATGTTCTGTACAAAATTTCCAATGTCCGACTCAAAGGAATTTTGTGCTGGGAAAAATGTTGTATGTTTAGGGCATACCCTGTTTACGACTTACTTCACTGGGGGCATACCCTTGAAAGTCAAGAGCCAAAGGAATTAATATTTTGTTTACCACTTAAAAATTGCAACAAAGCTGGTACAGCCTGCATAATAATAATCAAAACAAAATCTTCTGGATGAGAACAAAAAGCAACAGTAGGCATAGAAGATGGTGGATTATCATACCTAGGCCAGAGTTGCTTAGAATTTTGTCTTTGATATAAAAGGATACGCTTTCACATTGGCTCCAGGAATTCTTTGATTTATAAAATTAGCAGCTGTTTCAGCTTTTGTTTTCCCCACATCTTTAGGTCTGAAAAGTAAAAACATTTTCATGCTGTAGCAATCTCACCATTATATTCATAAGAACTTTTCTAGCATCTCTGATTGTATTCTATATAAGAAAGTAAACTAGTGTTTATATTATTGGTTATATGAAGTTGAGCACTATTTTAGTAGTTAGAATATTTGTTATAGTATTTTCATAGACATGTAACTTTACATCCACATGGCATCATTTGATCCAACTTATCTTCAGAAAAATTCTGCGTCTAAACGTGGAAAATATGTTCACATCGTTGCAGAAAGTATGTGCGTAGAATTACCTGAATAGAAATTGTCTGTTTAAGTTAGAAACATCAATTGTGTCCATATCAATAACATCAATATTTCTTATTCCCAGTAAAACCTAAAAACAGTAAAGACAGGATGTATTTTCAATGATGGCGCCAGTGGGGGTACAGGAGGGGGCATTTGTTCCCCTAGAAAAGTGGTTTGAACCCCAAATTGTACCCCCACTTTATTTTCAACAAATCTAAATGTCTATCTTTTTTCTCCAAAATATGTGTCAGGATTTTCTAGAGAGGACCATCTAATGACATCACCACAGAGTAGCTAAAATTTGCAATAGATCATGTGACAAACAGAATAAATGAGGAAGTATTGTGTTTACCCACTGTTGATGCTATTTAGGTCAACGATTAGAAATCTCTATAATTTTGTCTATATTTTGCGCAATTTGAATTTGAAATGGGGAGGAATCGTCAGACAGAGGAGGAAATTGGAGGCTTGGTGATCAACGACTGAAATGGATGTCATTCACCATAGACTTACAGAAAATCATAAACTAACGTTTGGCAAAAGGGTTACATTGAACTATCTTGATATGTAGAGTATGATTTTATATCTATTCATTATTAATCGTTAAATACATTTTCTGAGTGAAATACGTTTCAAAATGACTGATTTATTTTGGGAAGGAATAAATTTGGAAGAAGACTTCCAGGAGGAATGATGTCACTGATGTTAAGAAACACGGCTATAGACAATCTACCAGGTATGATTATAATAACATCACTGAGTACCAAATATCAAACAGAAAACTACCGTGTAACAGGATATAGACTAGATACTTACTAAATCTTTTAACAGTTCACAGCCTAATCCACCAGCACCAATAATCAGTATATGACAGGTATCTTGCAGAAAAGTCAATGTCTACAAAAAAAAAAAAAGAATGTGGATCACACCAAAATACTGGTTTGTGAAAAATAGGTTTCATGAAAATTGGTTGAAAATCGTAAAATCACACAATATATAAATTATCAGGATTAACTCTGTTTCAACATTTGAAACCGTTAAAAATCAACCCACATCTGATTTTTTATCAAATACCAACAGAAGCTGAATGTATTTCACTGTGCAGGATCAGTAGGGTTAACTCAGTCAATTTGAAATTAACATATCTACATACCAAGTTTTATGAAAATTAATTGAAAACCAGAGCATTGTGTTCAGTGACCTATCGTTTGATGGAAAATCATACTAATACAACAAGTAAAAGATGCTACCAACCTCTTCACTGGCCTCGAAATCTGGATGAGCAAATGGTCCAGATCTTTCTGTCAATTTCTGCACATGACCCCATCTTCTAGGCCAATTCACAGCCATATTTGTTATGATCTAGCAGAAACAAAAAAGAAAGTACATTCACAATTATTTTTCATTCATCTGATCACATCCCTTATATCTCCAAGGATACACCAGTCTTCCATACTGGTACTGGTGTCTTCCCACATCGCCCCTTCTCACGTCGCCTTTTGCGATTACGCCCCTATTCTATTTTGACCCTTACCTATTTCATCCACTTTGCCCCATCCTGTTTCGCCCCAGAATTTAAATAAGAATTAGATATTGGCTACTATACATTAGTTGTTTGTCTGCTAGGCAACCAATTGTTTCTGATGTGATAGGGTTTTTTTTATGCAAAACAAGTATTTGTTTGGAAACAAAATTTAGGTAAATTGCCTCACGATGGTCTTGAACTATTTAGCAATACGTGGTAAATAGTCACTGCCTCTGAGAAAAGCTTTTTCAAGTATTTTGTAAATATCCTTATTATTAGATTCGCATTTATCTGCTCTAATGGGGTTGGTTCCATTTTTATTGTTCTTGCATCATTAATTGAAAAGAAATATCACCTGAACACACTAAAAATTCTCTCAGCAACATAGGATTCTGATGATAATGTCAAAAGAATCCTTATTTTTTTTACATTGAAGTAACACCGGGCTAAAGTTAGCGTACAATAAGCTAGCTAAGACGAATCGGCAAGTTAGCGAACAAATTAATGTAATATACCGAAATTTGTGCATTAGACGTTGTAGAAATTGCTGAAAGCCAATTAAGGGACAGTATTGGAAATTTCGTTATCAAAAACTTCGTTTACATGATTATGTACCTAATTTTAATCCAATATTTGCGTTTTTTGATTCTTTTAAAATTACAACCATTCCAAAAAATTAATGTACCCATCTACCACCTGACCGGCTATTCCTGTCACGATTATATTGACAAAATGGCTGATGTGGTGCTGGCACCGTTGCGGGGCCTCGAAGATTTTCTCATCGGCTCGGCTAGATTTCAGATTCCTAACATTAAAGACCAAGAAAAATGGTCTAACAGAGTTCTGAACAATCTCTTGTACTACCAAACAAACTATTTCTTGACAGCTCTCATATTATTCCTGATTATTGGGTTTGTACAGATTTATTACACGATTATGGACTACACGTCACATTATTACACTTGACACTGTCACACAGGCATTTCTGTCAAACTGCACTCATGTCATATGTTAGCAATATTGAACAAGGGCTTGACATGCCATGCCACTACATGACTAGGGCTGGGCATCGATTACAAGAAATAATTCAATTGAGAAACCCTGTTAATATAATCAAAAACATGCCCAAATTCTTAATTTCATGGGTTATGTTTGCGTCATAGAAGTATATTCTTGCTTTGATCAGTTATTATAGTTTATTGTGGGTATGTAATGTGTCGAAGGGAAACTATGTGGAAGAGATTACTACATGTTAACGGGTACAGTGGAGAAAATGTAACTTTGACATATAAATTATAATCGATTTTGAAATTTAATTATTTTGATCATTTTATGACGGATTTGTGTCAAGTGCAAGTAAGTCGCTGAGTCATGTAAAAAACTAAATTTTGTGCCTTAAATGTTGTAAAAATAAAGAAATTGCCCCAAATTATCTCCATCCTAGTCAGATATGTAGACGGTTCCTACTCTACTGTCTACAGGGGCTCTAACAATTACCAATATATTGATATGATCTATAAATTAGGCCCACTATTGCTAACACTATTGGGTGTTATAGAAGGTACTTTTCTATAGAAGCACTGGCCTAGGTCACAATAGGAGATTTTTATCTATAGGCTTTATATCCATTATTATAAATAGCAATGCAAAGAAGGCTTGAAATTACTCTTTCAGACTCATTCATCCAGTAAAGATGGTGTTTGGTTTCGCTGCAATATCAGTAGCCTTTGGTGGATTTGTTTATTCTACTAATAACCAGTGGAAGGCCAGAAAATTTAAACGAGATCATCCTCTTGTTAGTGTTGTTTTGATATTAGTTGGTGGTTATTTATTAGTATATATGTTTGGTGCTGTGATAGTTTTTATATTTGGAATAGCTTTTCCACTTCTTTGTAAGTAAACATATTATTGATATCTTTAAATAAAACCTGTTGAGTTAGGTGCTTCCAAACCAGATCCAATACAAGGTACAGCACAACACAATAGACACAATAAAACATGGGAATAAGTTGTGCTGTGTAGTGATGGGCTGTATCCAGTATATATAGTTTATAGATTAGGGTGATTGAAGAGTAACCAGTTACTATTCAATATAAGGCACTGGCACAGGGTTAAAGTTATGTTTACAATAATTGTGATGCTAATATGCAATGAACTAAATCAAAGATGATCATAACGGTTATCCTATAAATCTTCTTAAACCTAATAAAGAAATTCATAATAGTATAGTTTATGAAATTTTTATGGTTTCTATGTCTTGTCGTGTCAGATCTTGTGTATAAATGCCTTCAAAATTTAACCAAGAAATACCTTTAAGGTATACAATAAACAATATACCCAGTCCCGTCTCCAGGAATGAATTGGTGCTGGGCCTCAGATTTTGTATTCAAAACATTTGATAGATTGTACCGGACAATGTCATGTCTACTTTCAAGCCTTGACAAAGATACCAGTGGACATATGATACCATGCCTGGCAAGATTTCTTTTGATAATCGATAGTTTCCAGCGAATTTGGATTTTCCGAATTAATTTTGGAAAGATAAGTTTTAAGATTAACTATGCTTCAACTCTTGTGGATCCTATGAAAACATCTACTGGCATCATATTTGAAAAATCCATTTCAAGATTTATTTGCTTATCTCTCGGTGCTTTCTGTTATTTATGTGAATTTTTATTTTTCCTTTCAGTAATTTTAATTCATGCTTCATTAAGAATGAGGAGCATAAAGAACAAGATAACTAATAAAATGGAGTATGTAGGATTAAAAAGAACACCAATGGGAATTATTTTAGAAGGTCTGGGTCAAGAGCAAGAAGCTGGATCGTAGATACCAACTACAATCCAAACAACAACAAAACTTATTTCACAAACTGAAATCCATCTTTATCAACCGAATTCAACACATCTCTAGTTATTTCATATCTGTATGAATAGAAATGGTGTTAATGTGTTGTGCTATAGAGTATCCACATTATTTGGATCAACTAAAAATGGATCAGTAAAAAACTTTGTGAAATGGTTTGTGTTTCTTCTATTTTATTGAACATTTCCTTCAACTCCTTGACTAACTGCATCTTCATTTTTGAACGATCATCATTTTGTGAAGCCATATTGGATTCTTGTCATGCAAAGCAAGGTTAAACGTACCAAGGGAAGTGACATCACTGATCTTCAACTAACATTTCATGTCCCTGAGAAAGGGAGCCTTTGTGACTTGAAATATCGTGGGTTTTTAAAACTAATATAGAATTTCCATTTAAGATTATGATATATTTTGATGAAACTGTGGTTTATTTGTGTGTATTTAAAAGATTTTGGGCAAGATTGAACTGTGGGAGAGTTGAAGAACCTGGTTTGATTTAACATGGAGCTGACCTTATCTGAGTCATTGATCAGAGTCAGACTTGGATGAATCTTTAAAAACATGAAAGTAGTGCTTTGTAAACTTTCCAAAATTATTCATTTTTGATAAAACCTAGTCAACATGCAATATATTTATTGAATAAGACTTCAAATCTTTATAATTTAATGTATTTTGATTTTTGCTCTCAAGTTTTGGCAAGCTGTTTTTGATAAATTGCTATTCATTGTTTGTTTGTTCAGTACAAGGTAAGAATGATACACTTAAGTGATAATCTGAGAATTTTTTTCTGAGTGTTTAACGCCTGCCAGTATGATATCATGCTCATCTATGAATAGTGCATATTGAAAAATGTTTAGTGTTTGGTGCTAGGTTATGTTGGAACATATTCACATAGTGGTCATCAGAAAATAGTTCTGGCTGAACTGAATTTATTACTCTTGTGAATTTTTAAAATTTAATGTACATATTTGTATAAAGGTATTGATACAGCAAATCTATCTTGGTGAATTCTACTCTGTGAAATCTTGGATGTCTTGGTAAAAGTTTTGCACTTCAGGCAGAAACAAAAACTTTGTAGCAAGTTTCAAACTCCACAAATTAACTCTTTTGTAAAAGAGATAAAAAAGTTGGGGTCAAAATTTGAAATTTTTCCTGATTAATTTTTCGTCCTCAGCTTGGCCTATTAAAACCATTAGTTGGGTAGCCAAAGTCTGGTTTCTACGTAAATGCCCTATGTCAATAGGTTCTAAAGTTACAGACCCTCAAAGTTAAAGTATTTTTGGAAATGATGGGGTTATAAAGAAAGGATGTCTGAGGTCATTAGTCCACCAAAGATAAAAAAAAAAAGAGATATCTTGAGCTAAATTTTGATTATCTTCACAAATTTAATACATAAACTTTAATTTGTCATCACCCCTGTCTTCCAACATTTCATTGTGAATATGATACCTACTGTAGTGTTTTTACACAGGATGGTTGGCTGATGTACTTCTCACAGTAAGAAAGACTTCAGTTTAAAATATATTTTGTTTGTATTGTAATGGTGAACTATTAAATAATTTATCTGGTTTTTGTTAAAAGTTTTTATTAATGACATGACCCTTCAGGACTTGTGTAGCACGACGCTTATCAATTATTGATTATTACTTATAACTAGCTGCAATAATTAACCCAAACTAGAAAATAGCAATCTATTTTTGTTTGAAAAAAGTAATTACCGTATTACCATTTCTACTGTCAGATTTTATACTTTTGGAACTGTTCCTTTGGGACATATATAAAAAATTAACCACAGATTTAGGGTTGGTCCATGGGGACTGGGCTGCACTTGATCTCGCCTCCAATAATCTCACTTCCATTTGTGCATATTTTTTGTCCAGCATATCACGGCCTTCACTTGTAATATGATCAGATCTTATCAAGCAACCTTGGTTATAAAAAAGCAGAATGATAAACAACATCGCCTACCGTTTACTCATTAACTTTTAGTATCAACTTATTCAAGGAATCGTGTGTAGAAGCATGTCAAATGTGGTTAAAATCCTAATCAAATTGTCTGCTGTCGATTGCGTTGACTCCCGGATTTTAAGGTAAAGGGAAATAACTCAAAAACCGTTCATCCGAAATATGACTTATCGAACTCATCGGATCTCACCAATACAGCCTACATATTAAATGTTTACGGACAAAAAAGTTTTCGAATAAATTTATTGTATTATTAAGTCGAAGTATATATTAATAAGCTTATAGATATGCGACATTATTTGCCGATTTGTAAGAAGAACGACGAAGTCAACCAAAACACGTACGTTTGACCTTGGTTTGTTGATGTGATGTTTGAACAGAAACGCCGATGAAGATGTCATGTATCTATATTTGAAAACAAACTATTTGAATAACTTAGGACTACCATTCACGGTCAATAACTGTTGAAAACATTTCATTTTAACCTTTCAGTGATCGCCATAACTTTTAATTTTTGTACATGATGTAATTTGGTGATTTGTTAATTGAGTGAACACAGCTATATTTAAGATGGATAAATCTGGTAAATATTTTCCAATCACAGGTAAGAGATGTACAATGACATATTTAATTATAGAAAAATAGCAACGTTGTAGGTCTTTTGATACTCAACATCAACCCTCCCTGGTGCTATTGGTGCTGAAGAGTAGGACGTAAAACTCCATTCATTCATTTCATTTCATTTCCTTAGTGCTATCCTCGTTGAAATTTTGTCACCGTGTATATGAAATCTGTTATTTATGGAAGAGATTCGTTGCCAAAACTTTAAGGGTGCCTCCCCTTGCCATTCACGATCTGATCAAATTGAGCAAATTCCGACTGGACATGATTAAGGAAAAAATTTGTCAGATCAATATGACAAGACAGTGCAGTAACTTGCAAATAAAGTATGAAACGAAACACCCATAAATGCATTAAGATCAGATTGCTAAAAAATTACTTAAACATATCTGTTTGGGTCTGGGTTTCTATCACATCCTTTGTGGACCGCTTTTAATCCAGCTAGACCATGGACTGTCTGTACATATCGGTTCACTCCATAAATTTTTAAGGGGATTAAAAAATTCCAAGCTTAGTGTGTTGATTTTGAAGTTTTATCGATATTTGTGTACCAAAAAGACGACACATTAAAAAGATGGCAATATTTGGGTGGAACTCAAGGGTTTTTGATTTAAATGGCAAAATCGGTCGAAGGCTCTACTAGCATGCTAGTGTTAGGGTGTATTGAGACGAGTCTCAATGAAAGCACTGGCCAAGGTCACAGAGCAATGGATAAGTCTATTAATTATGTGAAAATTAGTTAGTCATTAGTATGATTTTAGTTGAAAAGACACACACACAAACATACACTGCATGTTATATGGTAGTAACAAGTGATCAATAGATATGCGACACATTTGACTCACACCAAAGTCCGATATGATATTATTATTCAAAACGAGTTAAAAAAAAATTCAACTAAATTATACATTTATAACCTATTCACGTATTATTTTAACTTTAAAACCTTATTCAAACAATTAAATTATACCTAAAAAAAATATAGAGAATAACATAATATATAATTAAATAACATAATTTTGATGTAGTGCACATAGTCTGGCTATTAAAACAGGGATGTAAACAGATGCACATTAAAATGACAAATAAGAACTGTTATATAAAGGTTGTTGATGATGAATTTCATGTTCTCTTATGTTGCCCTGCTTTAGAAACCGTTTTTACCTACTTATTACCATGTAAATCCAACTTATTTAACATTTATGTCTCTTTAATGACAGTGTTCTTCATTTCGCTATATATAAACATCTTTATTATTCGTTTCAACTTGCATTCCTGCAATTTCAAATTGGACTTTTAAGGCCACGTTCGCCAATTTCAGCGGTTGATTTGAGTCTTCAAGAAAAATTCCGTCAATCATAAATCTCGTCAAAAGAATGTGTAAATTATGTGTAAACAGTTTTAAGAACTACCAGAATTGCACGAAAAATCTCATATTACCTTCAAATATACTTTACATTAGAATTTCACTTTCTTCTATATTATGTCTTTTCTATTGCGTAGTATCAAGAAAAGACGAGTCGTCGTTTTAACTTTCAACGCGGATAATTCTGTATTCGCATGGATTTCAATGCCAAAATTTCGATGTTAGATTTGAACACCATTTAGATAAGCTAAAACAGTGATCAAACGGATGGCGGACTTAACTTTGACTTTTCTTCTCTAAAATTTGTACAAGATAGCTTGCCACATGGCCCACATAACAATAAAATATGGCTAGCAAATTTAATATGGCTGGATCTCTAATCTCAAACAATAATATAATAAGACTATAAAATAGAAAACTGCCCTCTAGTTCATTTCTAGGTTTATATGGTTTAATCTTTCTCTATAAGATGACCTACAGATATACTTCGTTTAATGATTTTACAAATATGTTAATTGTTTCTATTTTAAAGAAAGACGTTAATCGCCAATTATTTCAGTTATGTTACATGTCTCCTCTGTTAATTTGAAATTTGTAATATTTATATGTGAGCAAGATTCTTCACCTTTCACGTCAGCCTCTCTTAGCATCAATGACAGGAGGAAACCGAGTTGAAAAGACCGGGTTGATTGAGCCCTGGACCTTCAGGTTAGCGAGCAAGCGTCTAACTCACTGAGCAGCCGCGGCTTACGTTTCCTAAGCAGAGCCCCGCTCCCGATTTCCCCCCTCGCAGCCCCGAAAGCAAGTTTTTCGAACAGAAATTGCATAATTGTAGGTTAGAGATTCGGGCAATCTCAGATATCTCGCCCCCTTTGGACATAAACCTGTCTCCGCCCCTGTATCCCGGTGCCAGATGATAGTTGGCTCGAATCCGTTATCATATTATTTAAGAAGTGGAGATTCTGTTGAATGTAGATGAGAATACAGGTAAAGCTGATCGTTGTAGTAATTATGGTATGCTGTTAAAATTAGTTTCTGAGCTTGGCTGAAGTTTTTTGGTGGATGGACGCCATGGATGTAGGTAGCTGGTTACGATTTAAATTCGTTATGCTTCAAAATTAATGTCGATAAAAAAAAGGTTTGATGATCCGATTCTGTACTTCTAAAATATTCCATATTAATTTGAATAATTGGCTGTCTGTCATTGGTTTTGGTGGTTGGAGAAATGGCGTCTGTGATTTGGTTAGTAGACGAGATGATGTCAACGGATCTTCAGGGTCTCGTGGAGAAAAATAGGATGGTGAAGATGGAGGTTCTGCAAGAAGAAGGAATATAGTGGTGACCTCTATGGGCGAACAGGGACATGTTTGCTATCCGTTAGATCAACCGTACGTTAGTCTCAGAAACTGGAATTTTTTTTTAGCTAAGCAAATCAGTAATAGTGTTCACAGCTTAGAAAGTTAAAAAGACGACTCGTCTTTTCTTGTGACTTTGCCATGTAGAAAAGACATACATAGTATAAAAGGGAAGCTCTGAAAACAGTATTGGTTTTTAAATAAAGTGCAAATAGTATAAACGTTGTAAGAAAAGTCTTTCTGTTGAATGGATTGCTGACATGAAACGAGTAACGCACAAACCATGTACCAAAACTAATTTGATTAGAGTTTGAGGTTCAAGTTGGTGTGTCACGATTTCATTACGTAAAGGTGACTTCAACAACCAGTTGTTTATATAGAGTTATGCTGAATGAAAACCAAACGTCTTTTCTTTTATTTTCTTCATGCTTGAGGTGGTTGTCCTTTCAATTTTGACCTTTCAAGGTGTATTGTGTACATTTTCCATTATGATACGATAAAACGGGAATATTATAGACAACTAACTATTGTTATAATTGGACGCTGATTTTGACACCTTAAGGTATCAATAATTTTATTGTTTCTGTGACCATAAATATTTTCCTTTGGGTGGAAAACGATCTCTATAACATCGACAGTTCAATCTCAACATCTACCCAGTACAGCAATCGACGAGAGAGCACGTGTTAGTCTTTAAAATATCACGTTAGTTCATTGTAATATTTTAACTTCTGTAGAGTAAACAAAGTGTAGGTATTGTGTTGTGTAATTGTGGAAACAGGTGTTTTATACGCCAGGGATTTGTGTCTTATGATTTTTGCTTGTGCTATTTTTTTGGGAGGGAATTGTTGTCATATTAATGTAGAATATCTGGAAGGGATATGAGGGATGTCATTGTGAAATAGTTATGGAAACATCTCATCTTGTTGTGTCAGTTGGATCTTCTGATGAAGTTAAGTAATGAATTGTGTAGAAAAGTAATTGCAGTTGATCATATTTTGTCAGATGCAAAAAGAGAAGTCACTGGTTAGTTGAGTTTTCAGTTAAAATATTTTGGCAATAATAACTTATTCTAAATTTCATATAGTTATTATATGACTGCAAGGTGTTCATTGATAAAGGTTCCGGGTTCTAGTTTCCTCCGTATTCTCTACATTGCTTGTCTTGCAGAACATTTCCATGCTGTATTTCGATATTGCATATTGATTAAAGATTTTTCGAGAGTTTGTCGAATGTAGACCAACCTCATTCCAAATGTTTTAACTCATCAAAGTGTTATGCATGCTATGTGTATATAGTGCATCATTAAGTGTAACGTCTTTATGTGTGTCGCCCAATCTATTTTTATACGAATCTGGGAGTTTTATTGTTGGCATTTGACATTATTGACGTCAATCTTTCAGGAACTCGGAAATTTAAAAATTAACTGCTAATCGTTTTTTTCCGGTGAAAGAAGTACATTAATTTAAAGATGTGGTTTTAACTCAATTTATAACTTTTAATTTTCATCATATTTCACTTTTTCACATATTGTTTTCTAATTGTCTATCTCAGTTTAGGTTGAATGTGATAATAATGGCATGGAAGTTTAGTTTAGTTATTGACCTTGGCTAAACAAAACCGTTTCAAATTTGTCTCGTAGACCCGATAGAGGCTATGTTTTCTATCCGATTTTGATCAGTTTTTATACGCCCACATGTAAATATGGACGTATATTGCCGTTTCCCTGTTCGTCCGTCGGTCCGTTCACATTTCCTGTTGGTACGATAGAGGTTTATATTTTGATAAAATCTCAGTCAAGTTCGAATTTGGTAATAATCGGATGAACAGTGAAAGAGTCAAGTGAAAACGCGTCAAATTTGACATGTATGCACGATAGAGACTACAGTTTTTATCAGATCCTGTAAAACGTCACTAAAGATTTTGTTATCATTTCTGACAGCTGGTAGTGGTCGTATGTTACCTTGCCTGGCAAGCTATCTCTAGTTTTGCCAAAATTCTCCATATTGAACGGAAAAGTAGTTAAATTTACTACCCTTTACATTGTAAAACCCCCATCAGAATTGGCGTGTGAACGTGATGAAAGAAAGAATACTATATTTCACCTTGATCTTAATGTTAATAACTGAAATTTCGAAGCCTTCAACATTGGCGTTCAAACTATAGTTTGGAACAGATTTGGTATAATACGGTACAAGTTCTGTATCAGTCTATAAGATGTCTTCCACAAGATAGGAGCTATCATGAAATCCACTGTGGTATGAATTGGTGATTTATTTCCCTGTTCACGGTTGTCCTATCCTCTTTATATAGTTATTCTGCTAGCTGTAATTCAGTTCACAATGATTTTTGATTAAGGTAGAAATGCTAGGAACAATTCTGTAAAATTGAGATGAAATTTGTTGTGGTAATCGTAAATTATGCTCTTTACTGAACATCCTCTTTATAGCTGAAGTTTTTTATATTACCTATCACTTGCTATATTTGTTATATTTCTATTGTATTATTTTTAATATTATTTTGTGTTGGATCAAAAGATATTTTTATCTGAGTTTGTGAAAGACTTTAGAATTATAATAAGTTGTTGACACTTTTGGTCTATTTCTTTGAAATCAGTGTGAATCCGGGAAGTAAGCTTATCATTTCTCATATTTATTTGTTGGTGATTTTTTTCTTTTTTTGTTAACATATCACGTGATTTCATTTCGACTGTGCAGGACTAAAATAAATAAAATAAAAATGTTTTGTGTCTGCAATTAGATTAAACTAATAATCAACTTGTAATTTTAAATCTGGTGGTTCTTCGAAGATCTGTTGGTGAAGGTGCCATACCTTCTCTCTGATTTCCATTCACATAATCCTACACACTAAAGTATTCAGCTTACTATTTCTTTAATTTGAATATGTTCGAGTTTGGTTTTCAAGTTTTGTTGATATTTGAATATGTTTGAAATCATCAAGATGGTATATGATGGACGAGTTTGATTTTTTTCTAATGTAGATTTAATACTGGACAATCAGCACAGATTTACGTCGTGTTTTCAATCTGAATTATGGATAAAGATTCCGACAAGAAATCTGGAGTGATAAACGAAGCTTATCTCAAAGAAGAGAAGACATCACCAAAAGGACATAACGTAAAGCCTGAAAACGTGAAGGTCTCCTTATCCTGGGAACCATCAGAAAACAGTGGAGTAGTTGACGACGGGCAAAATGGAATCTACAGAAAATTACCAGATTCTGTCATTGATTCTAATACAGTATTATCAACGTGTAACTCTAAGAACGCTGACGGTAAGTTGGTGTTTAATATTCAGGTAGTAAAACTACAGGTTTTTAGACAATAAGATAATCAAATTGTGCTCCACAGTCTAAAAAAGGTCAATTAGATGACATTTTCTTTTTTTCTTCGTTTTCTTCTCTTTTTGGTCATTGTAATCTAACAAGTTTTCTTCCACAGTCCTATTCTAATGACGTTATTTCATTCAAAGCGTATAATGTAGGACACGTTTTAGTCGTATGATATATATTCAAACTGCTTAGTCGGCTAACTAACTGCTGAACCCTGGACGTTTACCACATTCCGTTTATAATATAACTTTAGGAATAAACTTATTTGGGGAATATTTTTTTTTATATCTTCTTGACATTTTTGTCTGCATCTCGCCTCAACTTGACCTATTTAGCACGTGCAGCGAATGATAAACTCCAGGTGGTATCCAATTTAGACGCATGTGACACCTCGCAGAAGTTTCATACTCTAAAATTAATCAGTCGACTTCTGTCAAAC
The DNA here is from genome assembly GCF_000327385.1 of Lottia gigantea. Taxonomy (NCBI): domain Eukaryota; kingdom Metazoa; phylum Mollusca; class Gastropoda; family Lottiidae; genus Lottia; species Lottia gigantea. Next base: position 3,638,164 of record NW_008708707.1, on the reverse strand, counting down.
CTGCTCTTCTACTTCAGTTGAAAATTCATGACAGTGGTTGCTACAAGTCAGCAGTGACTGACGACAGCGGCTGAGTTGGCGGTGTACAGGTCTAGGAGGATCCCGTTTATTGTTAACAATGTCGAAATGTGTGATAGTGAAACCAAACGTAGCGAAATATGACAGCACCTTTGGGTTTACTATCCCAATGCCCTACATCGTGTACAAACATGACCTTTGATTGATTTAACTTAAAGATAAACGTCATTAGATTGCGACTATGGTATAGACATGTTAGATTGAAATGGAGACGAAGAAATCATAAAAAGCAAAACCAAACCAGCTTCCATATAGGCTTTTTCATTGTAGACCGAAACATTTGGCTCTGATATCTATTTGGAAAGATGTCAGCTGGTGTAGAGACAGAAATAATAAGCCCTGTTAAATGGGGACATTCCGCATCTCCGTAGTTGCGGGGGTTTTAAACCTATTTAGATACCTCGGATCTGAAAAACCCATGTTTATTTGGAAAATGAATATTTTTGCACTTTCATACTATCATTGTCTCTCTACTCAATTTATGACATGTCTCCTTTTCAATAAAAGTTCAAAGGTCACAGAGTCATGTCATACTAACAAAACGAAAGTTACGGTGATGCCCAACACTAATCATCTTAAAATAATTCTGTATTATGTTAGAGAAAACGCATTTTTGGAGGTGTGGAAAATCCCCATTTAACAGGGTCTTTTTCTTCTGACTCTACTGCAGCTGACAACTGTCAAAATATCCATCTGGAATAGAGGTAGATGTTTCGGACTAATTTCATTGTATGTAATAATCTTGAAAGTAAACTCTTTCAAATTGCATAATATGCTAGATTTAAGCCTTTTATTTTCAAAAACTGTTCTCCTTGACAAGACCCTCCCTCTTTTTTTTCTTTTATGTGGATTCGCAAAAAAATAGGCGGTGTCCCCTCGAACATGGCGTTTATGAATCAATACTATTAACGTATAGGTTATGTTAAAGTAAATGTTTTTGTCAGTATTTCTAGATCTCCAATGAAAGCATGTTGTTTACAGTGTTAACATTGATAACTTGGTGAATCTCTATAACTACAATACACCTTCATTCAATGGTTTTGTTAAACATTTTTAAAACGTGTTATTATAATTCTTAAAAAATGCACATTCTTTTTGAAAATATGAATAATTTTATCGCTGTTTACAATGTGGTGTGAGTTATAGTATGTTTGGCTGATATATCAAAATACCTCCCAAAAAATATGCTAATTTCAAAGTCAAACTATTCGTTTATATCATTTTAAAGGGCTATTGACTGATACACCAGATAAAGTATCTGGAAAGTATCTGAGGATGGCAAAATGAGAGGTGTCTCTTCGAGGCAAGGAGAGCTATCGGAGGTATCCAGAAGCCAACCTATTTCAGATGGCCCGAGATTAAATTTAGGCATTAAGAATTCCTAATTTTCACTTCAAAATTTTCCTGTGGGAGTAGGTGGGCGTGGGGCCTACATAATGTCAAAACCCCTAAATACACCAATGTAATATGCGCGCTTATAAATCAGTGTGAAGTTGTATAAACTCCACATAGACGCTTATTCCTTGATTTCAATTAAAGGGAAATAACTCTAGAAAAGGTATATTTGCGAGTGACCGGTGGATCCTTTCTCTGAAATATTTTTTGAATTAAAAAGTTGTATTATTGAGTAAAGTTGTGTTACACTCAGGGACGATACGCACCTAAAGATCTGTTATAAAATTGTTCTGTGCTACAAACACTCATGCCAAATGTTTCAGCAAAATCTGTCAGGAATTGTGCTTTTTATAGAACCACGGCAATAACTCATACTCAATTTTTTTAGATTTTTTTATTTCAATAGTTTCGTCAAAATCTGTCAAGAATTGTTCTTTCCTGGGTGTTTACGAGCGATTGTGGACCCCATTTCATATGGACGTATAAAAAATGTGGAAGAAAACTATAAACAATTCTCTTTTATATGTGACATTATTCGTGCACATACAGACGAGCAGTCCACTTTGTCTTGTTAAAAAAGTTAATGAGATGTTGACGGCTCTGAGATGATTGAATCACCACACTTCCTGTTTCCATCCTATGATCGCTCGACAGAATCTAATAAACGTATATAGGCCTATGTCACAACACTATGAAACTTGCTCATATAGGAGACGGTATTGCCTTGCATGCCTTCATAAACAACAGGTGTCTATCTTATTGTAGAAATTAATGTCACTCTTGTTTTTCTCCGTAAAGGAACATGCATATAAATATCACATGACCGTTGCCATTTCAAGTAACAAGGCACAACCACTTTGACTTAAAGGGACAGATGCTCAAAATTTGGGGGATTGATTTGTATGTAAATAGTCTTCAGATGTATTAGAAATGTACGTAAAGCGTAAAATTCCTTCAAAAATATATAAAACTAGGAATTTATTTTCCTATTTCTATAAATATCTTTTCTATCTGTGGCAGTGTCTCAAGAAAAGACGATTCGCCTTTTTAACTTTCAAACATGGATAATTCATATCATAACTAAATTTATCTTTGCCATTCCTCTTTCAGAATACATGTATGCTTATTAATTAACGCTATATTATTCCTTTAGTAGGCCTATAATAGATTAAAAGGTTTCAGCACTCAACAACAGGGTTATGAGCACTAAAATATGACTTGCTTGAACTAGTTTTAAACTAGTATTCTTTTTAACAAAACACAACGTTTATATTGCGAACGTTTGTGAATGCCGTGATTTAATTGGATTGTACGCAAGCGGATACAGCCAATCATTATAGTCCCTGATTACACGCTCAGACAATTTGCCTTTTTTGTCGGGGCCTCTGATTGGCTGTATTCGCTAGCGTACAATCCAATTAAATCACTACATTCACAAAATTCCTTGACACAAATCGGGTGACCATTGCAGCCTATTGGGTAGAGCCACTTGCTTTCGATGAACTCGCAGTAGAAGTGACGGAAGACTTGTTGCTCTCAGTTAGCACTTAGCTCAAACCGATCACTACTGTTAAGTCTGTAATCTTACATTGTCTGGTCGATGTTTGGCTCTAATGAACACAATGCTACTCGGGGGATTTATTGTACGCAAAGTTTCGACACTTTACATTGTCATCATTAGGTGAAAACTAACATTGTGTTCAACTAATTAAACTATTGTTGATTAATAAATTGATTAATAGTTTTTTTCTCTTACACTATATTATTTTAATAACATGAAGAAATGACGGGTAGTGATTGATTTAGATTGTTCAGTGTGATTTATATAACAATCACCGTTCAATCAGCCTCAGGGTTTTAGCCTTATTCAATCCGAGACGTCTATTAACTTTTTTTTCCCCGGATCCATTTTCTTTTCAGTTTTTTACCCTGGATTCATTTTTAGCATTTTAGTTTTTATAACTATTGAATCAAATTTGATGTGATTGCTAAACTGCTTGTGGTCTAGGCTTGTAATTTCTCGTAATCAAACCAAAAGACCACGAACTGGAATTCCGTATGTATCAGGATTGTTTTCGATCCGCTCACATCATTGTTTCTCGTCTCGCATTCTTACAATTTATATTTCTTGTACCTTAATACTAGGCCTACTTCCTCCAACTATTGGATAAATAAAAAAAATAACTCCAATTTTCAATCGAAAAAGAAATCAAATGCCCCCACTGGTGCGGCTTCTGGTGAGTACAAGTGCTCTATGTTTGCGACGATGTTTCCGGTCGACGCTCAATACTTGGTGTCATTTGATTGTCCAGAACAAGTTCCTTTCTGGAATGATTTGATTGTGAATGGTTGGTATTGTCTATATTTTTCCAATAACCAATATACTTCAAGACACCTTTCGTGCAATGGTTCGATCATACGGTGACGTTCTTAAGGTGTAGTTTATATACTTAACGTATCGAATTTATCCTTTATTGATAGGTCGTTTGGAGTATTTGAACAGAATGCAAACTTCAAAATCGTTTTGTTTACATGCATGTAAAAGTCTAATATTTTAAGCAGCAATATGCCCAGTTTTTTTTTTAATCGAATAAAATCTCGGATGAATTCTATATTTTTAAGTTTTCGCTGAATATATTTTGAGTTATTGCGCTTTACTTATCCATAATGTCGAAATTGACTGGTGAATGCTATAGAGGATCAAATTTTGCTAAAAGTTTTGTATGCATACTATGATGCATTTTGGTTTTTCTCAATCGTTAATCGTTAATTTTCGATGCATGGTTTATGGCTTATTGCCCTTGACATCACATTTGTCTTGTGATCTCGATAGATTTTCATCTTGAAGATGATATTATTGAATCACGTCCGCGAAAGTTACCAAGCTCGATTTCCACAAGTTTTCTTAATCCGGTCAAAAAAGAAAATCCCCAAAACTTAAAAACTATCTTAATACGATTATTGTCTGTCTATATTGATTCAAAATAGGTATGGGTTTATAGGGACAGGTGGACCATTTTTTGGACCAATCATACCTCAGGCTCAGAAACTGGAATTCTTTACCTGCGCTAATCAGTAATAGTGTTCACAGCACACCATCGAAATTGGATCCTTCAAATCCATGTGTGTCCAGAATTATCTGCGTTTGAATGTTAAAATAATGACTCGTCATTTTAAGATACACTGTGATATGGAGAAAAGACATATATAGAAATAGTGAAGTATTTTTAAAGGAAGGAATATATTTTGTGCTTTTCGTACATTTCTAGTATTTCTGAAGACTATTTACATATATTCAAGACTCAAATCAACCTCCCAAAATGGCGCATCCGTCCCTTTAAGGACCTGATTCTAGAATATGCGGTGCATATGAAATACAAATCAAATTATCGAGAATGATTTATTGAATTGAGTCCACTTGAATTGTTTGCGGTGAGAAGAGAAACAATAGGAGGTGTAAAGATTTAATTTAGGAACATAAATCGTACTAGTCCCCTCCCCCCGGCACGTAAATCTCACTAGTCCCCTCCCCAAGCACGTCCTATTACATGTTTATTATGACGAGAAGTGAGATATGACAATACTTTATTATTTCACCAGGTAATTAATCTTCAAAACAGACACTTTATTCTCAACTTCAACGTTTTTCATTTAATATCCTCCAACGCTTCATTTCTGTCATTGTAATATCATGAACTCAAAGTATAAACGTCAAACTGGTAAGAAATATTTATAATATTATGTTGTTTTTTCCAATTTAATTATTTTGGTTTACCTAATTGTGACTAGAATTTTATATTTTATAATTTTTCATTTGCATCGTTAATTTTTATTTTGCATTGTTTGACTTCTCAAACTTTAGAAGTAATCTTATTTCGTAGCATGTTTCATCTTCATAATGTCAAGGCATTGCCAACTTCGTCTTAGAACACCTTTCTTGTATGACGGAATGTATATAGCGATTTGATTGGATTGTTCGTTAGCGAATACAGCCAATCAGAGCCCTCGACAGATTCAGCAGCATGTTGTCGAACTGAACTTGTCTGGGAGCGCCTTATACAGGACCGGATTTGTGTTGTCCATGTCTGTTGCGGCCATGTTGCGCTCCGTGTTACCGAAAATGTTGTCAGTGTGTAGCCTGTAGTCAGTAGCCTGTAGTCAGTGGCCTGTAGTCAGTAGCCTGTAGACATTAGCTTGTAGTCAGTAGCCCGTAGTCAGTATAGCCTGAAGCCAGTAGCCTGTAGCCTGAAGTCAGTAGCCTGTAGACAGTAGCATGTAGACAGTAGCCAGTAGTCAGTAGCCTGTAGTCGGTAGCCTGTAGTCGGTGGCCTGTAGTCAGTAGCCTGTAGACAGTACTTGAGCAAACTGTACTACATAGTAGGCCTAGGCATAGTATAGGTCTAGCCCACAGCTAGCCTACTATTATTGACATATGGGTTCCAAAAACTGTTTTCTAGAAATTAAGGCCATGATAAACCTGTTTTTATTCCTTACTCCTATTATAAATATTTTGATTTGCTAATACCACATATGCATCTTATACTATAATCACAAAAAATCAGGGCTGTATATGGGGGCTTCCCCAGTTTTCTGATAATGACTATTTTAATACACAATACGTCACCAGTAGACATATGACGTATTTCCCTTTTAGGGTGTTAAACTAAAAGTTTATTTACTTCCAAGTTTTCTTGTCGTCAAAACATTTGTTGACTGAAAACATGTAGGAATGCAGTAGAAAATGAATGAATCTATGATTTCAGGATCATTATGAATCCAGGTAGTTTTAATTGTTTGATAAATCCACAATTTACACTCAATTCATACTTCTATCGACATTATATTGTTATCTCCTCATTCGATATCACACGTTAGCGAAACAGTAATACGGTAAAACCCCTGTATTAAGGCCAATAGTAAATATGTAAAAAGTTTAAGTAAAATTATTATACGAGTTACTGGTTCAATAGGTGGGCGTACTCAAATTGTTATATGAAGTTTAAATTTTCAAAGAATGAAAACCACATATAGTGGTAAAAAAAATAATAAAAAAGATTTTAACAAAATATGCCTACAAATAGTTTTTGCTTTTTTTTCTCGAAAAGTAATTTCGTTATACGAGGCTGCAAGCGGTCACCCACGATATAACAGATAACACTGTTACACAATTTACTTGTGCATAGATAAATACAGGCCTATAAGGCTATAACCTTACAGAACACTTTGCTGCATTGACCTACTTTTTAAATTATTTTAACTCTCTAGATGTCAAGACCTTCTCAAAGCTATTTGTCTATACTTTAGATATGAAAGAAAACTTAAGATTTATTGAAAGTATTTTATTCTCTTTGATATTTTATTTGAAAGACTTCAAGTTGATTGTTTGTGACTACTCCACCAAAGATTTGAAGTGAAATATTTGCATTTCCACTTGTAAGTTAAATCAAGCCTCTTTACTTATTACTTATTGCCTGAGCATTCCTAAATAATTAGTACAAAGTTGCAAGCTTCACTCCCAAAATGTATCTATGTAGATTCAGAAGAATTTGGCCCAAAATTTCAGATGTTCTGCACCTCCAAAGTAAGCCAATTGATGACATCTCTCTTTATATATTATGTAGATTTGAGAATATGAGAATTTGACACTGATATTGCGCTCTCTTTAAGGTATGGTTTGACATTTTTCAGAGTCTAATTTTGGTAAATAGTCTCTAGAAGAACTACAACTGTGTGACAGTGCCATAATCTCTTCAATTTTTTTCATATCTTTTCTATACATGGCACAGTATCTAAAAGTTGTCCTTTTTATAGGTCCACATGAAATATGGGTAGTTCTGTACACACATGAATTTGAAGGTTCAAAAATTGACCATGTCCCTTTAAGATTGACCTCCATGATTTGCAACACCATGAACTGTGGTCAAATAAGAAAAAGTATTAAAAAAAATAATAAAAATTTGTGATGGTTTAGTAAGACAGGATACGATTATGAAAATGAAATGAATGGAATTTTATGTCCTTCTCTTTTGCATCTTATTGGGCTGATGAAGACCAACAACACCATACTTTCCAACTGTCAAGGGATCTTTATGATACACAGCCTGTAGCACACGGGGCCTTGGTTTATTGTCCCATCCGAACGACTAGACGCTTTTTCCATGTCAGCCCCTCATACCTGCCACTGACGAGGAAAAGGAATTATCTTGATCTATGCTGGGATTGAACCGTGGACTTTCTGCCACCGCGGCTCCCACATAGGATATTAAAATAGGTCAGCTGCATCAAAACCTTGAACTATACTACTGAAAACATGACTTTCTGTCACTTGCAAGTTTTTTTCTGTTGCCCTAAAAGAGATCTGACAAATATGATCAGTTTGATGTCTGTCAGAAATTTGGATAAAAATGTGATTTATAAGGAAATATGACATAGATTAATAAGAGAGAGATTGATGGATTTACTTAATGATAGCAAAGTGATAAAAATCTGATAAACCCCAAAGATTGATAACGTGATATATACAGTTAAACCCTTGTAATGAGGTCATTTTCTGCCATAAAAATATATAAAATATAGCTTGGATTGAATAGGCAGTGAGATTTTTCAAGAAATTTTAATTTAGCAAACTAAACTTGTCAAACTTCAGCGTGATTTCTTATTTAAAATATCTCAAAACCTGTTGTACATGACAGTGGACCTGATTTATGATGTAGGTTTCATCAATTCAGTTAGTTTACATGTGTCATAATTGGCTAAATTCACTCTCTTTTTGGTTATATTTTATTAGATTACACTTCCAATGATGTTTTCTTTTTCTGATTCTCTAAACTTATAAATGATTGTCCAACGTATTCAGAAAATGAAGTTGGTTACAACAGCAGCTTTAATGCAATTTTTTAATTTTAATCTTCTGATTTGAAAACACTTTGATATTTTAATATTTGATAAAGTCTGATATATATTTTTAATTTTATACTTTTATTTTTTATCTGAAACCAGATATCTGGCAGATAAAGTTTTGCATGCATTCTGCTCCCCTCTATGTGACCAGCTTTAAAAGGCTTTACCGTAAGTTATGCTTACAATGGTAAAGACTTATATACGGGTTATAAGAACCTATTATCTATAGATAGTAATAGTATTATATAGTTACTTGGTGGTTAATATTATATACTCACTTATTGACAAGACTACCTGTAGAAGGTAAGATCAAGTCCTAATTTTGTAAGTCATGAATGATATTGATGTGCAAGATTTAACAAAAATTACACTAGAGAAATTTATAGTTTCTATTTGCATCATTTTTATTTTCCATTCCACCAAGTCAGTGATAACTGAAATATCAATAAAAAAAATCAAAATACTGCAAATGATATGATATATTTTATATTAGAAAGTGGACAGATACAGCAATTGCATTGTGAATGTGATAAAGGTACAGGTGATCTAAATTTGATGAAACAATGTATGCATATGTAAATTAATGATGTCTTAGATTATATTTATATTTATATTTGTAAAATTCAGTATAATATATATTTAGGTAGTTGAGGTTTAGAAAACTGGAGAAAAGAAAGACCATCTTTAAATAATTTTTATCAAGAAGTAGATCATGTTTCTAATCAACTATACTACTTGGTAATTTGTTAGTGAAGATTTGTATCATATTATTGAGATGTTACTTGGCATGTATCAATGAATAGTTCAGAATGAAATTTGAAACTACAAGAGCGCTGCAGTTATTTGAAGTACATCCTATGTGTATTTAAACATCATACAGGCTGCAGTTTTTGTAATATTTTGATGAAACTTGTATATATTGAAATCTTGATTAAGTTTGAATTTGGTAATAATGAGATACATGGTTTTTGACTTATGGCCCTTGATTTAGTTAAATTGTATCAGATTTGATTTGAAGACACAGTTTTTTATGTTATCTTAAGTCATGTGTACTTCAAACTAGAAATTTCACTGTCTATTCCTATATATGTGTTTTCTATATATGACATAGTCTCACTAAAATTCGAGTCAAATTTTTAACTTTCAAACATGAATAATTATGGATACACATGGATTTGAAGGCTCAAATTTTGAACATGGACACACAAGTTTCACTCAAGATTCGAGTCGGTGACAAAATAGTCGACCAAGACTGTTGGTCTGCCTGTACCAAGATATATCAGAGCAAATAGTTTTTATTACACCTCTTTTTACAGGTAAATACTTGAAATTCTCTGAAAATTCTTACACAAAAAATTCAGAAGTCAAATGTGACATTAATTGATGACATAATACAAGAATGTTATATAATATATAAAGACATGCAGTGGAGAAGATAAACTCATAGGATATACAAGTAGTTTATTCACTGTCACAGATTGATAGGCTATTATTTCAGAAGAATCAACAGATTTATTAGTTTGATGTATTATGATCAATTTTGAAAATATCGTTGTAAAAATATTCACAGTAATAAGTTATTGCGTAACTTTAAATTTCAATTATTTTTTTAAGGAGGATGTACCCATAAGAATGTTTTGTGGTTAACTATAAATTATATTTTATTTTATGTTCTCAACTCATTTGTATCTTGTAATATATTAATTGTGACACTTATTTCAGACTGTGAGATGTTACGTCCTTTATATAGTCGTAGGTCATTTCATTCATACTGAAGGTTATTTTAATGGAATTTGGTACTTTTGGTTCTTTCAGAAGTACAGTGTGGTGCAATTTTAAAGTTTTGAATTCTTTTTTGTGTGACTATGTTAGAAAATCTTTGAGATTTAATCTTAAGAATAAGCAAATTGTATTTATTTCCTCTTAAAGGGATTGTAAAGAGGTTTTCTAAAAAATTATATGTGATAGCACCATTCCAATTTTCAGTCAGACGTCTGTGGGTCAAGTAATTCCACAAAAACTAAGTGTTTATGACTTAGCTATCGCCAAATTTCTAAATATTATAAGCTCGTGGCGTCGTATATATTGTTTGGCATTGCTCTAAATACAGGAACCAGTGATAACTGAAATAAAATTGAAATGATGCAAATAGAAAATATAAACGACCCTAAAACATTGGAGTAAGGTTTCCGTCACATGTCAGTAAACATGTCAGACCCGTCTTGAAACATTAGAAAGATATAAAACCTCTTTACAATCTCTTAACTTAAGTTGATACTGCAATTTCTGGCGCTCAGGGTTTGAAACAAGAATAAAATTTCTCCAAGATAAAGTTATTGAATTTGTTAAATCTTATCATCTTCACTTGAGAGTCTTCAGGAAAGTGATGCCAAAATATTCAAAATGTTTCTATTTTGTATTCAGTCTAATAACAACTATATTTTTATCTCTCAACTGAAACTCCATTTAGATAAAACTTGTAATTTTAAGTGTCAATTTTGCATTTTAAATTCATTTTTCTATATTTATGAAATAACTGACATAAAAAAGGGTGGAATCTGAATTTTGATGCATGTGTTATCATATTTTTACTATATAATTGTATATTAGGTTTAACTTCTACAGTCAATATGTAGTAGTAATATTTCTATAAACATGTAACATTTGGATTATGATAGATCTAAGATTAATTAGAAGTGGTGTTCATTATTATTATTATTATTATTATGGGGACATATGGTAAATTTGTAGTTAATCTAGACATATTTTCAAATTGACAGTAAGAACATAAAGTTGAAATGATTTTAATAATTTTTACAGTTTAATAATATTTACAATGAGAACATGAAGTGATTTTAATAATATTTACAATGAGAACATGAAGTGATTTTTATAATATTTACAATGAGAACATGAAGTGATTTTAATAATATTTACAGCAAGAACATGAAGTGATTTTAATAATATTTACAACGAGAACATGAAGTGATTTTAATAATATTTACAATGAGAACATGAAGTGATGTTAATAATATTTACAGCACGAACATGATGTGATTTTAATAATATGTACAATGAAAACATGAAGTGATGTTAATAATATTTACAATGAGAACATGAAGTGATGTTAATAATATTTACAATGAGAACATGAAGTGATGTTAATAATATTTACAGCAAGAACATGATGTGATTTTAATAATATTTACAATGAAAACATGAAGTGATTTTGATAATATTTACAGCAAGAACATGAAGTGATTTTAATAATATTTACAGCAAGAACATGAAGTGATTTTAATAATATTTACAATGAGAACATGAAGTGATTTTAATGATATTTACAGCAAGAACATGAAGTGATTTTAATAATATTTACAATGAGAACATGAAGTGATTTTGATAATATTTACAATGAGTACATGAAGTGATTTTAATAATATTTACAGCAAGAACATGATGTGATTTTAATAATATTTTACAATGAAAACATGAAGTGATTTTGATAATATTTACAGCAAGAACATGAAGTGATTTTAATAATATTTACAGCAAGAACATGAAGTGATTTTAATAATATTTACAATGAGAACATGAAGTGATTTTAATAATATTTACAGCAAGAACATGAAGTGATTTTGATAATATTTACAGCAAGAACATGAAGTGATTTTAATAATATTTACAATGAGAACATGAAGTGATTTTAATAATATTTACAGCAAGAACATGAAGTGATTTTAATAATATTTACAATGAGAACATGAAGTGATTTTGATAATATTTACAGCAAGAACATGAAGTGATTTTGATAATATTTACAGCAAGAACATGAAGTGATTTTGATAATATTTACAGCAAGAACATGATGTGATTTTAATAATATTTACAGCAAGAACATGAAGTGATTTTGATAATATTTACAATGAGAACATGATGAATGATATCATATCTATTTAGAACTATAATTTGTATATTTCATAACAAATATTATTTCTGTATGTTTCAGGTGTTAAAAAGAGGATGAATGAAAGTGAAGATGTGGAAATACGAAATGCTTTAATCAATGAAGAAAGAGTAGTAGTGGAACGCCCTGTATATACGCAACTAGAGTTTGATAAAGGATTTACCAGCATTCAACGCCCTGCTAAAACACCAAAAGTATGGGCCAAGAAGAAAGTTTCAAAGTTCGAATGTTCGGGAAAATGTGTTGGAAAATTTATAACTCAAGTTTTTCCATTTCTGTCACTATTAAAAGGATATAGCATTCGGAATGACTTTCCTGCGGATATTATTGCTGGACTGACTGTTGGTATTATGCATATCCCACAAGGTAAGGCCACCGCTTATTGTAAAATATTGATTGCCAACAATAACTCACTCTGATAGAACTGCTTCTGAAACGTCTGAAATTCCGTTGACCTTGATAAGGTTATATAATGAAAAACTTTATTTGGGCGACGTTTCGACCAGTGTTCTCTGGTCTTTATCAAGCAATGAATAGATAAGGTTATCCTTTGCCAAATGACCTCGCAAATTAATTACTTTTAAATTGCCCTTTAAAGCGTGGTATCAGGTGTCTAAGAGAGTAAGCAAACTCTGATGTCTGGCATAACACCAACCAATGCTGTTTGATGGAAATTTTAAAGATGAACATTATTCAACAATGTAATATATTTCAGGTATGGCATATGGACAGTTATCCACACTTCCTCCAGTGTATGGGCTATATGTTTCATTTTTTCCAGTTTTAGTTTATTTCTTCTTTGGTTCATCAAAGCATGTCTCAGTTGGTAAGTAGATATGTTTACTGTAAGATCATGATAATATTGTCTCAACTAAAATAGAGGATTTATGTTTTCAGTTAGTTTGTCCAAATTTCTTATTTTAATTTGTAGCAGGGTTCTGTAACATAGGTGGTAAGGATGTTGGAATTTTTACACGACATCATTTGCTGAACCTTTGAAATGTTCGTCCTTGGTTTTAATCTACGTCAGACTGTGAAAGTACCGTCCTCTTTCCTCATTATCTTAGTCAATCCAGCTATAAATGGGTGTAGATAATACAGGAAAGATTAATGCTAAGAGGTTTGGCCAAGGACAAGCTGGTAGAAAGAGACCTAGTGAACCTAAGTGGCTATCCTTGTAAAAAATGGGTCTTTGTTTTATTTTTAGATGAAAACATCATCATTGTAATGTGACATTGTTTCAATTTAGAGAGGTTTGAAAAGTTCTCCATAATTTGATGTATGATTTTTCAGTTATTGCTCTTTGTGCAGAAATCTCCATTTTCCATTTGTGATAACACCTTTAGACACGTTTTTGGCATGAGTTTAACATCTACAGCAATATCACTGAATGAGAGAAGAAAATAAATATATTATATTAAATCTTGTAGGAACATTTGCTGTTGTAAGTTTAATGGTGGGATCTGTGGTAGATAAAGGTCTAGCATCTAAAGGTCTGTCATTAGATAGACCAGCTAGCAGCAACAATGGTACAAGTGACATCTTCAATGTAACCAATACCAATTTATCGCAGACTATAGGAGACTTCACTAGTAACAGTATTGATGATGAGTTACTTCGGACACAGTTAGGTTTTGCCATGGCTGTTACTTTTGCTGTTGGTGCTATTCAGGTAAATTACAGTTATGTATTTTGCCAATATCACACAAAAATGTGGTTTTTAAAATCCCAAGCTTGGCCTTAATAAAGTTTTAATTCATATTACATTCTAATACATGCTAAATAGTGTTTTAGTAGATATTTATATATAACATGATATCTAAAAAATAATAACAGAACCTGGATCATGTTCTTACACAGTGGCTCAGTGAGTTAGATGCTTGCTTGCTAACCTGAAGGTCCAGGATTCAGACCCGGCATAGGTCGAGATAATACCTTCAGATTTTTTAAACCCGGATGGGACAATAAGCTTTGATTCTATAGTTATTTGTTATTATTATTATTTGTTATTATTGTTATTTGTTGTTATTGTTATTTGTTGTTATTGTTATTTTCAGTTATTGATGGGAATGGTTAGATTAGGATTTGTAACTGTCTATCTGTCAGACCCATTAATAAGTGGTTTTACTACTGGTGCTGCTTGCCATGTTTTTACCAGTCAAATTAAACATATCTTTGGTGTAGCCGTCAACAGATATAATGGTCCATTTAAACTCATTTATGTAAGTTTCTTTTAAGACTACTCTCTACCTACGATGTTTACTGAATTGAATTTTGGCCATCATTTCATTATGAATTGAAATATCAATTACAAAATACTACTGAGAGTCTTAGATTTTCTTTGTGTTGATGAAAAAGTTATTATTTATGAACATAATTTTATAGAGGGGAATTTTCAGTCCCAAGAGTAGGTAATTTTCACGTGAATTTTCTGGGAGGGAAGTGTGTCTATTTTAAATATAAAATCACTGAACCTAATATTTTGAATATTTATGAAATGAGAGAAAAAATTCAATTCAAAGCTATTAGAATTCTTAAATTGTCTTTTATTCAATTTTTATTTCAGTCATACAGAGATTTCTTTAAAAACATTCCAACTACAAATTTTGCTGCATTGATTGGGTCAGCAATTTGTATATTAGTCTTAGTATTAGTAAAAGAATTAATCAACAATAACCCTAGAATCAAACCAAAACTTAAAATGCCAGTACCTATTGAACTTATTGTGGTAAGTAATGTCTGATAAAAACTTAGAATGCCTCTTTCTATTGAACCTTTCGTGGCAAGTAATGTCTGATAAAAACTTAAAATGCCTCTTTCTATTGAACCTTTCGTGGTAAGTAATGTCTGATAAAAACTTAGAATGCCTCTTTCTATTGAACCTTTCGTGGTAAGTAATGTCTGATAAAAACTTAAAATGCCTCTTTCTATTGAACCTTTCGTGGCAAAGTAATGTCTGATAAAAACTTAGAATGCCTCTTTCTATTGAACCTTTCGTAACATTAAGTAATGTCTGATAAAAACTTAGAATGCCTCTTTCTATTGAACCTTTCGTGGCAAGTAATGTCTGATAAAAACTTAGAATGCCTCTTTCTATTGAACCTTTCGTGGCAAGTAATGTCTGATAAAAACTTAGAATGCCTCTTTCTATTGAACCTTTCGTGGTAAGTAATGTCTGATAAAAACTTAGAATGCCTCCTTCTATTGAACCTTTCGTGGTAAGTAATGTCTGATAAAAACTTAGAATGCCTCTTTCTATTGAACCTTTCGTGGTAAGTAATGTCTGATAAAAACTTAGAATGCCTCTTTCTATTGAACCTTTCTTGGCAAGTAATGTCTGATAAAAACTTAGAATGCCTCTTTCTATTGAACCTTTCGTAACATTAAGTAATGTCTGATAAAAACTTAAAATGCCTCTTTCTATTGAACCTTTCGTGGCAAGTAATGTCTGATAAAAACTTAAAATGCCTCTTTCTATTGAACCTTTCGTGGTAAGTAATGTCTGATAAAAACTTAGAATGCCTCTTTCTATTGAACCTTTCGTAACATTAAGTAATGTCTGATAAAAACTTAAAATGCCTCTTTCTATTGAACCTTTCGTGGCAAGTAATGTCTGATAAAAACTTAGAATGCCTCTTTCTATTGAACCTTTCTTGGCAAGTAATGTCTGATAAAAACTTAGAATGCCTCTTTCTATTGAACCTTTCGTGGTAAGTAATGTCTGATAAAAACTTAAAATGCCTCTTTCTATTGAACCTTTCGTGGTAAGTAATGTCTGATAAAAACTTAAAATGCCTCTTTCTATTGAACTTTTCGTGGCAAGTAATGTCTGATAAAAACTTAGAATGCCTCTTTCTATTGAACCTTTCGTGGCAAGTAATGTCTGATAAAAACCAACTATAAATTTCTATCTATTGATTGGAGACAATAGTATCTAATTAAGATCGTTGATGAATATTTAAGATATTGAGAGTTTCAATTTGTTTTCAGGTTATTATTGGTACATTAGTATCCGAGTTTTCACGTTTAAATGAGGTTTATGATGTTAATATTGTTGGTGATGTACCAGTAGGGTGAGATATTTTTTGATACACTTCTAATATCACTCCCTTCTATAAACCAGTTACGCCAACTAGCATTTATCTTTTGATAAAGGCTACTGTAGTTTGTCACGTGATAAAATTTTTTTGAATTTGAATATAAGAATTGAACGGTAGTTTCACTTTATGATAAAGTAACATTTTGTTGAAATAATATTTCTATTTAAGATTTCCAGTACCACGAGCCAACCAGTTTATGTATTTACCTGATGTTATATCTGATGCCATTGCCATAGCAATTGTTGCCTTTGTTATTTCTGTTTCTATGGCCAAAATTTTAGCCAAACGTCACGATTATGATATTGATTCAAATCAGGTAGGTTCATACTTTGTCGTTGTTTTAGATTATTTATTCAAACCTCCCTACTTCTTGGTCACTTTAATTCCTCAATTTTGTCAAACGTAATCAATTGAATCCATTGTCTGGTCAGTGATTATTTTCTTAAGGTGAGACGAGCTGTCATGGTTTGAGTTTTTTGTCGCCGATAAGAGTCTTACGTGAAATCTCACATGTGCCCTTGGTTCCATAACAAGATTATCATGTCCCCGACAGAATATATAATATCAAACAAGTTTGAAAATTGTCTCTGATAGTTTTATCGACATGGTAGAAAATGACCGACTGAAGATTTTGCCCGTGCCAGTCAGTGAAACTCTCGACAAGACTTAAGTCAGTGACACAAATCTCTGACCAAGACTGTTTGTGTGCCGACACTCACAAGACAAGACCACCAATTGTGTTGACTTTGTCAGTGATATTGTATTGAGAGTTGCCTCCCTTTATAGATGTCTTTAAATTATCTTTGATACATGATGACAATATAGATATATTTTGATTCAAACTACTTGCCTCACTTTAGGAATTGGTAGCTTATGGTGTTTGTAATATATTTGGTTCATTTTTTTCCTCATTCTGTACGGCAGCCTCTTTATCACGTTCACTGGTACAGGAAGGAGTTGGTGGAAGAACACAAGTAAGTTGTTTGGTTTATCAGAAATTAATGTTGAATGAATTACAATTTGAGTGAAGACAGAAACGATGAAAGAGTAATGTTAATTTAAATTTGATGTATTTTTTTCACCAGGTGTGTGGATTGATATCGAGTACCTTATTAGTAGTTGTTTTATTGGTTATTGGACCATATTTTAAATCTTTACCTAATGTATGTATGAATTTTAAATTTGTCAATATTTTATTCTATAATATTACCTCTAGTACTGATATAGATGGAGTAAAACTGCATTTCTTATGAAACTGAAATTTATTTGCATGCTTGCACTTGTTAATGATGGGTTTCCTCATTTTTTAGCATCAAATTAAGCAAACTATTTGATTAATTGGTGTTTCTAATGAATTATCATGTATTTTTAATCATATCATTATGTTCGTATTGCATGTAAATAAGAGTTATAACCAATCATAAATATCCATGAATGCATAGTCTGACCTTTGACTAATTCTGTACATGTGAGACAAACTGGTCATTGGAACACCTCTACTTTATATTCATATAAGTATTAGCATGTTCATTTTCGTAAATGAAAATAAGGGAACCCATCTTTAAGAGAAAGAAAAGAAAGCTGTGAAATATCACTGCGACTAATTTATGTCAAATCTTTCTGTAAAACAAGAAAATAATCTGTTTACTAAGTAAAACCATCATGTGTATAAAGACCAGAGTAAAGATTTTATAAAGTTATAATTTCAGTGTGTATTGGCCTCTATTATTATTGTGGCTTTAAAGGGAATGTTCAAACAGTTTTTAGAATTAAAAAGATTATGGAGTATTTCAGTCATTGATTTTGTAAGTTGATTATTTTTATCAAATTTATAGTTGAAGGGACAGATGCACCATTTTGGGTGTTGATTTGAGTGTTGAATATATGTAAATAGTCTGCAGAAGAACTAGAAATGTACGAAATTACATAATCCCTTTAAAATACTTCAAATTGGAATTTTAGTCACTATTTCTATATGCTTGAGAAAGTTGACCTACAGAAGCAGGGTGGAATCCACTTCAAGACTGATAGATCTAGCATGTCAGCAAATCTAATAGGTTGTAGCCTATCAAATATGATTATTATTTGGTGGATGAGGACCTAGGAGTTGCCACTGCCTGCCTAAAGTATGTTAGCTATAAGTTTATTGAGATATTTATATATTGTAGGCTGAAACTCTGAGTAATAACATGTTTCAGGTTCAGGTTTCTATTTCTGTATTGTAGGCTGTATGGTTAATGACTTTCCTGGCTACTGTATTATTAGATGTTGATTATGGATTAATGGTTGGTGTAGGATTTGCTCTTTTAACTGTAATTGGTAGATCACAAAGGTATTATTCTTTATCCAGTTATCATAATACTTTATTTTCAAGATTTTCAAATTTTCTTCAAACTTCAGAGGATTGTAAACTCTTTATGTGTATAATGGACACTAATAAGAGTAGAGAATCAATTTTCACCATTTCAATTTTTGTCACATACCTCTGTTTCTTTCAATTCCATTAAAACATAAGTATATTAATATTTTAAAATATTGTAGTGACTTAAAGTTGTCAATTTGTTTTTGAAAAATATTGATAATTTTGGAAGTATTAGGAGAAGTAATGTATTATGTTTTATTTCAGCCCATATACCTGTGTTTTGGGGCAGGTACCAGGTACTGACATCTATCGTGATACTTCAGTCTACAGAGCTGTAAATGAATTAGATTGTATCAAAATATTTAGAATAGACTCAGCTCTATTCTTTGCTAATTCTGAACATTTTAAAACTCAAATTTATAAACAAACTGTGGACCCCAAAATAGTGAAAAAATTGAGAAGAAAGAAGGAAAAATTAATAAGAAAAATTAACAAAGAAGAAAAAAATGATGACAATGGAAACGTAAGTTGATTTTTTTCCATCTGAAGATCAGAACTGGTAGTCAGAAGTGGATTAAGGGAGATAACTGTAACTCTTATCCATAATTCGGTGTATATGGTTTGCTCATCATTTACAATATTCCACTAGCATACCATGATCTGTTTGTTGTTTTATATCTTTAGTTGTTCGTCATTTATAATTCAACTAATCAATTGCTCTGATGTACAAAAATAGATTTTTTTTTAAATATGTGAGGAATTCTGGGATGTACATTGTCAAACATTGACTATGTTGTATTACATTGTAAATCTAATATTGAATATGCTAAGTGAAGCACCTGACCTTTTAGGTTGGTTAGAATATTGGTTCTCTACATGTTGTGGATTCTTATCTTCATCGTCATCTTCACCATCTACCCATCTGTATATTGGTATTGATAATCCGGGAAAGATCACTGTCAAGAGGTTTTGTTAAGGACAAAGTGGTCAAAAGGATTCTGTGTGTACAAAATATAGTTGTTTTTTTCACAAATGTATTAGATATAAACTAATAATATATATTTTCAGTGTGATATATCTGATACTAAAGTTGTAGTAGAAGGTTCTGATGCGGCTGATTTAGATATTAATGGCTGCCGTTCACCTGCTAATGTACATTCTATAATTATTGACTGTTCTACCATGAGTTATGTGGATTCCGTTGGTGTTAAGGTTTTAGGACAGGTATGGTTATTGTAGCATTGGGGTGTTGTCCCTTTTTTTTGGGGAAAATATGTATTTTCTTTACATCAAACCAAGATTGCTATATAAAAACATGTTCACAGTATGAAATTTGAAATAGACATTTAACATAGGCAGTCAATTGAAATTGATCAGTATTAGGTGTTATAGAGATACTCTCCTATAGAAGCACTGGCCCAGGTCAATGTAGATACAAAGGATTTTGACTTAATAAATCATTTTGATACAAATTATTAACTTCTGGAGTAATTTACAAGATAAACAAATAATTCAAATATGCAATTGCTTCAGGGAGTTAATAAAATCTGAGACCAAATGTTATAGTATAATATATAGGGTGACTTCGATTGGAGCACAGGTTAGACTCGAGTCATTAGAGTTACAACCGACTGTAATATTTTCTAGGGTTTAGACACGTGTGATGTAATATTCAACCTAGTTAGAAGCTCGAATCCGACACTCACTATTTGGAGAGTCAAACACAAGTTGACATCGTAGCATGGAATGTCTATATATGGTCAAAAGTCCCCCCATATCGCCTTAACTCCATCAAATTCGATTTCGACCCTCACTCGGCATGCTGGCTGAAGATAAATACGTTATTTCTCCATCAACTCAGACCGCAGAGGTTCAATCAAGGTCACCCATAGTGTCTGGACTTCATCATGGAGTTCAGTATTAAAGTGTTTATTTGTTATATTAATAATGTCAATTTCAGATCATTAATGAATACAAGGGAATTGATATTCAAGTTTATTTAGCACAATGTAAAGGTAACTATTATTATATTTTTATATCACTATGTTTTTCTATGTACAGTGTTAAAAAAAGGGATGGTAATGTCAATATTTTTTATTCCACATATTTAAAGCTATCTGTATAAATTTTCAAACAATATGTATAAGCTCATAGTTTTTATTTGCTCACATGAAATGTGGCTTTAAATATTAAAACTTTGGTCAAAATAAATCATTTTTTCTTCCCAAAACACACAATTGTTTTGGTTTAGACACACAAAACATTAAAGGAATAAATGGTTTATTTTGACAGATGTTCTATTATTTAAATCCTCATATCTTCATCCTGTCAAAGCATCATAGTTTTTTACAACTAGGATACCATTAATCATCTTCATGATAAGTTTTCTTCAACTCTCATTTTTATTTGGAATGTAATGTGGAGTGTATATTAGAATCACTGATGTTCAAGACTATTGACTACCAATAACCTGATTATCTAATCTCAAATCTATGAACAGAGCATTGTATTTCCTATAGACCTTTACCAAACTCCTTATTCTGAATTAGTCTTGCCCAGGGCCCAGGAATCCTTTTCTCAATACACACAAGAGTAAACGTTATAATACATAAGCACTTTGATAAGGTCAAAAATAAAAATGCCCTTAATGTGCAAGTTTAGTTGTACAGATTTTGTTATCCTGGCTTCCAGAGGCTCTTAACCATCCTGGAAATTATGAGAGAGTTTTATAGTCTAATGCTTCTGGAAAAGTTATCCAAAATCCATGTTATTTATAATTTTTTTTTTCTAGCTGGTGTAAGAGAAATGTTTGAGAAGACAGATTTTTATACCACAATGTATAAAGATTGTCTGTTTGTTAGTATTCATGATGCAGTATTAGCATGTAGAAAACTTAATAACTCTTCATCATATGAGGTAAGTAAGGTAGCTTTGAAGAAATTACAGAGAGCCGAGGTGACTCTGTGAGTTCGGTGCTTGCCTGCTAAGATCATTTATTGAACTTTAGGAATTAGCTTTCTTTAAAATATCAGGTTTAATAGTTTGAGCATAGAGGATAATAATCATTATCACAGTCTTTGGTGTCTAACAATCGTTCATCTTTATTAAACACCACACACAATTTTACTTTCTGCTGAGAGGGCTCGCCATCACCCCAGCGACCTTCATCCGCAAACATTTGACCATTTTGCCATAGGTACATCTGTAGAGTTTTGTTGTATTTTAATCCTATCCAAACATGATCATTTCTACAATACATGAAGATATATACTTAATAATGTAAAATTTTCATTAACTGAAACATACTCATTAGATGAGCTTCAGAATAGATGGTACCAGGCGAATTATATGGAAGCCTCTGATTAGCACCAATGTTGTTGCTTTGACTCTATATGCTCTATTTAGCACTATGGGGATGTGCTTTAGAAAATTGATTTTCTAATACTTCTGTCAATTTTCTATGACAAATGTTGAATTTAGCATGCAAATTAGAATTAAAAATTAGGAAATAGCAAAGAAGAACATTAAATAAAAAGCCAATCCGCCCTCCATAGTTTTTAAACATAATAAAAAAGAAAATAAAGATTTGCCTTTACCTTGGTACAAGCCAAAATGTAGATGTAATAAAGGTTGTACACCTTTGCTAAGGAAACATGAAGCACTTGAATGTATCGAATACTTTCTGACCATCTTTTAGTCTTACACTGTAAATCACAGAGCATTGTGGGTCGCCATTTTATTTGTCATTTGCCGGAGTGGACATGAATGCTGAACAAGTTTATGTCGATGAATATTTGGGCAAAGAATTATAAACATGCTCGATGTTGTCGAATGGCTTAGGATGATGGTGGGGCGAATGTCGTAGAACTTACGGAGCCTGGTCAATAAGCATCTGATGCACCATCGCTCCGTCCTGACTTGATTTGAGAATAGCCAATATGTCTCCAGTTTTTTCACATTCTGTCTTTGCCTGTTCTTGAGTAAACTTACTGGTTAGGAGAACTCTTTCTGAATACAGATAAAAACAGATAGGATTTTATCAGAATTTGTCAAGTTAGTTTCAAATCTGGTTGCTCTCAGACTCGACTGCCAAAATGTCCAAAAGCCATGGGACAAAGTCAGATGCCACACTTAGAGGCTGTTCTAAGTTCCAGTGTTAAAATTCTGAAAACTTTGAACCAAATCTTCACAATGGTTTAAGTATTATGTATTTATCTTATCCCTTGACTGCAATGGCCCACTTTCTTGTCAGCGATTTGATTGGATTGTACACCATCGAATACAGCTAATCAGAGCCCTTGATTTCATTTTTTTCTTGTTGAGGGCTCAGATTGGCTAGTGTACAATCCAATCAAAGAAATAACACCAATGTAGTCAAGGTATAAGATGAAATACCAGGTCTAATGTAAAGATGGGTATTTGAAATTATGTCAGAATGCATGTTGAAGATATTCTTTTTTTTCTCATGATTTTTTTCTTGGTATATTTCAGAAATATTTCAATGACGTGCCGAAGTGAGAAGTCACAGAAATTAGTTGAATTTTTAAAGATGATTGAACTGGTATATTAACTACTATTAAATCAAATAGTAGAATTAACTCAGGGTTCTGAACGTTGTCATGGGAAAGTTTTATAAGGATATAGAGGTCAAATCGGTACCATTTGTTATCATTATTTTTTGAAGTCTATGAATTAAGAAACCTATTTTATATCCACAGAATTTTGTCAAATAAATATCAAACGGACAAGTTTATCATACCTAAATCTCAGAATAGGAATATTTTTAGTTAAGCTAATCAGTAATAGTGTTCATAGCAAACTGTCGAGATTTGAACCTTCAAATGCATGTGTATTCAAAATTATCTATAAACAAGTTTTAAAAAAAAATCTTCAAAATCCCTTTAAGTTTAATCAGATAATTTAAAGCCGTGTTTGTAAATGGAGCAAAAATCAAAAAGAAAAGTATGATTTAAAAAGACAAACAGAATATCATGAGTGGCAGCAAATTTGATAGACAGGGTCAACAGGCATTTTTTATTTATTTTTATTATCAGATGAGAGAGTCAGGCTAATTAAAATAAATAAACTTGCGTTCCGTTTTTATTTATTATCTTTTATTTCTAATATAGCCACTTCTGTTAGGATCCAACGACAGCCATCTTGAACGTTTGTCAAATTAATCTTTTGACCAGACGTCATTTTGTGAAAATGACGGGAAAGGTAGAAATTTGACTGAGATGAGAGTTAGTCTAAAATAACAATCATACTTTGTTGGGTTACCAAAAGTCTGGAAGTTTTGTAACATTTTAATTTTTTTTTAGTGAGTCAATTTAAGGTCAACATGCTTATTTTATGTTTTGGTATCTAATAAGAAATTGTAAAAAATCTTAATGTTCATTTGATTTATAACAATAATAATGGTGCTTCAATAGTATATTGGTATTATATTTATGGTTATAATTTTGTATAGTTTATATTTTTAATAATAGTTTTATATGTAGATTGAATGTGGTTCATGCTAGAGACTAAAGCTAAGATTCCATATACGCGTCATGCGGATCCATCTTTTCTTGAGACACTGCAATAGAGAGAATGACATCTATAGAAATAGGAAAAGAAATTCCTAGGTTTATATATTTTTGAAGGAATTTCTAGTACTTCTGACATATATTCAAAACTCGAATCAATCCCACAAAATGGCTTACCTGTCCCTTTATGGTTTGAACCCAAATGTATTTATATCTTTTCTTAAATATTCTAATATTATCATATATGATGAGGAATCATATACATGTGATTAAAAAATGTTAACAAAGATAACTTGCCAGGGCAGTTTTTATTTTAAATAAAAATATTTGGCAGTACAGTAAAAATTACTAGTATAAAATATTTAACCTTCATCCAAACACTTCTCTTGAGGTGATACATCAAAATCTGTCGAGTACGTTTATGAGCTAACAATTTTTCAAAAACAAGGGCAATAATTCATTTTCATTTTCAATGGGGCTCATTCATAAACACATACACCAAGTTGCATCAAAATCCATCAGGAATATTGTGCCCTCTTAGAATGAACATCAAATTTAAGTCCTCAAGAATGGTCAATATGAGTATATATTTATCAGTGAACATACCTGGTGCCACAGAATTATTATATATAAGGATCCTGTTATGTTATATATGACACCAGGTATGTTCACTGATGAATATACGCTCTTATTGGTCAAGTTTAAAATTTAAAAATTTTATGTTCATTCTTAGAAGCAATTTCCCTTTAAGTGTTTACGAGCTTAAAATAACTAAGGGGATTAACTCAAATATTTTCTTATTTTCAGTAGGGTTCATCCTGGAGTGATAATAAACATGCACACCATGTTTCGTTAAATAATGGCAATCATGAGTGATAATATAGACTTCATATTTCATATGGGCTTCTTAAAGGGACAGGTTCGCCATCTGGTTTGACCAAAACGAGAATTTTTTTGTAAAGTTAATCAGTAATAGTGTTCACAGCTCACTGTCGAAATTTGAACCTTCAAATCCATTGAAGGTTACATTTGTTGTAAAGGATAGAATATCAATTGTTTGTTCTGTTGAGATCAAAAGCAAATAACTATAAGTTTGTTCTGTTGAGATCGAAGGGAAATAACAAGGTTTTAAGTGAAGTTGAAAGTATTTTAGTGAACTGGTATGGAGATCAAGTATGTTAATTATAGAAATGTATTTTAATAAACTGAGGTTTTATATATCATTGTGTTTCTAATTATTACAGATACTATTGTAGGTTTTGATTTTTAACTTTATATCTTACGAGATATCAGTAAAGTTAATGTAGATAGAGATTACAGTTAACAGATTTGACTTGAACTCTGTATTTATTGTATACCAAGTGTTTCGAAATTAAAATAATTGGTGGCGTCAATATATATATTGGGTGTCACAAAAAAAAACGCTCTAAAGTGCGACGGGTAATATCTCAGCTGTTGGTAAACTGATCTCTTTCAAAATTCTCTCAGATAGACATCAAGATGTCGTTGTCCAACCCTAACAATATGAAAGTCATTGAATAAAAATTGTACAAGAACTTGCCTGAACAAAATGTCATGTCAAAAAATATAATATCAAGGCAACTTGCTTATTTCAACTTGTGCCCTATATCCAATTGCAACCGTTTTTTCCATCCCAAGATGCCAACAAGACGGGGCCCCATTGTATATTAGCAAAGTATCCCAAGCATATCTGGATGAGGCTACACCAGAATTTATTCACAAGAATGACTGGCCGCCCTGATCCCCACACTATAATCCAATGGTTTATGCCATTAGGGATTCTCTTAAAGAAAAGGTGTTCTGGGGTCAGTGTTACAAACTGACTAAACAGAAATTGAAAGGCAGGATAGTCGCTTCTTGATAGCAGATACCTTTAGGTGTGATCTGTAACAGCATCTCAAGATGGAAAAAAACGTTCGGTGGTCAAAGAGGATGGAGAGCACATTGACACAGGTTGAAATAGCTTAATTGCCTTGACAACGACATCTTGACGTCTATCTGTGAGAATTTTGAAATACATTAGTTTACCAACAGCTGAGATACTACCTGTCGAATTTGGGTTTTTTTTTTGGGACACCTGATATATATATTTACAGATGGGAACAACAACAATAAGCTTATACATTCACAGCTTGTGGGCAAATAAATAAAAACATATACTGACATCTACAAGTTAATCTTCTTTTTTGTTTTTTTGACTTTTAGAGCTGTGACTACTTTTAGACTGTTGAAATTTTGTAATACTAATCGACTGAAAATATTCATTCACATAATATATCTGTAATATATCACAAATTTTGGATAAAAAATGTCCAGAAAGTATGGTAAATACTGTATGATATTGGACTAGATGCAGGTCCAATAATTTCAGTATTACAAACCCTATACAGAATAAACAGGCTAAAATAAAATTGAGTTGGGAATGAGAGGAAGGATATCGCTGATAAGCAAGAACACCACCAGTAACAGCCCACAATATGTGGCATCCTAACACAATCTCAAAACCATAGGGAGTCAAGAGCGTTAAACAGTAACTGGTCAAAGAAAGTGTCATAAGTATTGCAGCACGCCATGGGCTCCAACCATATTTCAAATACAGTCCCCATATAAATACCATCATAAAGAATGGCAAGGTGAGCCATTGATCTAAAACTGCAAACTCATGTCTCTGTGTTAAAATTCTCAAGGTCTGAACAGCTCCATAATACGCTGCTGATATATTGAAAATGTAAAACAAATATGATTCCACTACACTTATTAGTTTATTCTCCATACTTAAAGTGGTGATAGCACACCAATAGGCACCCACTAAAATATAGCCTATATTGATACAAGTGTTAAAGGGCATCTTAAACCATTTAGGAAATATGGTTTTAAAGTGCTGTTTTTCTGCATAATGTTCTAAACCAATGTCTGTTTTTGCAACTTTAAACACTCCGAAAAATGTTATAGTTACTGTGAAGGCCGCAAATAAAGTAACGGTAAATATTGCTTTCCACATCATTTTGATGGTTTTAGTACAGATACCACTATACCAATTACGTGAACTTCTTTAATCCATTGCTTCTTTCCTTTCTGTTAATCATATACAAACTACTCCTTAGGTTTCCTCTGTGCATATCAAACCTTCAACAAAAATAGATACATACATATTGGGTGTCTAAAATACCCTAGAATCATTACTGAAAGGTTTTTCTGTTATCCATTTACGATTTTGATTGGGTTATTTTTTTAATTAATTAGACTGTCCTTTGTATTATTTAAGCTCAGAGTAGAATTTGTCTGTCACATTTCTTGGAATTCAGGATATATGATTTGGAATTGAGCATATATAATGTTAATTTTTTTTCAGCCTAAGTCAGAGATTCATAGCAAATATTGTCACAGAGTGCCTGCCGAGTTGTGGTCTTCAAGTTAACCAACAAAAATTGGTCTCCAAGCACCTGCCATAAAGCTAGTCTTAAGTTTGGCTTTGTCTGAGTTGGGTCTATGCAAATATCAAGGTTGAGAGTAGACTACTCCCAAAATCTCATATAATGTTTGTATTGATTGACATTTGCAATTTGCATTAAACACAGTGACACTGCGACAGTCACATTTTAATCTTGGGGGTTGAAACAGTGTGCTATTTGACCATTTTGTGGTCAGACACGACTCAGACAGTGTATATTGCCGGTATGTCAAGATACTTACTATAGTAACTAACAGATACTTGATTTGGATTGTTCACATGGTTAGGCTAGTAGCAAGATCCATGTGATTTATGATTTATAGGCTTATCAACTTATTTTACAAGGTACCGTACGTACAGTAATTCAACTAGTATATTTTAATGGCATTTTTTATCTTCTTTGTCACGTGATGATCAAAACAAAATTGTGCTTGAACATCCAGCCAGTAATTCTAAACTTGACCTTTGACCTTATAAAATAAAATTACAAATTAAAAGTTTTAATTGGTATGAACATAGTTTAGTTTTTTAGGTAATAATTTGATTCATTCACAACATAAAAATCGGAAAAACAGAACCTTAGCCATCACGTTTAACGTCACGTGATATGCAAATGATGTTTTTACATACGGGCACTTACAGAATTTTACCCACAATGCTCTTTTAATCACAAAAATGGCTGCTCCCATACTGAAATGGAAGCGGGTAACAAATACAACAGGGCCATGTCCAAGACCTCGTCATGGCCATCGTGCAGTTGCAATCAAAGATTTAATGATTGTATTTGGTGGTGGAAATGAAGGAATTGTCGACGAACTCCATGTTTACAATACAAGTAAGTGAACTGTCAAACTCATAGGGGCATCCAAAATGGCGTCTTTTTGTTATTGGTCCCAAAGAAATTGGCGCGAGCTGTTTTCTCACGCTAGAAATACTGCAAATTGGACTTTTTGCTTTCTGTACGTTTTCACAAACATGCTCAGCAAACTTTTTTAATTTTGAAAAATTTGTGTAGATTTGAAAGTTAGTTTTTTTACTGTCACTTTTCGCAAAGAAAAAATGGCGGCGCCCAACGAAAGAAAATGGAGGATATTGGATACATAGGAATCGTTGAAGTTAGGGGTTTAATGCATTATCGTATGAATTGATTTGCGGCCATTTTGCAACTGTCTATAGCACTGAATTGTACAAGTACAAAAAAGTCAGCTCTATGTTTGATTCCAAGGCCCAATTTATTTTAGTAAATGGATAGCGGTTGTATATAAATAATAATGGCCGCCTGCGCATCTCGGAAAATATCAGGGATGCACCGTTTATACGAGATTTGCTTTGTTTCTACTTCGATGGGACGATTTTGCTGCAAATGATATATGTTTGGTTGATATGAGACATGAATCAAATTATTTGTGTGAACAGTCACCTTTGAGCTTCAAGGCTATCAAAATGCTAAAAGAAGAAAACCTTAAATATGCTAATTAGATAGAATGTAGCGCCCTCAAACTACAGTGGCACAAATGTAAAGAGGAGGTAATTCTGTTCATGATTCAGACCACAATTGATGTTATTATTACTTGGATAGTGAACACAATATATAACTCAAGTTCACTTTTGATATTGTCTGTTTTAGCTACGAATCAGTGGTTTGTGCCTGCTGTCAGAGGAGATATTCCACCAGGATGTGCTGCTTATGGCTTTGTTTGCGATGGGACCAGAATACTTGTATTTGGTGGCATGGTTGAATATGGAAAATATTCTAATGAGTTATATGAATTACAAGCCAGTAGATGGGAATGGAAACGTTTAAAACCAAGAGCACCAAAAAATCATACCATTCCCTGTCCACGCTTAGGTTAGTCTTTATTATTATATTTGTGTATGATGAAAATAGTAGATAAACAAGCAAGGTGTTTTAATTTTGGATTGATCAAATTAGATTTGTCTTCTGCTTCAGCAACTCTGATTTGCATATTTATGATTTTCAGGTCACAGTTTTTGTATGTTAGGTAGTAAGGCCTATCTGTTTGGTGGTTTAGCCAACGATAGTGAAGATCCAAAGAATAATATACCCAGGTAAGATTTGTCTTTAAAAAAAAAATTCAACATTTTTTGAAATTTTCAAACCTATTATATATATGTGATGATTAAAGATTATTTTTTGTTTTTTGTGCAATTCTTATTGCTTCTTCTGTTGGTGACTCCATTTGCCTTCCATGATCTTAACACATAAAAGGATCAGGCTATTGGGCTGAAAACCATATGAATAATTTTAGAAATGAATGACGTGTAGCAATCTTCAGAAAAACATTTGACAACAAGATGTATTTGTTTTGTTCTTGTAGATATTTGAATGATCTGTACGGATTAGAAATGAAATCCAGTTCCAGTTCAATGATGTGGGAATATCCAGTCACAAACGGTCAACCGCCTCCTCCTAGGGAATCTCATTCTTGTGTTGGATATGCTGAGAAGGATGGCCGTCATCCTAGACTATTGATATATGGTGGAATGAGCGGATGTCGCCTTGGTGATTTATGGCAATGTGAAATTGGTATGTATAATAATATTTTTAAAAACTTTCATCAACAAAAAACAGTCTGTACGGGCATAGTTTTTAATTGCCCTCGTCATTGAAATGTTGACATACATCGCTGTCTTCCTCAGGAATGCAATTTTTGTAAAATGTGTCTTTATCAGGCTTTGATCTGAACTAATATATAAATAGAATTAGATACGGATTGTTTTTGACAACTGAACTCTTGTTTATTTCTTAGAAGTAAATTTTTTATTATATTTCAGATACATACACATGGACTAAACCTATTGTACAAGGTATACCTCCATTACCAAGATCCTTACACACTGCTACTGTTATTGGTAATCGAATGTTTGTTTTTGGTGGGTGGGTGCCCTTGGTAATGGATGATGTTAAAGTAGCAACTCATGAAAAGGAATGGAAATGCACCAACACATTGGCTTCTTTAAACTTAGGTAAGTAGAATTGGAAAAAATAGCCAATATCATCTTGTCAATATTAAATGTTGTTGAAAAATTTTAGATCACTACATTTCAAAACAAGCATATGTTGTTGTCTGAATGATGGTTGTATAGCAACCGTAGAATTATGCATTTATTTTAGAAATTAATAAATTTTGGCTCCTTTGGTTCTAGATCAAATTTTCATTATACTGAAATCAACATGAATATAAAATAAAAAAGATTTTACCCTGGAAAAAATTTGTAATGATAATTTGTAAAGTGAAGTGCCTTTTTGAAATTATCTACTGCTCGTATGTTGTCTTGTAAGTTTGCAAGGTCACCTATGACACCATATTTGCTATTATTGGTATATTGATTGATATTTTGATAGAGAGTAATTCATGGGAACCATTAGCTATGGAAGTTTTTGAAGATGCCCTTCCTAGAGCTAGAGCAGGGCAATGTGCTGTATCTATTAACACAAGACTATACATATGGAGTGGTAGAGATGGATATAGAAAAGCCTGGAATAACCAAGTATGTGAATTGTTTGAGTATCCTAGATCATATCCTGTATGATTATCATAGCGCATAACACGAAATTAGCTTTAAAGTTACAAGTATATATATATATTGAACTTTCTGAGAAAAATGTAAATTTTTTAGGGTCGAATGGTTAATATGTTTTTGTCTTGTGTTTTTTTTTTTAGTCTGTTTTCTATTTATCATTACAATACCATTCCTTACAGGTTTGCTTCAAAGATTTATGGTTTTTAGAGACAGGTATGTACATCATTCTTATGCTTTATGTCAAAGGTTGAATTTTGATCAATATTTTAGAGGATGAAATTTCCCAAAAAATAATTTACAGGGATTAAAGTTTAAAAATTTTTGTATAAGATGAATTTTGAAAAATATTTTAAGAAGGAAATTTTTTAATTATTTTCAAGGACAAAATTGGACAATAAATTGGTAAATAAATTTGAATTATTTTCTTTGTGCTGTAATTACTGTATATGTTTTCTCACCACAGAAAAACCACCAGCTCCTTCGAAGGTCCAGTTAGTACGAGCCAGTACAAATACATTAGAAGTTTGCTGGGGGTCTGTCCCAACTGCAGATGCTTACCTACTTCAGTTACAAAAATATGACTTGCCACCATCACAAGCCATGAGTCCGACTGCTGTACCAACTGGTACAAACCTTGCTAAGCCATTAGTTCCTAACCAACCTCAGTTAGTTCGATCACCCGGCACAGGTAATATCTGATTTTCTAATTTACTCACAAAAATCAATTAAGATTAGGTTTTGGATACAAAATTTTTATCAAAACTGCTAGTTTTAGGAATATTCTAGTAGAGGACTTTATGGAACGTTATACATCTTGAAGTACTAACAAATATTGACCTGCAAACTTTAGTTTTTGAGGGAAATAAGTTGAATTTTGGACTCAAATAATAACACTCAGTATATTGAAAGTAGTTGATAGACCTCATTTAGAGGACTTTTGGACTAGATACTTATAATTTCTGGAGCTCCTTCTCTCAACTATCACCACATCTGTCTTTTTCTTTCCTCCACAATTTTGTACTCTCCAAATATTTCTTATTCAGCTCTACGACCGTTAATAGCTGTCTCTAATTTTTCTTCACCACAAACCATCAAAGGTAGCTATCAATTACGCTGCATGTGAATGATTATGCCTGTCTGTTTATGATAAATACATGTGCTTTCAACTAGTTGTATCTACAATTATACAGACCTCCTTTTGTGATGTCATAACTAGATTATCTTGAGATTTTGAGAGTTTGAAGTCAGTTTTAACACTGGAGATAGATTAAAATAGGTTAGATGTGACTCGTTAAATGGTCAACATCAACTCTTAAGATCTCAAGATGTAATTTTTACATGCTATTATGGTTGTGGTCTAGTTATGTATTCAGAATTTTCGATATAAATTTCGTAAAGGGATTGTAAAGAAGTTTTCTAAAATTGTATATGTGTATCAGAGACACTGATAGCATCAATTTGCACCATTCAAATTTTCAGTGAGACATCGGCGATTCTTGCAATTCCATTCGAACTTTCTTATATAGAAGCTTTAGCGATGTCATAAAATGCTTAGTTTAAGTAAAACCTCTTTACAATCCGTTTAAATCCAGCCACAACCAAAAATAATTCTATTTGACTTCCTGGACAGATGATATCAGACTAGTTTTCATTGTATGAGCATGTTAATACCATGTTTTCACAAGGAACTGCATGAACTTCTCATTTTTATTTGACGAAAAACGTATTTTCTTTATGTGCATGTTCTCTGCTAGCTTTGGTAGTTTATGCAATATTTTGCATGTCTTGTAACGATTTGCATGACAATATCAATGTGTGATTGTATAAACTTAAAATACATCAAAAATAGGGTATATTCTTTAACATATTGCTAGTCATTTCTGTTAAGATTTATAAAGTAATGAGTGATACACATAAGGCTGAAATGGTAGCCATTATGTTTTGAGGTCTAAAATGATATTAGTATTAGATATGTTCCTGTGTTTCTAAACTCGGTGATTATTTTGTTTCAGTAACTGCCACCCCACGTCAAAAATCACCAGTCACAATAACACCTATTTCATCAGGATTACGTGTAGCATCACCTCAGATCATCAGTTTAAGTCAATCTCAGAAAGCTGGTACTGTTTTACAAGGGGTAAGAGTTACGATGATTTATTAATTTCTTGATATTAGCTGTTATCATGTTTAAATCTTCACAGGGATCCAAGCCTTATTCTTTTTTTTTTTCGAATAAAAACCACTAAATTTTGTTTGATTGATGAAAATCTCTCCCTGAACTCCACGCAGGAGTCTGGCCTTCTTGACCCTCAGCTGATATTTTCCATTTCTTCTTATTTTTTTTATCCTTACTAGGATCCCTGACATCAAGTAGCACATGAATGTTGGTTGATTGATCAGTTTGTTTTCTTAATCTAAGCATTTTTACTTCATTATCCTAAATCTATATATTTACAGCAACCTCAAATCCAGACTACAGCTGCAGGTGGTCAGATGACAGGCATAGCTGCATTAGCTGCCGCTGCAGCTGCCACCCAGAAAATACCAGGAACTCCTAATGCTCCTGGTACTCCACAGACTGTTCGAACTGTATCTGGCGTTAAAGTTGTTACACCTACTGTATTGACTCCCTCTGGTGTTAGATTTGCAAGTAAAGTACAACAAGGTAAATACACATTAATACATACATCATTCAAGCCAAAAGTCTACAGACATTTTTTTATATACACCTAAAATATAATTTTAAATATTATGTTATTGTCACCCTCTTCATCCGGCCGACATTTGGTTGTGAACACTGTAGAGACTACAGTTGCAATGAACATATCAAGTTTGATATTTGAGGTTTTTTTTCTACATTTTTTAACTGCTTTGTTTACCATCCAATTTCTTTTTTTACTCAATTTAGGGACAACCTTGTCTCCCGGAACACAAACCATTAGAGTTGCTCCCCCTGGTACTACAATATTGAAGACGTCTGCTGGTAATGTGGTGGGAGCAGGTGGTAAACAGATTATCACTGTACATAAAGCTGGAGGACATGTTACAAACCAACCCCAAATTGTTACTTTAGTTAAAACTACACAAGGAATGACTGTTGCTACTGTAAGTTTCTTTTTCTCCATTAAAGGGATTGGAAAGAGGTTTTCTTGATACCATCAACTTGCGCCATTCCAATTTTCAATCAAACGTCTGTGGTTCTAGCAATTCTACTAAAACTAAGTGTTTTATGACGTGACCCATCCAAAGGTCTTATGTGATACAAGCAAATATTGCGGCGGTCAATTTTAGCTGAATTGCTGGGACCACAGATGTCTGATTGAAAATTGGAATTGTGCAAATTGATCTTCGAAAAGCATAAAAATTTTAGAAAACCTCTTGACATGTCTTCAGACAAGGCTATAGAATTTTTGAAAGAGGGATGACATGGCAAAACTTAATTTAATTCGTTGATTTGCTTAACTTTCCTTTAATTTTAGAACAAAGGAGCCTTACCTCAGGGAGCAACGATAGTCAAATTAGTTACATCTCAAGCTGGTGGAACTAAACCAAGTGCTATTATAGCATCTAGTAAAGGTGGTCAAACACCATCCAATATACTTGGTATTAGTAGTGTTCAACCTGCTGTAAGTCTTTCACTTATTGATATTGATAGCAATACGAGGCAATGTTCATGTTTGTATGCAACAGTGATACAGAATAGAGGGCTTTGCATGGAAAAAGTGTCTAGTCATGAAAATTTGAATCTAAACAATTTAAGCTGCAGTTTTTTTATGGCATACTCTCATTGCTTGTGTAGCCTAATTTTTATACGCCCACTTGTAATGGGGGGGCGTATATTGCTGCCACTCATGTCTGTCCATTGGTCATTCCACAAATGCTCGTAAACACTCTAGAAGATACAATTCTTGAAGGAACTTTGTGTGAGTGTTTGTTATCACCCAAGGATAAACCCCATTGAAAATCAGAACAATCCAAAAATATTTAGTATGAGTTACTGCCCCTGTATTGCTTTATCCAAAACTATTTGCCAAATCAAAACAAATACGTTCTAAACATTTGTATATCTGATTGAATATTGATTTGGGATTACCTCTGTAATCTACATTATAATACAACATTTATATCTGCTTTTTCAGCATGGACAGGCTAAGAACATCACAACTGTCATTAAAACCATCCCCACTTCAATGTTATCCATGGCAAAAGCAGGTGGTATTACCGGTGTGACCACAACTCCAACTGGTACTAAAACCATAGTAATAGCAGCTCCAAAAGGCAGTTCTAGTGGTGCTCTTAATACTCCAACCAAACTTATCACTAAAATGGCAGGTGGACAAACTGGAGCTGGTAATACCCAGTTTATTGTGGTCAGTCCTCAAGGTGGTGCTACACAAGCTTCAACTATTTTAGCAGGTATGTTCTAATCAATCTATTAATTTATGATATCCTAATGTTTGAAGGTCTTTCGAGAAAAGGGTATCCATCACTTCTTTGGCTACACTTAAGTTCTAAATTTGCCAAATGAATGCAATAATACTAAATTTTCTTTTTTTTAGGCGGAACTAAACCAATGTCTGTATCAACTCTACCCACAGGAACTACATCATTAGCAACAACTCAAGGTAAACCAGTAGTAACAATATTAGGGCCTGGTCAAACAGCTGGTAAAGTCTTAACCCAAGGTGTCGCAGGTCAAGTAACTGCAGGAACCTCTATCTTATCTAGTCCTGGAATAAAAACCACAACCACGATTGGTGCACCTACAATATCATTAATAGCCCAGCAATCCCCAACTGAACCTCCATCCAAAATAGTTCCCACATCAATTACACAAGTTAGTGATCAACCACCAGTCCAGATTACAGTATCTCCAGCTGTGAAAGACGATGGAAAAGAAGGAACTGTTGATGGTGATTGTGGTACCCCTCATGGGTGTCCAGGTGATGCATCAGAAGTACAGAATACAGGTGACTGTGGAACACCACATGGTTGTCCTGGTGATGGGACTGAAAATCAAGCAACAGGTGACTGTGGAACTCCTCATGGTTGCCCTGGTGATGGCAATGGAACAGAAACACAAGCAACAGGCAACTGTGGTACGCCTCATGGGTGTCCTGGTGATGGAGTTGAGGCACCAGCAACTGGACATTGTGGAACACCTCATGGTTGTCCTGGTGATGGTACTGAAACTCAAGTAGCTGGTGACTGTGGAACACCCCATGGTTGTCCTGGAGATGGAGTTGAAACACAAGCAACTGGAGACTGTGGAACGCCTCATGGTTGTCCTGGTGATG
Organism: Lottia gigantea; assembly: GCF_000327385.1. Lineage (NCBI taxonomy): Eukaryota > Metazoa > Mollusca > Gastropoda > Lottiidae > Lottia > Lottia gigantea. The sequence goes on along the minus strand of NW_008708707.1, from coordinate 3,601,519 downwards.
GATCTGAAACACAAGCAACAGGTGACTGTGGAACTCCTCATGGTTGCCCTGGTGATGGAGTTGAGGCACCAGCAACTGGAGATTGTGGAACACCTCATGGTTGCCCTGGTGATGGATCTGAAACACAAGCAACTGGAGATTGTGGGACACCTCATGGTTGTCCTGGAGATGGGACTGAAACACAAGCAACAGGTGACTGTGGCACACCACATGGTTGCCCAGGCGAAGGTTCAGAGACACAAACTGAAAGTGCCCAACCAGTACAAAGTGAATCTCCCATGGAAGGAATCCAGTCAGCTAATACGCATACTGAGACCCCTAGTGCTAGTGATGAGTCTAAACCTTCGGAAGAGGCCATGGACACATCAGTTGATGGTTCAATTAAATTAGAACCTCAAGACCCCTTACCTAATCCTGATAGTGGTGTTACAACTGCCGCCATTACAAGTGCTTCTGAATCAGGTAACATATTTCAGAGAACGTTGGGTTTGACTCCTCCCAAATACACAAGCCTGTATTAATGTTAACACAAAAGTCATCTCAATATACAATTAACCATAAAATATCAGTTATTTGTCAACAGACATTTCACAAATCTGACTGTTGTTTGTCCTCCTAAAAATGTTGATGAGCATACCTGACAGGTTGATTCTGTAGTGTAAATAGATGTAGGGCTGTCTTTTCTGTCAACATATCAACAATTTATTCAACCATATGAATGATGACCCATCTATTCTATTGAATTTTCAGATCCATTAGCCACTCTGGCCACAGCAGCTGTCTCTACAGCCAGGTCACTCAAACAAGAAGGAGGCGAGTTGTCTACAAATGGTATTAAAGCAGAACCTATTGTACGTTGTATTTTTTTTATTTTCTCATATATATCTATATATATGGAAGAAATCATTTCCTTTCAATGTAATATTATGTGACAATTGAATCATTTCTAAAGAAGAACATAAACCGTTACTGATTTGATTTTTTTTTGCAATATTTTTCACACGATACAGAGTAAATGATAATTCTTTGGAATATATTTCAGGATAAGGTATTAATGCCAGTAAAGAAAGATGCCAATCAATGGTTTGATGTTGGTATTATTAAGAGCACATCAACTGTTGTGTCACATTATCATCTACCAACAGATGGTATGTCTGGTAATGGTGATGTAAGTTACTTTTCATCTTTTCTGTTTTTTTTTGTTCATATGGTTTGAACTTTTCCACCAATTCTGTTGTAAATCATGCAGTGATAATATTGCTGTCTCTTATTGATGTATTTTGTCAAGCTGTTATTATGAGATAAAATACTTCAGAACTATTTTGTCTTATGGTTTTTCACACTTAGGACACATTTTGATCAGAATATTTTTTGTGGAACAGGGCCCTAGTCCCTTAAAATATGATTTCAAAGGTTTTGTACGTTGCTTAATTTCTTTTCACTTTCTATCTAAAATGTGCGGTCCAAAATAGTTTTTTTTTAGTTTCATCCAATTTTGCCAATTCTCATCTTATTTCAGTGTTACTGAATCAATGAACATATAAAGTGATATCTGATGTTTTTAGTTACAGACATTATTTTATAGATGTAATGTTATTTTCTAGGATATTGATGTTGTCAATGTACCAGATCATAGTGTTTTGAAAAGACAAGAATTGCAACCTGGTACAGCCTATAAATTTCGAGTATCGGGTGTTAATGCTTGTGGTAGAGGACCCTTCAGTGAAGTTTCAGCATTTAAAACATGTTTACCAGGTTTCCCTGGTGCCCCTTCTGCTATCAAAATCAGTAAGGTATGTAATGCAGCTTTAGTTTTTATCATTTTACGTCATTTTGGGAGTTATAATTAATTTTTTATGTCAATTCCTAATTTTTGTTTATTTCTACTCAAGATGTGATCGTTGTACATCATCAATGAGAATGCTGTCTGGAGTAGTCTGAGAGGCAATTAAATCAAACCCAATATTTTCTTTTGTGTCTGACATTAACACACCTTTCTTCTGTATAATTTATTAAAATTTTAAGATTGGTGTTTAAATGTTTCCAAATCAACAACAAAAAAACTCAATCAATTAATCTTTTTTCAGAGTGTTGAAGGAGCACACCTATCCTGGGAACCACCACAAAATACAGCTGGTAAAATAACAGAATATTCAGTGTATTTAGCAGTGAGAAACGCAGCCACAGCCCAACCAGAACAAAAACCAGGCACACCTGCTCAATTAGCTTTTGTTCGTGTTTATTGTGGACCAAATCCATCCTGTATAGTAACATCAGCTAGTTTAACATCAGCACATATAGATTACACCACCAAACCAGCCATTATATTCCGAATAGCAGCTCGTAATGAGAAAGGTTATGGTCCAGCTACTCAAGTCAGGTGGCTTCAAGGTTAGTGAATTCAAAATTTTAACCTTTTTTCAAAGTTTTCAATCAGAATTTTTCGAAAATTTCAAATATAAAAAGTGTTATCAATTAAAATTAACCAATTTGAAGACAAACGTAAAAAGAAACAACTTTTATTTTTATCTTTTACTTTATTTATAAAATACGATAAATTTTTCAAAATGTTTCCTATTTTAAAACTTTCGTTTATTTATTCGAATGTTTTAGCCCTAGTCAGAGGGCAGTTCTAATAATTCTAGAAAGTGTTTATTTTGATAATTTTAGAAATATAAATTTTAAAAGTTTTACATTTGCTATAACAATATATATATATATATATATATATAACTGTTTTATTTTATTGTAGATGCTTCCCAAAGTCCATTAAGTGCTAAAGTTGCTGTAAAGCATAAGTTACCAGCAGGACCTGATGGGTAAGTCTTATAGGATTATTTACGCAATTAAATTAATACCTATTTAAGTCAAGTTGATGTACTTGTAATCCAAACTTCTTCAAAAAATTTCTGCCTCATTTGTATTAGATTGAACTTAAAATGGACACCTCAGGAGAAGATTTGTAGCTCTTGATATGGCATTTTAGTCTTCATAGATTATGATATCTTAATATTTATTTGTTAATTAGTAAACATTTAACATTTGTTTGATTCCAGTAAAACTCCAGTAACTATGCCCGGTGCAGCTATGGTGAAAAAAGTCAAAACAGAAGATGAGTAATACACTGGTAACAACTATATAGCCATATTATAATAGGAACATATGGTGTGGTCACTACGAGCTTTGTCCAGATGCCACACCTTGATCAATTTAACATCTCCAAAGACTCTTCCCTTGTTTGATGAAGATATTAATCAAAATATGTAACAATTATTTGGGAGAATCAAATTTTTGATCAAGGGTTTTCACAATGATGTAATCTCCAGTTGTGTGGGTGTATGTATTTGGGTAAATCGCTCGTTTTGACTGTTGTTGAAAGATTAAAAATTTGTTACAAAGACTTTATTATTTGTTAAAGAAAATTTTGAAAAGACAAAAAATGTAGATATATTTGACATATTTTTAGGTATGTTTTCATTCACAACTCATATTTATATATATACATTGTCTCACATATAGTTAAACCAAACGTATTTACTATCTTCTTTCATTTCTCACAAATAGTTTGTTTACTATTGCTCCAGTTCAGATTTTCATTTCTCACAAATAGTTTGTTTACTATTGCTCCAGTTCAGATATAAAAAACAAAATGGTGCATTCATAATCCATACATCAATTAAATCATAAAATACAATTGAAGATCAAACAAGTTCTTGTTTAAATTAATTCAATTCTTTAAGAAAAACAAAATACTGCTACATTGTTGTATATACTCATGTTGTAAAATTCTTCAAGATGTAATTGTATGATACTTTTATTACAAACCAACTGTTCATTTTGCTTCTGTATTTCATTTCCCCTACAGTACTAGTAAATCATTCGTTATATTATGGAACATTCAATGGTAAAAGATCAATATTTCTTTGACAAGGGCATGAAAGCAGATTCTGATCAGAATATTGAATCGATTTGGAATGAATCATTGTATTTATTTATAAAGATGGTAGATAGGTTCCATTCAATAAAAAACTGTATATTTTATTTCATCAATAGAATTATTACTGATAAATTCAATATTTGATTACATATAAAAGCCACCATTTTGTAAATTCACTAGTTAAAACTTTGAATGGCACACTTTTAGAAAATATTTCAATTTTAAACGAAAATTGGAATTATTAGCGAATCTCGTTATGCCCTGTTCATATTTGGATAGTTTATAGTGCTATCTTTTGTTAATATATTGGATTGAAATATCATTATCATGCAAGTATCATTTGATTTTTTTAATGAAATTACATTTTGAAAAAAAGATGTCAGCTTGGACTTTTAGTGTAACTTTTCTTTTTTGTAAAAATTGAAAAGTTGACAGAATCCAATCATTTTGGAGAACCAGTGACAAATGGCAAATCATCAAGCTTGTAGTAATCTTTTAGACAGTAATTTGTTCATGGTAGACAGTGAAACTTCCTTCTGAGGACAAAATCAAAAGCCATGGGTCAAACTTCATATCATCAAAGTGTAATTTTATTAAGAAATAATCTTGTGTTGCTTAGACACAATGATCAAATCGTTTGACAAATTTTCCCTCTAATTTGACATGATATTATTTAATGAAGCTTTAAAATTGTCAAGTTAATTTGATTGTTCTGTCTAAGAAGTAAAGAATAAATTGACAACAATATTGTGCCATGTTGATGTTGTCAAGTTAAATGTAATCAGTATATAGTCACTCATTATTAGTGTTAATTAATCGTTTTATAATTGTATTCATTTTAGTAATTAATTAGCTGATATCATCCTTCCTTTATGTATACTTCAATAAAGTATACTTTTAATCTTCCAGAGAATATCTTATTCTTTTTCTACGTCCTGATGCCTAAATAGAAGCTGCAGATGGATTTTGATGAAACTTGACGTGCTCCAAATTCATGATCTGTTGGATGAAAGTTTTTATTGCCCTTGATTTTAGATAAAGAGGTTGGAAAGAGGTTTTTAAAAAGTTTTATGTGTATTTAAAACAATATATACATCAATTAGTTTTATTGGAATTGCAGGAACCAGAGACGTCTGATTGAAAATTGGAATAGTGCAAATTGATGCTATCAGTGATCCCAATACACATAAAAAGTTTAGAAAACCTCTTTACATCCCTTTAACATTGGTAGTGAGCAGAGACATAAAAACACAGTGTGACCTAAAGACAGAATTGTTTTGCTGTTGGAAAACTGGAAATTCAATTGGTTAAACAAATGTACCACAGCAAAACAATTTCATCTGATTCATGCTGCTTGTTAGATTATCATATTTAACAAAGCTTGGGTGTGGTCGAATGGATACCCTGTTAGGCGAACTTTTTTTTAATCAAGTCTTGTTATGACATGATCAACAGTCTGCAAGAAAGCAGTAGAAACCTATAGTGTTAAAGATTACCTTCCATTGTGCTGAGGATCAAGCATAGTAATTTCAACTACTAACAGATGTATGACACTGAACATCTGAATGGTGGTAACGAATACTATCAACGTCTCCCGAATCCCATAAATTCTAACAGAGATTAACCTCAATCAGGTGGTAAAAGAAAAAATAAGAAAAAAGGTTTATTACTCTAATGAATATTATAATTAATTGAACACGAAGTAGTCTAGGTGATATGACTCAACATGTTGGTGATAAGTCTACTCATTATCAGATACTGAAGTCAAATAACGAGGACCAAACATGGCTCTTGATAAACGACTATTTTTTCTGGCTACTTTCTCTAAATGCTTGACTTTTTTATGAAAACTGGTAGTAGATTCTGTATGAGTCATGGAATTATCTCTCTGATCTTTTCTAGGTCGTAAGTTATATCTTGGACTTTGTTTGTTAATACTTGTGCCCTGAAACAAAAAATGTGTGAAATTTGAAATCCCACACTTGAATTGACTATTTGTTTGGATAAAAACTGTCAGTGAAGACACGAGAACAAGTACAACATGTCAAACTTCAGTAAAGACACAGGTGTAGATAGTCTGAAACTCGGGGTAACAACATGTTTCAGGTTCTGTTTTAATATTTCTATATATCGCTCTACAATTGATGTAAATATTTTTTATAGTATTGAATTTCAATTATCCTTTCAAAAAAGAAAAACTCAGTAAAAGTAAAATATTTAAAATTATATTTCATAAGAGATATACTTACTGATGTTGAAGGGGTGTCGATTCCATCTGTAGATAAAATATATTTATAGTAAGATAACATACATAAGATAAAAAATAACTAACCAATATATTTTACATCGTAGGTTCTTAATGATCAGGTCTACAGACTGGTCTTTTGGTAACACTGTGGCAATATCTTTGATAAAAGGATAGACAACTTCTTCATACAAGAAATTCTGACCACCAATTTGGTATAAATACTTAATTATTTTTTACATCAGGGCTTTTACATAAAGGGCATTTCAGATCTATAAGTATGCATTGATATACCTAATATATTTATGGAATGACTAGTTTTTTTTTTGCTGCAGCGGCTTCAACAAAATGTGTGGTTATGTCAAGGGCAATAACTCCAAAATCCTTTCCCGGACAAAGGTGTAAGTTGACCTCTGACAAACCACACAAAGTTTCAACTTTAAGTTTGATATATTAAAACTCATCTAAACTGGCATTCAAGTGGAGTAACTGATTGAAAGAAATATTCAAAAAAACCAACATACCAAGACCATTTCGATGATAATATCCTGTATTAATCCACGAAGATAACTGATTTTCTATCTGCCGTATAGGAGTTGTATTTCTTAAATGGTTTAATTCTTCCAATAGAGATAGATTACTTGTGAGTGATGTTCCAGTTTTAAGACTGTCTGAATCAGTGTTTGAGTCAGCATTGTGATCTATATTATAAGTTCTATCACTACCATTAATATCAGTAGAATCACTATAATCACTACTGTATCCACTTACATTGTCACTACTTCTTTCTTCATGTGTAGTAGCTTTATAACAAAACAATAATTATATAACTTTCATTTCTTTAAATTAAAAACAATGTAAATGTGCGCCATTTTGGGGGTTGATTTTAGTCTGGAATATATGTAAATAGTCTTCAGAAGAACTAGAAATGTACGAAAATCACATAATTCCTTTAAAATACTTCAAACTAGGAATTTTACTCATTATTTCTATATATATCTTTTCTATATATAACAGAGTATCTTAAATTGACAAGTTGTCATTTCAATATTCAATCGCGGATATTCTGGACATACATGGATTTGGAGGCTCAAATTTAGACGGTGAGCCATGAACACTATTACTGATTGGCTTGGTTTAGCTAAATAATTCCCGTTTCTGAGACTAAAGTATGATTGGTCAAAAAAAATGGTGCATCTGTCTCTATAAGTGAAAATATTTCTAACATAATATATCTGAACTGCAATAGCCACTTTTCTTTTATCTTGGAATGCAGCTATTTCCGTGAGCCCGTCAACATAAAGACCATAAACCTGATCATTTAAAAGTATGAAAAATATTAAGTATATCTTACAATCAGCTCTGGCTATTGTTGCTGGTAGAGGAGTGTCTGTATAATCTAATGCTGCCTTGGATGGGGAAACTGAACCTTAAGTTAAAAAAAGTAATTTTCAAATAAAACACAAAACTAGAATCCCTTTAAGTCTTTCTCTTCATTCATTCATTTGGGAACCTCTAAATGATATAACTGGTGGTTAGTCCCACATGACACCCAAATTTATGGCAGCGTTAATCTTTTGATAAAACAACACACTATAATTAAACATAGTGTCGGAGTACTCAGAGTTTCTTAAACTAGCCTAAGAAGGAAATCAATCGGGACCAGAAAGTGATGTCGGATATCAAGGAGTACACTGTATACAGATATTACCATTCAAGAACAGTTGTTTAATATCTGAATTTTGTCTGCTTATTTCGACAAGTAGTTGACTGTTCAGAGTATCTAAATCTTGATATTTATACGCCATGTTAGCCATTATCAATAAACCAATTACAGCTGATATCTTCCTTAACATTCTTTGACAACTAAAAATCAATTCCTGAAATAACCAATATATCTAACATGTTTTTATAGAGAATGAATTATTTTGTCTTAATAACATAAGATACAGTAAGATAGTGAAAGATAATCTAGAACATTAGTAAAACATATTAATGATTGAAAGTTGTGTCACTACGCCTAATGTCATCCTTTTGATTCTAAAAATTTTGACACAAAGGGGTTAAATTATAATGCCAATACAGCCATAATTCCTCTTTATCAAATGACCAGTCTAATCAAAATTAGACCAAACTTTCTTTCCATATTTTTAACTTTTATTTTAATATATAGCCTCTTTAGTTAGAAATAATAATAGGCTGGCTGCGTCATTAAACTGACAAACATTCACGAAGGCCGTCTTTAGACCCCAACGGAAGTGGCTATATCAAAAATATACATGTAATCTAATGAGGTTTAAAATCTTAAAAACAAGATACTGGATAATACATACCTCTTCATCTTTAAATATAGGAATATCAGTGATGAATATTTGTGGTGTATAAATTATTAGAGTCTGTTCCAACAACATATTAACAGTCATTACAGCAAATAACCAAAATCTGGCACCACTAGTTCTAGGCGTTGAAGTTAATAAATAACACAATATAATTGAAAACATGTAATAAATAATGGAATAAAATCCTGAAAACTCTCCAAGAACCAGGGACTGTAACTTCGAAACTCGGTCAAACACATCATTGATTAGAACTCTTAAATCTAGAGCTTGGTTGATGATTTTTTTTTGATTTTTTAAACTTTCATTCTGATGCTGGATCATGTCTAGTTGCATTCGAAATGATTCTTCTAGTTGTTGGCCAACATGTGATGAGCTATTTGCTAATCTGTCAATAGTCAAATCCATTTCTTCATGCCATATTTGGGCTTGTAAAAAATAGCAGATATTTTGTGTATGAGTAAACATGGTTGTGAACGAGCTTCGATCAGCATCAGCCATGTTGGATGTGCATGATTTGATAGGTTCACCTTTTTCACAATCATAAGTATTTCTGCCCTGTAGTGCCAAGAAACAATTCAGATAAGACAGTGCCAAAAAGCTTTGCACTTCATCACTCAACTGTTTACATCCACTCTTAATACTAAACATAGCATTCTTCCAACAAATTCCATATTTCGGCATTTCTGAGTTCTGTTGTATCAGTTGAAATTGTTTTTTGCCTTCTTCATACCTGGCTGTATCAAATGTATTGGGAGATGAATGGCCGAGACCAGTTAGCCATAATACCATAATTAAAACCCTCATCTTCTTTAACTGTTAATTATATAAACCTGCAAGTGAATCACATTGAAAATTAACCATATTGTCATGGTATCAGAATTGAATTTTTCTCTCATTCACAAATAGATCAATTCAATTGCATGCCATTTTTCTCATCTCAGGTGAAACGCAAAAATCGGCATAAAAGAAGACCTAGTTTTTCTGACCCTACTAAGACCATTCATTACTGTGGGGAGAGGGGTAATAGAGGGGAGAATGGTAATAAAGGGAGAGGGGTAATAAAGACGAAAGCCTATTCCTTATTTTTTCATTTTATTTGAATTTTTATTTTACGTACAAACTAGACCTTGATAAGGAATATTAGTTAGATCTAGGTCTACGTGGTAGAGCCACCGTTACCATGGCTAATTAGCAGCCTAATTCTTGGCATGAAGTAAAGTCTTAATTTCTATTCAAGTCTTTTTAAGCCTAAGTTGAAATACACGGCTAAATTAAAATTTGAAAAGCATGAATGTAAACAAAGATTGCACTTCATTTAAAGTTATGAAGAAATTGATAAGGGTTATATCTTAGTCTAGTGATGAATAATTTTTTTTACAGAAAATTGATAAATCAGTTATCTTTTAATTCTATTTGGTTTTGCATCTGCGTCTACCGACGCAATCCAGGAGGTTTTTTTGACAAAATAGTATTCTTCATAAGTGAGCGATTTATTAAAATAAACAAGTGCGTCTAAAGGCTTTAACATCCAGACTTTTGATAAACGTTTATGTATTTGTCTTTCTTGACAATCAAGTCTAGTCTATTTTAAGACATCACGTGAGACTTCATGATGAACGCCCAATTTTAGTAAACAAATTGTAGTAGTGGACTCTGCTAAAAAAATGTATCAAAAAAACTTTTAAAGGAATAATTTACCAAAAATATATTTTAAGATTTTGACACAGAATGGAAAGTTTACAGTTCGCTCCTTTCAGTAGCGGTCTTGATGCTGGATTTTGGCCAAAGTTGTCAGAGAAAAAATTAAATGAATATGCTTTGGATGAAAGTTCCAAAGATATCAGTGGTTTCTACTACAATGGTGAGATTTGTTTTAGTTCCTACTCAGTTTCTCTTCTAGTTTTTTCATCTCTGTTTCCACCTTACCTACTAAGTTGTATTCCACACAAGTGCCCTGTTCATCTGTTGATTTCCACACCATACTTTATCTTAATTTAACCGAAAATGTAAAGCCAGTCTATGAGTTTATGTGAATCTTCATTATTTTACAGGCGATATAAGGAACCAGAATCCAATATTGAATGTGGACTATACGTGTTTTGATAGGTATGTACCATTAAAGATAAGCTATTTAAAATTAATCATGGTCAGACCCGAAGGTAAGGAAGGAGAGAGTGGGGGGGCATTTAGATGGCCTGAATTACTGGCGTCACATAGTTGAGCCACCTTTAAAACGTTTGCCCCCCTCTGGGTTAGCATCAAGCCTGTCCATGGTTAGATTTAAGTAAATTGTTATTGCTACAGGTTCTTCAAGTATGATTACTTGCATCCGCCTAAAGTTTCCATTTTAAAATAGGTCTTAGAAGCTCTTGTCTTGTGAAAACAAGTCTTGTTTCATCTTGTACATGTATACACCATCAATATAGATGAATCAAACTCAAAAATATACAGTTCAGTTGTCTTATCCTTATTTATTATTTCAGACTGTTTAAAACACCAGCCAGAAGTTTCATTAGCCATGGGGTGTTATATTTGAAAAATACTATAGAAGGTTTTAAAGAATGTGATAAAAAATTGCTATTGGAAGAAAAGGCAAATCAGGTCATTTAGGTTCATGTTTCATTTGCATCAGTGAAGTATTATTATTGTTATAGAAACATTTTGAGCATCGATTAGCACCATTCCAATTTTCATCTGTGGTTCTTGCAATTCTAATGAAAATAAGCTTGTTATAACATCACTATTGCTAAAGCCCTAAGATATTATCAGCAGTTTTTACGATAGTGTGTCATAATACTCTTATTTTCAGCAAAATGGTTGTTAAATAAAACCTGTGTTATTGGCCTTCAAAATATTACTCATATTATTTCATGTAGATATGGCAAGATATTAAAACAGGAAAAGCTGTAGAAGATCCAACATTATTATCCCGGTTTATTTTACTAGCTTATGCTGTAAGTTCACACTTTTATGATAAATCCTCCTTTCCAAAATGGGGGAAGGCCTTTTTTTCTTTGGAGTCACCACATTATGATGTAGATTGTAGATCCCCCCTAGCCCTCCAATATTGGTTCTTGAAAACCTTAGACACTACAGTATGAGTTATTTACGTAGAGAAAGTGTAAACTGTGGTAAGATTGTATAGCATATAGGTGGTAAATTACATGACATGACATTAAGTCATCCGTTTTTTGGAAAAAATATGAAAATATCATGCATCATGAATCCTTATTCCATTAAAATTGTATAATTTATTGGTAAACTGATCATTTTTCAGGATTTAAAAAAGTACCATTATTATTATTGGTTTGCTTTCCCAGCTCTAATCTATAATGTTACATCTAAATCACAAACAATATCTGATTTATATTCTGAACAACAGGTAAAAACAATATATTTTATTATCTATATCATTCATTATAACAAGCTTTGAGTTATTATACATATATTATGATATTTTTTTTTAGGTTATTTTATGACATGATTTTCTGGTCAACCAACTAGCTATCAGTTATAATGAGTTATGAGTTACGTTATTATATTTTTATTCTAGGTCCACCAACTAGCTGTGAGCTATGATGAGTTTCAGAGCAAATCATATCAGAGTTATTTTGTTATGTCTCAAGACAATGAATTATTCACTTTTCATGATTTAAGATCTGTAGATCAACTTATTGCCGAAGGAAAACAAGTAGGTCTGTTTATGTTTTAAGCAGGAACATTCTGCTGATAATTACAGAGAACAGGGTCTGTTTATGAAGTTTATCATGATCAATGTGAAACTTGGAAAAAAGTTGCTCACAAGTTTCCTTAATATTTACAAAAAATTTCAGAGAAATCTTACTCTTAATTCCATTGTAAATAAATTTTCAAAGTTTTCAGGTGTGTTTTTTATGGTTATAGTAGTTGGAGGGGACATAATTTGTTTGTGTAGTCGTACTTGCTTTGTCATATAATATAGATATGAATATTTGGAAAAAGCATAAGCCTAAAGTTTAAAGAAGAAATTCTTTTCATTCCTCCTCTGAAAACTATAAAAATTGTTTGGCTTTTGACAATAACTCAACCATGAACTTTGAGACTCAATTAATAGGAATTTGGTACTTAAAATTTTGCGTCTGGTTATTCAAACATTTTCCTCCAATATTTTGTTTGGAAGAATCTTATTGGTCGAGAAGAAAATTCTCTACCAATCAAAATTAATGATGAGAATATGGGATTGTGAAAGCAAGGTTGGATGTGGGTAATCATTGTAATTGGAACATGCTTTATACTAAGCCTACCGTAGTATATGAGATCCTAATCATTTTATTTTAGATAGCATTTTCGTTCTGTGATCCCTGTACATTAGAAAACCATCCAGGATGGCCCTTGAGAAATTTCCTGCTCCTTATAGCTTATACATGGTAAGTATTAACCATACAATTATAGCACAGTTCAGTGAGTACAGTGGAACCATCTTTTATCCCCACATTCCTGTTCCCTATAAAAACTAGAGTTATGTCCCTGCCTATTAGGAAACCCATCAAGTGTCACGAACACTGGTTTTTCTGGATTATCGACAACCGAATAAACGCGACTCCACTGTATGAGAATTCACGTATAGAGCACCAATATTTTCCAAGCATATTATTTTTGTTATTAATGCATGTGGGATTTTTCTTAAGGAATTTCAATTGTAATGGGGAACAAGTTAAAATCTATTTTTATATAACAAATTTACCTCCTGACCGATTTCCTCTTTGACCTGTAAGGAACACGCTATGACTGCTATAACCAATATTTTCAGGGCAGATAAGTTAGAGACGTGCAATATTTTATGTTTTCGTGACAAATCTCGAGATGGAAAAAGAGAAATATCCCACAGTTTAATGCTGAATGTTCAGTTACCAAAATTAGACAAAGAAAGTAAGTCTAGATTAACAATTTATGCAGTGACACAATGTTACCTTTGTTTTTTTTTCCATAGTGTCTCGTTTTGGATTCCATATGGTCGACATGTGAATAAGGTCTATAATTCGAAGATAATGAAACCCATCAAATCTTTAGCTCACAGTGATCTGGGAGTAGTTTTCAGAGACCTCAGTTCAGCTTTTGTCTAGGACTTTTGACTGGTACAAATAATGATGATAAAGTTTGAACTATTCCACTCAGTGAGTGTTAACCTGCCTAAATTAGAGTTGGTCTGTTCTTGAATTGATGCTGATATCATTATATTTACACCTCATCTCAACATGAATATTCTTTATATAGTTAATACCTCCTTCATCATTGACATTACAGCTTGTCCCAAATGTGTTGGCTGGGAGAAGAATGAAAAACAGAAGTTAGGACCAAGGATGGTCAATCTAAGTGCTACCATGGACCCTAGCAGGTATTTGTTATATTATATATGATGTCATCATGATAAGTGATTGCTGATTATGATCAACGTGGTATTGGAAAGCTAGTCACATAGCGTAGTGTCTCTGATGTACCCCAGGGAGCTACTGGCATAAGTCAAGATAATATACCTTTGAAATTTAAACCTGGTCACCCCCTGTCAGTGATGGAGGTAAGAGGGACTGACATGGATAAAACATCTAGTCGTTCAGATGGGACAATAAACCAATTTTTAGTTGCAATCAATTGTATTCAATTCCAAATGTGTTTTTATTGCAGATTATGTGCATCAGCTGTTGATCTGAATTTAAAACTAATGAGATGGCGACTGCTACCTGACCTTGACCTTGATAAGATCTCTTCTACAAAATGTCTGTTGTTAGGATCTGGTACATTAGGTTGTAATGTTGCACGCTGTCTTATGGTATGCTCTTTTTAACATTGATATTTTCAGACATAGGAATTTCTTTATAAACTGCAAACCTTGTTACAAGGAACCACAAGTTGGCTATTGTTTGATGGTCTGGAAGCCGCAGTGGCTCAGTGATTTAGACGCTTGCTCACTAACCTGAGGGTCCAGGGTTCAATTCTGGCATAGGTCGAGATGATACCTTTGGTTATTTCAACCCAGTTCCCCCTGTGAGTGATGCTGGTAATAGTTCAGATGGGACAATACACCGAGGCCACGTGTGCTACAGGCTGTGAAAGTTGAAGATCCCTCAACAGTTGGACAGCTGCTGTCCTTGCAAAATTTCCCTCATTGCACCCTGCATGGCGTTGTCCGTCTTCATTAGCCCACAAGGTGCAGAAAAGTAGGATGTAAAACTCCATTCATTTCATTTTGTTTGATGGTCTGTTTAATCTTTTTGACCCAAACTTTCTATGACCTAATTTAATGGGACTCGAGTAGGGATTGCTGTAATATGCATGTATTATCCCTTTTTTTTTAACTTTAATGTCAACATATTCCAGACAGTTTAATTTTTGTGCATTATTTTAAATGAAATTGCAGGATATTAATATTTAAACAATTTTTTGATGTTATTTTAGGGTTGGGGAGTAAAGAACATCACATTAGTAGATAATTCTAAAGTATCCTATTCTAATCCTGTCAGACAATCATTATTTATATTTCAAGACTGTTTAAATGGTGGAAAAGCTAAAGCAGAAGCTGCAGCAAACTCAATGAGACAAATATTTCCTGGTGTTGTACGTTTTGATATTTATAGTACCCTTTCTCCCACCTGGTCCATTGCAAAAGCACTTAGCATTTTTCTGGATTATCCATACCCATTTGCAGCTGGGTCGACTGGAATAATGAGGAAAGATGAATTTTTCAGGGCTACCAGACCTTTACACGCCAACCCAGATTAGAACCCCACAACCACCATTCCAACACTCTGACAGTGTTTCAGCCAGTCATAATATCTTATGGCTTAATGTATCTATTTTCCCAGAGCCAATCTCTGAAATTTCAGATATAATATCCGGAGCAAGTTCTTTCTATTCAGACTATCTTATATGTTATTACTAAATGTATTGAAGGATTATAAATGTTCATCTTTCAGGATTGAGTTGTCCTATATTAATCAATATTTCCCTATAATTTCAGAATGCTTTAGGTCTTAGTTTAAGTATACCAATGCCTGGACATGCAATAACAGGTATATTTTATTTTAGTCCTGCAGTCCTGGTGTCAGGCTCTTGAGAATCGGGTTTCCCATCTTGCAATTGACCAGTGATAAATTCCACTTCCAACTCATTTTTACATATATTTTCTCACATAAAAGTAAAAAAGATACTTTTTAATTCGTTAGAAATGAAGTGGGGGTAAAGTTCCCCACCCCTCTACTCCCACTCCCATTTGCTCCACCACTGATCAAATGTTCCATATATATATTTAATTTGTACATATGAGAAAGTGCTATGTTTGTGGAATACCAGACAGAATGATATATAATACCAATTTGTATATTGTGTCAACGTTACGTTAATGTTTTAAAGGAGGAATCTCTTCTTTTTTATTATATAAGATCCAGAATGTTTAAGTCAGACTAAGAAAGATATAGAAACATTAGAAGATTTAATAGATAAACATGATGCTGTATTTTTGTTGATGGATACAAGAGAAAGTCGGTGGCTTCCAACTTTATTAGGGGCTGTTAAACAAAAAGTAAGTAGATAGCTAAATTAGTAAGGTTTATAAAACATAAGAGAAGTATTATTAATAAATCAATGTGTTAACATGGTTAAGTACGGTACTATGTGATAAATCAAAAATTGTAAGTTGTTAACATGGTTAAGTACGGTACTATGTGATAAATCCATGTGTTAACATGGTTAAGTACGGTACTATGTGATAAATCAAAAATTGTAAGTTGTTAACATGGTTAAGTACTATAAGATAATTTACTATGTATTTTATATAGTTTGTTATCCTGTATTTATAGTTTGTTATCCTGTATTTATATTTTTTATCCTGTATTTATAGTTTGTTATTCTGTATTTTATATAGTTTGTTATCCTGTATTTATAGTTTGTTATCCTGTATTTTATATAGATTGTTATCCTGTATTTATAGATTGTTATCCTGTATTTATAGTTTGTTATCCTGTATTTATATTTTTTTTTATTCTGTATTTTATATAGATTGTTATCCTGTATTCTTATAGATTGTTATCCTGTATTTTTAGTTTGTTATCCTGTATCTTATATAGATTGTTATCCTGTATTTTATATAGTTTGTTATTCTGTATTTATATAGATTGTTATCCTGTATCTTATATAGATTGTTATCCTGTATCTTATATATATTGTTATCCTGTATCTTATATAGATTGTTATCCTGCATTCTTATAGATTGTTATCCTGTATTTATAGTTTGTTATCCTGTATTTTATATAGATTGTTATCCTGTATTTATAGATTGTTATCCTGTATTTATAGTTTGTTATACTGTATTTATATTTTTTTTATTCTGTATTTTATATAGATTGTTATCCTGTATTCTTATAGATTGTTATTCTGTATTTATATAGATTGTTATCCTGTATCTTATATAGATTGTTATCCTGTATCTTATATAGATTGTTATCCTGCATTCTTATAGATTGTTATCCTGTATTTATAGTTTGTTATTCTGTATTTATATAGATTGTTATCCTGTATTTATATAGATTGTTATCCTGTATTTATAGTTTGTTATCCTGTATTTATATAGTTTGTTATCCTGTATTTTATATAGATTGTTATCCTGTATTTTATATAGATTGTTATCCTCTATCTTATAGATTGTTATCCTGTATTTTATATAGATTGTTATTAATGCAGCATTAGGATTTGATACATATTTAGTATTACGACATGGTTATAAATCAGATACAGGTGTAGATGGTACTAAAATAAAACTGGGAGAAGTGATTCCTGGAGATCAGTTAGGCTGTTATTTCTGTAATGATGTGGTAGCACCAGGAGATGTGAGTAACTTTATTTTCTCTTTAGATAAAATGTTCAGCATGATTAAACTTAGTTGCTATCTTTTTTCCTTTCTGAAGAAAAACCAAACTATTTTAAGTCACACACATAAAGATTCAACATTGTCATGTAACTTGATGAATTGGTGAATTGTGATCCCCCCAAAATTGACATTTTTTTATTCACCTTTTTGTTTAGGTCATTTTTAATTGCTCATTAAGTTTTATATGTGTATGTCACCGAGACTGCAGTTTCAATTTGGATGAATTAATTAAATGAGTTAATTATTTTTGGATATTGAAATGAAGCAAGTGGAGGTAGTATGAATGTAATGTAATGTTATCTGTTGTAGTCCACAAGAGATCGTAGTTTAGATCAACAATGTACAGTAACAAGACCTGGTATATCTATGATAGGATCAGCTTTAGCTGTTGAATTATTGATGTCTGTCTTACAACATCCACTGGGGTTTGTTTTATATTTTTCCTTACTTTTAATGAATTTCTTCCCTTTTCGTCAATTCTGAAAAATGATATGTAGATGAAATTCTAAAAAAGTTTATTGTCCCATCTAAACAAAAGTGTTTAACACATATTATGCGTCATTTCAGAG
>NW_008708707.1:3561223-3583480 GCF_000327385.1 Lottia gigantea | reverse complement strand
AGAAGTGTTTTATATTCCATAATATTGTCTTGTGTTTTGTTATATGTGGTCCTTGCTTCTATATGTCATTCAAATCTTATATCCTGGTATTAGATAACAACTTGATAAAAACTGATATGTCATAGACTGCCATTGCCAGAGTCACATGTACTTACTACTAAGAGCACACAAACCTCAAACAAAGCTAATTTCTAATATTGCTAATTGTTAATATACATGTATCACATAATTCTTTCTACTGTTTGTGTCATTAAGGTTTAATTTTTTTCAGATTCGTGGTTTTTTGTCTAGATTCTCCAGTGTTCTTCCAGCAAGTCATGCTTTTGATAAATGTACTGCATGTTCTCAAATAGTAAGTATATTAATGGAATGATTTGCCATTAATTTACGTATTGGAATTGTATTTTAGTAATTCAATACTAGTATTTTGTTAGTTTATGGTACATATACACCTAGAACAAAAAGTTATGCGCCACCAGATTTTGAACCATTGTTTAGCAAATGAATGCAATTCACAATCATACTTGATAACAGAGATGTATATATATATATTAGAACCTATTAGAACAGGAAGTGGATGATCGTACATTATATTGTCTTTGCCCCAAATGCAAAGTATCTGTTTTCATCAGTCTTTGTATGTCATGTTGAGGAATTTGCTGCCACTCATGATGCAATGCTGCATCCAACTCTGTTACAGTTTGTACAGCAGGGTCTCTACGACGTCCCAGAATATACTGAATTAAAGTTAATGGCGCTAAACTTTTTGTTCTACGTATATTTTAGTATCATAGATATTTATTATCAGCCAACTATCATAATTGCCATGTTCCAAAATATTTCTGCACTGAAAAAGTAAATTTAAAAGTTAAAATATGATCAACTAATGTATTAATTTTTTTTGTTTCATGATGCACATTTTGAATTAAACAATTTGTGCACTTACAGATATATTTTTTTTTTTTTTTTCTTGTATTATACAGGTAATGGAAACCTATAAAAAGGAAGGATTTGAATTTCTTGTGAAAGTGTTTAATGAACCTTCATATTTGGAGAATTTAACAGGGTTAACAGCAATGCATGAGGGAACATTTGATGTAGAGGTGATTTTATATTTTACTTTTATAATTACTAATTTGCTAGTTACACTCTTTTCTCAAGTAATAGAAAATACTTTTGTTGACACAAATTGTGTATAAAGTTTGTGTCATTTGAAAGCCAAATATTTAAAATAGCAGGTGTGCTGGGCCCATAACCCAGAGGTCCATGGATCGGAACCAAGCTCTGCTACCATGTTAAACTGATAATACACAATGTCTTTTACACTTTTATTGCACTAATAAACATAATTGTATTATAAACACCGAAAATCTCATAACCTTTCATTCGCTCTCGCCATTTCTCGCCATTTCTCGCGTCATCTCATACATAACTCTTACATACTTCCTTTCAGACCACAATCACATCACTAGCAGACGATATTATCATATTACAAATAGACATTGGTTATTTATGCAATGTAATCTAACATTTATAATTGTATTTTGTATATAATCAGGTATGGGATTTAAGTGATGAAGAAGATTTTAGTAATAAAGAAGAATTATAGAATATCTAATATATATTAACAGCTCAGTCGAATATTTTTATAACCAGGGTTCAATTTAGTTCATATCACTTTGTAGTTTGTGAGTCAGTATTTCCTAAGATTGCCAAAATTGAGATTTATCATGCAGTCTGTGAATCAAATCAAATTGTATATTTTTCTTAAATTTTAGGCAAAATCTAAATAAAAAGGGCAAATCTTGGATATACATGTATCTATAACTGTAAACTCCTTTGCCAGGATTTCAAATGAAGTCTACAACTGAAAATTTTTAATTGCTACCCAATTTATGATTTGAAAAATTGAATAAATTGATTAGAAAAAAATGAAATTTAGTGTGGTAATTGCGTATCAAATTGTTCGATCCAAATATAGCCCTTATTACAACCTCAGTGATTAAAACAGTATTGAAGGTTCAAAATGGTGAGCTGTGAACACTATAATTGATTGACTAAGTAAAAAATTCCTGTTTCTGAGACTAAAGTATGATTGTCCCTTTAAACTGACCGCAAGGGCTGAAAGGGTTAAATACTTTGTTTATTACACTTTTGTTTTATTTGTTGTGGCCTGTGGTAAAGATGTGGTTAATATAACTGTTATGATCCGTGCAGACAGTTCTCAACTCTCATATTGGAGTTAAAGAGTTATTCACTATATATTAGTTTAAATTTTAATATCTTCTTGTAACATGGAGCTTCCAACTCGTGTACACGTAAATAACAAAATATATCAAATACAAGTTTGATTGAATGTTATATTTATGTTAATTGTTGTCTTGAATGTTCACTGAGATGGCCATTTACTGGAAACTTAGAATCCAATGAAATTGACTTATTTTAACTATAATAAGAGCCTTTCATGTCTTTAAGGGGTTGTAAAACATTTATTAAGAATTCTATGTGTATCAGGGACACTGATAGCATCAATTTACACCATTCCAATTTTCAATCAGACTTCTGTGGTTCATGCATCTCCACTCAAACTATGTTTTTTATGTCGTCGCTTAATGCAAAGGACTTTATATATGAATAACGGCTTGTACAATTAGTGATGCCATAAAAAGCTTACTTTAAGTGGAATAGACACAGATGTCTGATAGAAAATTGGAATGATGCAAATTGAAGCTATCAGTGTCCCCGATACACATAACAAATTTAGAAAACCTCTTTATATAATCTGATCAATATATAATTATTATTATTTATATTATGATGTCATTGTTGGAATAAAGTTATAATAATTCTCACTAGTATTATTTAACTGCTTGTCGAAACTATCTGTAGAAATTTAACAGATATCTACACTGGGGAATTGAGATCTGTTGAGCTCATAAGACCCCTTAGTATAAGGTCATAAGATTAAACCTATGGTCCTGTCTGGAAATGAACTGGATTTTACGTCCTACTCTTTCTACCCCTGATTGGTCTAATGATACAAACCTACGCATCATCTGATATCTTGACTACAATAGCCATCTTTCTTGTATAACAGAAAATTCTGAATATTGAAGATTTATTCAAATAGAAATTTAGAAATACAACAATAATTAATAAACTTTAACAATTTCACATATAAGAAAAATAATGGATATTGGGATATGAGAGTGAGATGGAGGGGAAAAATAAATTACAGGAACTAAGCACTTTAAAGTTGGTATTTCTAGATATACCACAGTACAATTTATTCTGTATTTTTATATATCTTCATTAGTAGACCTTACAGAAAAACGTTAGGAATTTATAATGATTTGTTTCGTAGAGCAGAGTAATGAAGAGTATATCCATATATCTTGTGCTACATTACCTATACCTATTTCAATATGTTTTAGACTCTCACAAACAATAACAAAGTATAAAAAATATTAACTGCATAGAGGCTAATTAAATAAAGAATTGATAAAAATAGTAAAAAGTACAAATTGCTACATATATATCTAATGATAATACCTACTAAACCTTGACTAAAATCTTGTTGACTATGCCAGACAAATATTGTCATATCATTAGTGTTGTAAGTGGGAAAGTTCATTGTAAGTGGGAAAGTTAATTGTAAGTGGATAGATGTACTGTAACTAAAAGTAATTAACAAAAGTACATTGTAAGGAGGAAAGTACATTGTAAGTGGATAGATGTACTGTAACTAAACTGTAACTAAAAGTAATTAACGAAAGTACATTGTAAGGAGGAAAGTACATTGTAAGGAGGAAAGTACACTGTAAGGAGGAAAGTACACTGTAAGGAGGAAAGTACATTGCGAGGATAGTTAAATAGTAAATAAGAAAGTACATTGCATCACAGATAGTACTTTTAAAATAGGAAAGTACATTGTAAAGGAAAGTACATTGCAAAGAGGAAAGTACATTGTAAGCAAGAAAGTACATTGTAAGAAGGAAAGTACATTGTAAGTAGGAAAGCACATTGTAAGCAGGAAAGTACATTGTAAGCAGGAAAGTACACTGTAAGCAGGAAAGTACATTGTAAGTAGGATAAAAAGAAAACTCTACACTAATCTACCAATAAATACCTTAATTTACACATTCTATTTACAAATGGAATTTTTTATCATATAGAATCTCTATTTACAAATAAATGATATAAATATTATAAAATTGAAAAAATGTACATATTATAATAGATAAAATCTGCAAAAAGAAACTGTTATTTTCAAGCCACTTATTGAAGATAGATGATTTGTTGTTTTTTGATTGTTTTGTTCATATATATTAATATAACTGAAGTTATTGAAGAATAAGTATATCAATTGTATGTATTTCTATTCTTGTTAATCACTTTTCTTTAACATTATTACATTCATGGAGACTGCCATTTTTTTTAAAACAACAGTGTGGAATTGTACATAATTATGCTCCTCAGAACTGTCAAATATCATCAATAAATAATGTTTTACCCTCAAGTCAATATTTCACAAAACAAAACAATTTCAAAACATTATAAAAATATTAAATATGATAACTAAATTCTAGAATATAATTCAGCCTGAATGAGGGTCTATTTCTCAATATATCTGATGATAATATATTACCCAATGTGTGACCTGACAACAAAGAAATCAGTGGCAGCGCTAGTCTCTTGAGTCTGGTGGTACTAATCGGTGGTAGATTAACTTAATGGTGGGACAATTGTCTTGGTTTAGGTTAAATATACAGCAACTCTAGGGGAGCTTATAATGTGCAAGCCTCCCATGAAGCATCTGAGAGGATTCTTTCCCAAGAAAATTTTTGAAAAATAAAAATTGATTTTGGTGCATTCTAGTTGGCAAAAAACATATAAAAATTATCAAAAAATGAACAAATTTTCTAGTAGCGGGGAAATGTCTCCACTGTACCCTGACTGGCACCTACACAGACAGTAATTAAAATTCTCATAGTGGATTTCCTTCATTCTCTTTGAATGAAATGCCATTTACAGTCCATGTTTCTTACAGGGGCGGAGTCAAGTTTATGTCGGATTGGCGAGATATCTGAGATTGCCAGAATCTCTAACCTAGTTATAAGATTTTTGCTCGGGGCTGCAAGGGGGAACGGCTGCCCCCTCTTTGACTCTGCCACTGTTTTCCTACCGTCTATCTCTCTTACCCTATATCTATAAACTATTTCTTAAAATTACACTTTAGAGTTATGATTTGACTAAAACTAACAAAATATGTAGGATTTTCAGGAATTTAAAGCAGCATTGCTGGTAAATGAAAAGTTTTTAAATACAGCTTGATTCATGGTTTTCAGTAATTCTTTCTGGGTAGGTGTAAATTGAGGTTTCTCCATGGTAAAGTCTTTATCAAAGTTTGAACTATCACTAGCAGATTTCTGAAATAACAAAAGAAAGATACGGGTGATATGAGGAAATCGGAATTAACAAATTAACACTTTATCTTCAAAGTTTCAATATTCATTAATTTATAACTGTGTAATGTAGTTGATAGGCGTGGATAACGTCCACTGTCTTATAAATAGTTTCTATATATATTAATTTATAACTTTATAACTGTGATATTTAGTAATATAGTTGATAGAAGTGGTTAATGTCCACTTTCTTTTAAATAGTTTCTATATATATTAATTTATAACTTTATAACTGTGATATTTAGTAATATAGTTGATAGAAGTGGTTAATGTCCACTGTCTTATAAATAGTTTCTATATATATTAATTTATAACTTTATAACTGTGATATTTGGTAATATAGTTGATAGAAGTGGTTAATGTCCACTGTCTTATAAATAGTTTCTATATATATTAATTTATAACTTTATAACTGTGTAATGTAATGTAATTGATGGGCGTGGATAACGTCCACTGTCCTATAAATAGTTTCTATATATATTAATTTATAACATTATAACTGTGATATTTGGTAATATAGTTGATAGAAGTGGTTAATGTCCACTTTCTTATAAATAGTTTCTATATATATTAATTTATAACATTATAACTGTGATATTTGGTAATGTAGTTGATGGGCGTGGATAACGTCCACTGTCTTATAAATAGTTTCCAAAAATTTCAGTCAAGTCAATGAGGAAAACTTATGATTCCATTCATCAAATTCCAAAAACCAAGTATAAATACACGATACATGCGATACAATAGCATATTGTGTCATGTCATATCACGAAACCTCCATTCACCAAAATATCATGTCAGCACTAATGTGCATAACTGACTTGTGTGAATATATCTTCATATGTATCTTATTTAGTACTACTGGGATATCATTAAAAACATTATAAAACTTACGATCTTTGGTAGAAATGGTGGCGTTATTTCTCTGTTTTCTAATTTCTCCCAATCTATATTACGGAAGAATGGCTGGGATCTTACAGGTCCATTACCACAACCAGGCATACCCATTCTTATTAATGGATTTCTTTCAAATAACTGAAATATAAATTTAAATGAAGTTTTTTGAGATGAAAAGATGAGCTGGAATTGGTTTAAAAGATTGTGTACGCAAGGACTGGCTTAATGTTAGACATTCGCCTGCAGACTTCCTAACTAAGCTGACATAACTATTGAGGCTAGGTTTTGAGTCAACTCCAAATTAGGCGCAAGTTGAGGCGATAGAAGAGTGGTTGATATTTAAGTTGTTTTGAAACGAATGCACTATGTATAGCTTATATTTCCAGCATGAATACCTACCAGACTGAGTAAAATGGCCGCTTCTTTTGGTAATGAATGAGGATAGCGCGGGGTATCATGTAAAATTGATTTAAATAAATCATCTTCATCATCACCATGGAAAGGAGATTGACCAATCAACATCTCATATAATAATACACCAAATGACCAGTAATCTACCGATGCATTATATTTGTGTCCACTCAAAATCTAAAAATAATTAAGATATACGTAAAACTCTCTAGATGAGATGTTTTTAATGGATTCATTGAAACAACAAAGATTAGACAAGGAAAGTTAGTATGAAGTTTTACATGCTACTTTACTGCACCTTATTGGGTTCATGAAGATGGACAACACCATGCAGTGTGCAATGAGGGATAGTTTTGTCAGGACAGCGGCATTAGTCTTCCCTTTTATGATTCCCAACTGTCTAGGGATACACAGTCAGTACATTTTCCAAAACAACACCTTTAATATACGTCTGCCCTGAACCTGCATCACTGACAGATGGGTAACCGGGCTGGAGAAATATATCCAGTACACGTACAGAGACCAGGAAATCTCTTTCCAAAATAGAAAAGAAGAAATTGTGAGCGTACCTCAGGAGCAATATAATCAGGTGTACCACAGAATGTTGATGCTTTCTTATCCTCGAATATATTTTCTTTACACATTCCAAAATCTGCTATTTTAATATGTCCTGATTTATCAAGTAATACATTGTCTAATTTTAAATCTCGGTATATTACTCCATTTCTATGTAGAAACTGTAGACCACATACAATTTCTGCACCATAGAATCTAGAAAATAACAACATTAATTATGAGTATAAATAAAACATTTAAAATCACAGTTTTTCAATATGAATTCATTGGTAAATTGTTGCTGTCCTATTAGCTACACAAATAAGACGTGTGCTTTTTATTTGAATTTTATTCTCACAACTCTAATCACCATACAGAACTAAAAATAGACAAGAGTTAACACAGACGGCAGGATCACATAAAAACAGTTTTCACAAACATAAAAAAAATGTAAAAAGCACAAAACAAAACTTACTGGGCTCTTTCATAATCAAATTTACCAGTTAACTGTATGTGAAACATAAGATCACCTCCATTCAAATATTCCATAACAAAAAACAAATGTGTCTATAAAAATAATGTTATCTTTTAGTAATCATGGTGATAGATTTTGCCCAAAAAATAAATAATATGCAATAAATACACATATTTTCCTTGCTAGTTTTAGACATTTTCTTCTTCTTTTGTTATTTCTAAATGCCTATTTTAACTAATTGATATTTCAAAATCATCTGAAATCTCTCTCTGAATTGAAGAAAATACTGAGTACTTACAGGTGATTGAAATGTACTGTGTAGATGTGTTAAGAAGGGATGTTTACAACCAAGAGCTAAAATTCTTCTCTCTATCAGAGTACATTCAACATCATCATCTTCTAATACAATCTCTTTTTTTAATGCTTTAATAGCAAAATATTGATTACTTCCTTTCAATTCAGCTAATAATACCTACATCAACAAATATACATACAATTAGTTTTATAGAATATTTAATAACATTATGAGGAACTGACTGATTGCAGTTTTACGTCCTACTACAGTGTAACACCATGCAGTGTGCAATGAATGACATTTTGCAAGGACAGCAGCATTGGCTTACCCCTTGTGGAGGGGTTTTTGAAGCACGTAGGGCCTTGTTCTGTTATCCGATGACTAGATAGTATCAGTCCCATCAACCTGCATTACTGACAGGGTCAAACCGGAAAGTATCATTTTGAACCCTTAATCTTTAGATTAGCCACCGTGGCTCCAGACTGATATCAAGAGTAAAAGGTTCTATTTTTACCTTGCCAAAGCTTCCTTTACCCAGAACTCTGAGATAATTAAAATCATTCTGTGTAAATCGTTTAACTGTAGTTTCTGATGGTAGTCTTGTTGGTCCAGTACCTTCAGGTATGGGCTGATAACTCTCACTATCACTGTCCTCATCCTCTTCTTCTTTCTGAGATGACTGCTAAAATATCAATACACATACACTTAAAGTGTCAAATATTACAATGATATAACTAGGGTACGTAAAGTGAACAGTTATTAGCCTACTGGACAAATCAAAGAAATGAGAAATGGGACAATTCTTCTATGATCTTTATAGAAAACACGAATCAGCAAAGTCTTGCTGTTTTATCACTTGTTCTTCATACATGAATGAGAATAAAACAATAGAGTAAAAATATTATACAGACAAAAATACGTGAAGGAAAAATTTTGGAGCTCCTAAAAAAGTCAATATCATGAGTTTGGAGATCAAGATATATTCTGCTTTTATCTAAGTCAAGCTGACATAAACTGATACGTAATAAACTCATGGGTTCACTAAGCTTAACATCTATTTCATTTCTAACAGATTTAGATTCAACAATAAAAGATTAAATACTCACACTGGTTCTTGGAGTTGATATACGAACTTGTGAAAGAGCATCTGCTAAAATCTTCTGATTTACACCACATAAATTTGGCATAAACTTTTCACATTTTTTATGACAATTACTGTTACAAACTGAAATCATAAAATTACATCTTTCAATAATATATATACACACTGTTGAAATACTGAAATAATTTCATTTTTCTGTGAAAGTATCAGCTGTTTTTTCTGAATATACTTTCTTAACAACATAACATAATCCCCACATCAACAATCAGAAATTACAATATCTTCTTTCATGGCATCAAATTTAGGGGAGTTTTAGTATTCAGATGTCTTACTAACCTTCACATTTTAATCCTTGTCTAAATAAACCATATAACATAGTACCACAATGATCACAGAATGTTGGTGACATATAATTATTAATCTTAAAACGATGTGGAATATTAACATTAAAACGTTCTGATAATATCTGAAACAACAACACAACAGTATTGAAATACAAGCTAGCAACAGTATTGAAATACCACAACAAGCTAGCAACAATTAATATGTATTCTTCAAATAACTCATCCATCTAATTGGATACATTACATCTGATGATGACACATGTATATTGTGTTGAAACTTTATGTGCCTAACCTTATTAAAGAAGTGTGTTATATTCCATAATATTGTCTTGTGTTTTGTTATATGTGCTCCTCGCTTCTATATGACATTCAAATCTTATAATTGGATACAATCATTTGTATAATAGTAAGTTTTTTAAAAAATCTAAGTTTTAAGATGATACTTTCGTTTTTATCCAGCAATAAACAAAAGTTTGAACGTCAATTTTAATATAATGATTTAAATATTACTTAAAGGGACATTTAGGCCATTTGTTTGACCAATCACACTTTAGTCTCAGAAACAGGAATTTTTAAGATAAGCTAATCAGTAATAGTGTTCACAGCTCACTGTAACAATTTGAACCTACAAATTCATGTCCGTCCAGAATTATCTGCGTTTGAAAGAAGTATTTTTAAGGGAATAATGTGATTTCTGTATATTTCTAGTACTTTTTACAAATATTCAAGACTAAAATCAACCCCCCACCCTCCAAAATGTAGATCTATTAATTCAAAACAGCTATTTTATGTAAAAAAAAAAAGTTTTAATCATGACATAAATATGAATTCTTGAAGATATATATGTTCAAACTTCTTGAAGATCATCTTGTAAATAATTATTCATCAAGCTCTCACAAGCTCTATTAAAATATTAAAATATAATCTTAACTGAAAACAATGTCCCTTTAATAATAATGATCAAAATTATTTTACATTTTACACAAGAAAGGGGTGTTAGTTATAAAACAGATTGACATATAATATTTACCTTAGTTTCACGACTATCTTTAGCACTGCCAGGACATTTACCCAGTATCTTTTCATGACATTTCTTATGTACAGCACAATTACATACTAAAAATAATATCAATATATAAACATCAATATTTCTATTCAATTCAAATCAAAAATTAAACAAATGCAGTTTGACGTCCTACATTTCTGCATCGAAAGACAGGCAACACCATGCAGTGTGCACTGAATGAAATTTTGTCAGGACAGCTGCATTAGGTCTTTTACTTGCACAGTTTGTCGCACACAGGATATCAGTTGATTGTCCTATCAGAACAGGGCAGGTTAAATGAATTAACAATATTATGAGAAAGTTATGGTATCAAGACTCATATATGTTGACGTGTAGATTGGCATATAATTAAGAAGCCAGTACACATAGAGGTCTTGGTCAGAAAATTTTGTATCCGACTTGAAACTTGAGTAAAATCATGCGTGTGCTGTTTATCCACGAGAAGATTATTGTGTCGCTGCAAAACAGAACATCATCATCCAATCAGATTCCTTTTCCTTTCAATTGCATGTTCTGCACATGATTATCGACAAGGTGGAAAACGACCGTCTGGAGTTTTTTGTCTCCTCTTGTGCTCGTGCCATTCGTAGAAACTCAAGATAAGACTCTAATCGGCAACAAAAGTCTTGGACAAAGACTGCTCGTGTGCCTGGTAATCCCAACATGGGTCAACCCAGTTTCATCCTGTCAGAGATACAGGTAAGAGGGGCTGACATTGAAAAAGCATCTTTACATTCGGTAGGGACAATAAACTGAGGACCTGTGTGGTACAGGCGATGCACGTTTAAGATCGACAGTTAAAATCAAACAAGAGCATATATATAAAACCAAAAGTGGTCTACCATGATGCATCAACCACAATAAAATTTTTATTTCAAGTTTCAACTTACCTTTACATTGGTATCCCTGTTTATTTAGTCCCCTGTAAATAATAAAAATAATATATATACAGTGATGATGCTTTTATCAATGCGTTAAACCCCAACACTTTTTACTGGGGTAAGAATATTAACTACGTAAAATTAATCTGGTTTCCAGATCTGCACGGCTGTGATTGGGAACCAATGTTATATAGTAATTAGTATTCATCATACGGTGAAATCTCTCTGTGAGTTCTTCTAACTGGCTTTCGGATTTTTAGTTAACAAATTTTCATTCTGTTTTTCAAAGTAACATGATGATATATTTCATTGAGATATATCTGACAACAAGAGAGAAATCAACTGAATTCAAAAATAGTAATGTTGCTGGTATCAGCCCCGTCACCAGGAATGAATTGGTGCTGGGACTCAGATTTTGTACTCAGAAAATTTGAAGAATTAAAGGCCCAGAGAACTCATTTCTGATAATTTTGAAAAGTATCAAAATATATATGTCTATTTGATTTAGTACAAATACACAGTAAATCAATCTGAATTGAAGAAGGTTTTGCTGAGGCTTAATTCTCGCTTGCTCGGGCCCTTCCCCCACGGACCCCACCTCAACGACAAGCTTGGGTGGTATATATGTTGAAAATTGGTGCTAACTGGTTCACAATCTTCTTGTAAGGTTACTAAGTAATAATCTTACCATAGAAATAAACTACAGAATGAACAGAATGCAGGTTGACGGAAAAACTTGGCAATAAATTGATGACCTTTGACCTCATGAACTTTCTGTTGTTTAATGGCACCACGCCTATTGAAACCTCGTTTAAAATCATCTTCTGTTGTACTGTTTTTACTAACATCTGGTGTCCCTGCTCCATTTGTACCTGAAAAATATAACAATTACAAAAACTTAATTCCAGATTGATTACAATCAACGAAAACTTGCGCAATTCGGATTGAAATAAAGTGCTTTCTCAATCTATAAATATGTACTCAAACTCAATTATAGCATCAAAATGCCTCATTCCCTGCAAATAAATTAAAAAAAATAAATTTGTAGTGTATGTACTGGTGCATTAATACCTTACATCTTCAACTCATTTTCTACTTGTTTTATTTTGCAAACTTTGACTTGTAGATTAGGGTTCAGATATGTTGGTTTAATTCTAAGTCTAAAGAATGCAACTATATCCACTAAAATGGGTTTGGTGGCAAGTGTCAGTAAAGGGAGCAGGGCATGTTTATCCTTTATCCTGATGCAACTCTGCAACTGGGGTTGTCAACTGGATATCCCCTTTGGAGAGTGCACATAGCTAATATTGTCTATATGATATAAGTATTAATTATCTTTCTAGATGATATAATGTGACTAGACTATGTCAATACTAGTGTAAGCCTTGTTCCTTGAATAAATACAGGATAAAATTTATTAGGTCAAGTAGAAAAGCACCATCTACATATCTTAGTTCAACCTACTATCTTTTCATTATTTATTCAAAATTCAACAAGTGATCGGTCATAATTCTATATACCCTAACACTAGAAAACTGAATAAAGAATGTAAATGATGGGCAAAAAAAACACAAGGCACATTTTTTTTTCAACATGAAAATGAAACCACTTTATAAATTGATGGAGATCTAAAAGTCATGAATAAAACAAATATCTCTAAAATAAAGAAGACATTTTTCTATTACTGATCTGATGGCAAACAGGATGAGGAAACAATTTATCTCATCTATAATCACATAAACATCACTGATATGTATCAACTTTACGTACCAGATATGATATGTAACTGAAGGTTATGTATAAATGAAATGAATGGAGTTTTACACCCTATTTTTTCTGTGGGCTAATGAAGACGGGCAACGCCATGCAGGGTGCAATGAAGGAAATTTGCCAGGACATTAGCCTGCTCTTTTTCAATTTCCAACTGCTGAAGGATCTTTAACGTGCACAGACTGTAGCACACTCGGTTTATTGTCTCATCTGAACGACTAGACACTTTTTTCACGTCAGCCTCTCTTAGCATCACTGACAGGGGGAAACCGGGTTGAAATATTGGAAGGTATTATCACGACCTATGCCAGGATTGAATCCTGGACCTTCAGGTTAGCGAGCAAGCGTCTAACTCACTGAGCAGCCCCTGAATGTTATATATAGAACTTCTTGTTAGCAAAATCTAAAAAGTTCCAATCTGAACTAAAGCTTGTTTTATAAGCTCTCTTTAAACCTAATAGACAGCTAATACTTATTTCAATAGACAGTAGAGTTTATCTATTAATTGAAAAGATTACCAGATTGTCTGACAACTCTTCAATTGATTCCTAACATTTAACAATAAGTACTGAAGATCAGCTGGTAATTAGAGAATTATCATCTAGTCTCTCTATATATATATAATATATTGTCTAAATACAGTTTTTCATCCCTACATGAAAAGTTGACATGAAATTGGCACTAAAATTAAAAACTATTGCCATATCAAAGTAGGGCACTTTTTTCTTTTATTCGAATAATTTTCTAAAAATAGTTGAATTAAAAGTAAAATTATCTGCAATCAAACAAATGTGTTTTCATGAAATTAGTGAATCAATGTTTTGCTGATGGATTTAACGCAAGGAAAGTAAGCTAGAACAAGTATGGTTCTGTTGCCATCAGCATTGTACCAAATATGACCAAAACTAGTTATTTATCAGCATGAATAGGTATTTTTCTATATCAAATCATAATTTTCCTACAATTGGAAATGTTTTTGTATCTTTTTTCATGGTGACTAAATTTTTCCAACTATGAAATCACATTTAAGGAAATATGTCCTTCAAATAAAAAATAAAACATTATTTCACACAGCTTCGGACAGTTGTGTTTTTATACAAAAATTTTCATAGATAATTTCTATGATTATTGTATTATGTTGTATCTTCTTTAAATATCTAGACTATCTTCCTTAAAGTGTGGTCTTCATACAACCAGTTTAACCTAACACATATAAATTAATAAATAACCACCCACAATAGGAGAACATCTTCTAACCTCTGATTAACATGAGAAGCAATTTATCGCTACTTCAGACAACCTTCTCAATCAATACAAATGACTGATAAATTACTGCCCTTTGAACTCTTGCGTACCTCAGACAGAATAATTTAGATAGAAAGAGAAGTTTATGAGGGTAGAATAAAGAAAAGAACATACCATTAACTAAGTTTTATGAAACATTTTCCTCTTATTCTGTTTTTATTAATCAAGTTCTGTTCTAGCCAACCATTATAATTTACACTGTATTGTATACAAAATATCATTTATTTTCTCATTTATATACTTAATGTAGCATTGGAACTTTCTATATCAGTGAAAATAATAACAGTCAAGGCGGGTAATACTAGTCAAGGCGGGTAATACTAGTCAAGGCGGGTAATACTAGTCAAGGCGGGTTATAATAGTCAAGGCGGGTAATAACAGTTGAACAGAGTTGTAGTAATAAGATAGTTGTCTCTATTTCAACTATAAAATCTTGACTACTTGTTTTAGGTTGTACTTTATTGTTATCTTCAGATCAGATCCAATATTCTTCTTCTATACCGTTTTAAAGGGACATGTTCACCATCTGTTTGACCAATCATACTTTAGGCTCAGAAATGAGTTTTTTAGCTGAGCTAATCAGTAATAGTGTTCACAGCTCACTGTCGAAATCTTAGCCTTCAAATCCATGTGTGTCCAGAATTATCCTTGTTTGATAGTAGAAATGATAACTTATATAGAAAAAATATAAACAGAAAGAGAAAGTGAAATTTCTAGTTTGAGGTATATTTGTAGGAATTATGTGATTTTTGTCCAGTTCTAGTACTTCTGAAGACTATTTACATATTAAAGACCCAAATCAACCTGAAAATATCAACTGTTCCCCTTTAATATAGTCGTATTAAAATCTAAACTATAAACCATTCATGGTGAAATATAACATATCAGTAAATCACTAGACTCTTCCACAGTAAAAAATAATCAGCAGCAGAATAAAACTAGTTATTGCAAATTTCACGTTGTAACTTAACAATTTCTCTTCAAATTAACTCTTTATATATCTGATGTGAAAATAACATAGAAATTTTATACTTTGTCTCACAACTAATAGGACTATAATTCCTTTTCTCTCAGTAACATATAATTATTTTTTCAATATACAGATTTCGTATTTCAATATCATTGTTTTATTTCACTGACTTCTAAATTTTTTTTTACATATTTTCTCATTTATCGTAAGATAAACAAACATTATTCTTTTGCATCATGTTTTTGTCATTTTGATCAGCTTTTTGACATCATTATCAGCAATACTACAGTCTGTTCGAAGTGAATAATGATGATGGTGGATTACAAATAGATTTTAAAAGCATTTACAATGCTCAGTGATACAAGAAAGGTAGCTATTACAGTCAAGGTATTAGACAGAGTTCGTTATAGCTTTACCATGGTTGAACTTTGTTCATGATAGCAGTATCAACCTCATTAGAATGATTATAATCATCAAGGCATCAAATCAATCAAGGCATCAAATCAATCAAGGCATCAAATCAATCTAGAGAAAATGAATAGAATTTGTGCTTCAGAATAAATGATGGTGATATGATATATGGCCTGTGGTTATTTATACAAGCAATCTAATCCACTGCTCATAATCAAAACAAGTTTTAAACTGTCAGATTTAAAGAAGAATGGACTATATGATGAATTATTTATCATGTTTGCTGTAAATTTACCCTGACGTATCATTTTATAATAACAAGGTGCTGGACAATCCTGACTAAAATGATGCTAAAACATTGGATAAATAAGCTTTAGTCATTTTTCAAATCTAAAAGTTAAGTTGTTAAGTTTTGTTTCCCCTAGTATTATAGAGATAGGGTTCTACAAATCTATGATTAATAATGGTATTTCCAAGCTTCATAGATGATGACTAAAGATGGTGTCAACAGCTTTTCAGATAAAGTTAACCAAAATTTATGAGAATATTTTTTTTATATATCCTATAAACAACTAGTTGAAGTAATTTTTCCTGGCAATGTCAACAACACAAGCCTGCTCTGAAATAAGATCAACTGTAATAAGTATAAGTGTTGGACCTTGTATTCTTCAACAATGTCCAGTGGCTGGACCGACCCTGAGTAAAGTTTTGCCGGTCCTCTATAACCTAATGATATGGCATTAATCATCAAATAGAAAAAACAACAACAAAACATCAGGAAACCCCTCTGTAATGTGTAATGATGTTAAAAGACGTAATTCCTAGTGAAACTAAACTTTAAAAGACAAATTTAGCTCTTAAACAATACACAACAAATCCAATTAACTTGCTTCCTGTAATTTCAACTCCAGTAATATATTATGTTTATTCAAAATCTTGACTCTATATTATCTCATAATCCATTGAAATTAAAATAAGAACATTCATAGGAAAGGAACAAAGTTAGACAGATTAGATCACACCAGACGACATAATATGATCATTATAAGTCTCATTTTACTAATATATTAAACATTCACCCTCCATTTATAAATCATGAATAGTCTTTTTACATGACAATAAACTAACCAATTATTCTCAAATTATGGAAATTACCTTTCTTATTCCACGAATCTTTTAAAAGTTTGAACGTATCCATGGGTGTTGTTTTGGCCATTTTATCAATTTGACAATAATCCTGTCTACTATTACAGTAAAGTATAAAGTTCACTTAAAGGAAGGTATCCTTATGTTGATTGAATCAAACTAGTATTCATAATGACTACTAATATAACTATTAACTCTATAGTCAACCAGGAAACTCATACAATAATACTATTTATATATCATTTCTTACTGTAATCTCTACTATATTATACCTACCAAGCTATCCTTTGTACTAGTATATTTTTTAAACCATGTGAGAATGTAACTATATACATTGTTCAGATTAAATAGTATATTATAAACAATCTTCTTAAATATACATATTTATATCATTTACATGTAAAATATTATACATTATAATGTAGATATCATCAACTGTTGGTCAAAGTGTTGGCATGATCTATCGCTATACGATAATCAACTGTTGGTCAAAGTGTTGGTACGGATATAAACTGAC
Organism: Lottia gigantea; assembly: GCF_000327385.1. Classification (NCBI taxonomy): domain Eukaryota; kingdom Metazoa; phylum Mollusca; class Gastropoda; family Lottiidae; genus Lottia; species Lottia gigantea. The sequence continues at coordinate 3,565,870 of NW_008708707.1, read as the reverse complement.
TTCTGATAATACATTTCTAAATTCAATAAAAGTAGGCCACACATTAAAGGGACAGATGTGCAATTTTGAGGCGTTGATTTTTGGTTGATATATGTAAACAGTCTTCAGAAGTACTAGACATGTACGAAAATCATAAAATTCCTTCAAAAATACTTCAAACTAGGAATTTTACTCACTATATCTATATATATCTTTTCTATATATCACAGAGTATCTTAAATTGACGAGTCGTCATTTTAACATTCAAACACGGATAAATCTTGAGACACTTGGATTTGAAGGCTCAAATTTCGACTGTGAGCACTATTATTGAATAGCTCAGCTAAAAGTTTCCATTTTCTGAGACTAAAGTATGATTGGTTCTAACTGTCCTTTTAGGTCATTAGTCAAAAAATTTTATGCAATTGTAGGAGAACTGAATGTATGATTTAATTCAAACAATAATATGACCCTAGAAAAATACTGCAATGATCAGATATTAGAATCACTAGAAAAATAAAGATATTCTATTTCAACTTGAGAAAGATGGTCATCTAGTAAATTAAATGTCACTTTCTGTCAGAGGGTTGATCAGATATTAGAAACCATGTCAGAAGATAATCAGTTAGAGAATAAAAGACAAGAATATAGTGTTTCAATAACTAAATTTACTTTCTTTTTTGTCACTTTCAGTGATATAATCATGCAACTTAAGAAAGAGGCATACATGCTTCTTTACTCTTCCTATCTCCCTACCAAAAACCCAATAAAATTAGCAAAAAATGAAAAAAATAAAATCCTACTCAACAGTCTATATGCTAAAAAACCAGCAGAATCCTCACTTCTGATGAAAACTTAACAGACACTGGCAGTTTTAAATATATCACAGAGTATTGATGAGTTGTCATTTTAACATTCAAACGCAAATAATTATGAACACACATGGATCTGAAGGACAAAATTTTGACAGTGAACTGTGAACACATTTACTGATTGGCTTAGCTAAAAATTGCCCCTTTCAAGTGCAATTAGTTAAAAAAATTATTTTTCTTTGGTCAACAAGCCTTTACAATTGTCCATATAACATTTCCTTTTCCTTTCAGTATATTATTTACTGTCCATGCAGGGTCATAACTAGGGTCTTTTTTCTATGAGACAAAAATCCTGTTGTCTTTGAAGTCTGTTATATCTTCATGGCAATGCTACTGTCTGTAGACTTCAATCTATATGATTAGCTGATATTATACTCATATTTGTAGTTTTCTAAAATATAGTTCCTGGTCCTATCAAATTATGATCAGTAAAATCATATATATTCTACCAAGAATAAACTATACCATAGATATAATAAAACTGGTAATATTTAGGATATTTTATGGTCAGTTGGTTTAATGAATGGTTTCACTCAACCGTGCTGATAAATTTGATCTCATTCTGTATCAGAAATGAAATAAGTTTAACTGAGTAGAAGATGTCTTATTAATTGTTGAATGATGTTGATTATATTTTATAATATGTCTGGTTATATGATTCCTAATACAATATTATATAATACTCAATAACCTTATACTACAAATTTCAACACCTGAAACACTATTTTACAGACATTATTCATGCCTCTTTTTGAGAGTCTGAAAGCCAGGCCACGTATTGTCGAAACAATCTTAGCGCTAGGATGTCCTATATTCTTATCTTCTAACATTGATTCTAGGACATCCTAGCGCTAAGATCGTTTCCAGAATACGTTGTCAGGTTCACGACGCAAATTACGTCATCCATTGATAAGATGAGAAATTTGTTAACATTATAATAAGAATGGGCAACCCCTATGTATGTAAAATGTCGTTTTGATTGGTTAAATTCACTATGATATGAAGCTGCTTGATAAAGTGAAGCACTGTCCCATCTACATATCAATAAAGGAACTTGGTTTCAATGAGGCTTGTTTGGGTATAAAACCAACACAAAAATCACCTCAGTTTTTTCCTGGTTTGTGTAAGTTGTCTCTTGAGGAAAAATAGTTTTGTATAAAGTATAAGAGAATTGAAAAACAAACTCAATGTCTAAAATTCAGTCTGTACATATATTAAAGTTTACAATTACTCTCTGAAATATTTTATAAATAAAAAATTGAAGATAAGAAATATGAGAAGAAAAAGAGAAATCCAGACAATATTCAAGGGTTTAAAAATAGATAACTTCTGATTCCAATCTTACAAAATTTATACTAATAACAATAATTCGAGTTAAATTTAATTTTTTTTCTTTATGTCAGTCTATATGTTTTTAGAGCATTGTTTTACCAGTGAATTATAACATTTTCTACTTTCTGTATGTCTCAAACTGTGTGGCTGAATATAAAACAGGAACATTTCACTAATTTTCAATTTTGTGAAGTTCTATATCACAGTTGGTTAAAAGCAAATAGCAATTCTTGATAGTCCAATGATCTTGAGTAAGTCATCTTCACTCATAATTCCAGTCACCCAGCTGTAAATGGGTACGGATAATTCAGGAAAGTTCAATGTCAAGAAGGTTGGCCAAGGACCAGCTGATAGAACTGTGAAGTTGTTATTATTAGAACACAAGATATATAGTAACTTTATCAAGTAAAATGATTAACGTTAATCATTTTACTTAATAACATTACCTGTATGTGTTCCGAAACATAGTATGTAATAAAACTAGAAGTAGTATATCTATATTTCTTGTGTTCTTAATGTTTAATGTTTGTAAGTTGTTATCCTTGTAAAATATAGTTGTTTCTTTCTTTCTTTATCACGTATCTCGAGTTAAAAAATGTTTTCACATTTGAGTTTGATTCAAAATAAAACACAAGTAGTCCAATTTATTTTTATCAAAAAATTATTCTTTTTAATAAGCAGTTTATTATATAGTATTATTATTTCATAATCTACGAAATGTCATTTTCTCCTGTGTACTTAAGTCGTAAGGTCGTTCATCTACTAGGCTATATTAATCTCTTCTACTAAGTTTCACATTCAGCACATACCTAACCCATAATTACAGAGGCTACGTCAGAGATCCAAGAATACGGGAACAAATGGGTGCAACTCTGTGGAGGCATCAAAGTCGCAAGCCTCTCATGGAGCATCTGAGATGAAATTTTTGAAAAAACAAACTTTTTCTAGGGGAGGGTAAATGCCCACTCTGTACCCCAACTGACACGGCTGCTGCACAATAAACAGCGCTAACTTATCATAGCAATGAATATTCATATATACACAATAACCCATGGAATCAAATGATTGGACATGCATCTTTATTCAGTGTTTATGAGATTTTTTAATCAAAACATTTTGATTATTAATCAATTATCGATTGCTTGTCTGTCATCTCAATTTGTTAATTGATACCTAGCCCTACTAATATATTATACCACCTATCTATTGTTGAATAGAGTAGTTAGTTTTAACCATATTATTTTGAGTATTATGTAATAGAAAATATGATACTTAGAAAAGATAACAATAAACAATATTATCTTCTGTTACATGTATTGATAATATAGAATGTGTTAACTGATTCATAACACTGATAATATTAGAGATATGATAGCTGTATTGTATAGCCTTGAGGTTTGGTTGAAATGGTGGCCATCAAACATTAAGTATTTGATATTGTCTAGAGGGCTGTTAACACCACACTTTGACATCTTAATATGTTGGACAAATTTGTACCGATACAAAATATAAAATGAATTATCTTTGACTGAAAATAATGTTTTGAACTAGGTGGCTGTTTTCCAAATTTCTGCAAAATTTCTCAGGAGTTGAATCAGAATTTTTTAAAACCTATCAAACCAATCAAACCATAGTTTCAGTTTATAGACGATGATCTCCCTGACCAACTAGGTTTATCACAGTTTAATAAATCAGTTATCAAAGAATAGGAAATTAGATTTGAACAACATTTAGAAGTGGAGAGTAGATATAACAAAAAACACAAGGGGTATATTATGGTATCACTCACTTCTTTAATAACAAAGAACATAACGTTTCAACATAATTTACACGTGTCGTCATCAGATGAAATGACATGTGTAAATTGTGTTGAAACATTATGTGCTTTGTTATTAAAGAAGTGAGTGATACCATAATACACCCCTTGTGGTTTTTCGTTATGAATAGGAAATTGTTGTCAAATTTCAGAAATATTAATTTCAATCTTAGATTTTTCAAGAAATAATAGACAATATGTCAGCTTTAATTTTTTGGTCTACTTTGTATCAAAATGAACTGATTAAAATATTCTCATCAGTAAATAAATAGTAGGTTTGATCAAGTCTAATGTAAAAATGTTGAACTTGAGACCAGTATGTTTTTTCAAGTGTTAAGTCTTGTTAAAATGTTGTAAGTTTACATCACCTACAAGTTTCATGTTTTTCTTTCTCATCTGATATTTACCTCGGACTTGTTTTTTGTCAAATAAATTTCAGACTGAGATATCAAAGCCTTAGCTTGCTACAAGTCTATATCTTACAGGTTTTAATCCTCATTTTTTTAGTGTATTTAATAAAAGGGTACAAAGGTTATTCAATAAACAGGTTAAGCAACTAGCAACAGGTGGCTTTGTATGAATTTGAATAGGTGAATAGAAAATTGGTGTCCATGCTCATGTTGCTTTGCAATAATAACATTCTCCATC
>NW_008708707.1:3511770-3561173 GCF_000327385.1 Lottia gigantea | reverse complement strand
CTATTACAAACTCCATCTTCACAATGTCAAGCTATTACAAACTTCATCTTCACAATGTCAAGCTATTACAAACTTCATCTTCACAATGTCAAGCTATTACAAGCTTCATCTTCACAATGTCAAGCTATTACAAACTCCATCTTCACAATATCAAGCTATTGCAGACTTCATCTTCACAATGTCAAGCTATTACAAACTTCATCTTCACAATGTCAAGCTATTGCAGACTTCATCTTCACAATATCAAGCTATTGCAGACTTCATCTTCACAATGTCAAGCTATTGCAGACTTCATCTTCACAATGTCAAGCTATTGCAGACTTCATCTTCACAATGTCAAGCTATTGCAGACTTCATCTTCACAATGTCAAGCTATTACTAACATACCATCTACACAATGTCATGCTATTATAAACTTCATCTTCACAATGTCAAGCTATTGCAGACTTCATCTTCACAATGTCAAGCTATTACAAACTTCATCTTCACAATGTCAAGCTATTGCAGACTTCATCTTCACAATGTCAAGCTATTACAAACTTCATCTTCACAATGTCAAGCTATTGCAGACTTCATCTTCACAATGTCAAGCTATTACAAACTTCATCTTCACAATGTCAAGCTATTGCAGACTTCAACTTCATAATGTCAAGCTATTGCAGACTTCATCTTCACAATGTCAAGCTATTGCAGACTTCATCTTCACAATGTCAAGCTATTGCAGACTTCATCTTCACAATGTCAAGCTATTGCAAACTTCATCTTCACAATGTCAAGTTATTACTAACATACCATCTACACAATGTCATGCTATTATAAACTTCATCTTCACAATGTCAAGCTATTGCAAACTTCATCTTCACAATGTCAAGTTATTACTAACATACCATCTTCACAATGTCAAGCTATTGCAGACTTCATCTTCACAATGTCAAGCTATTGCAGACTTCATCTTCACAATGTCAAGCTATTACAAACTTCATCTTCACAATGTCAAGCTTTTGCAGACTTCATCTTCACAATGTCAAGCTATTACAAACTACATCTTCACAATGTCAAGCTATTGCAGACTTCATACTTATTATTTAAATTGAATTGCAAGTAAAACTGACATATTTGTAATAAAAGTTAAAAACTCTACAGCCTCCTTCTACTAAAAAGACTTAAAGCTTACCATCTGAATTTTCTTTACTATTTTCATTAAAATAACGAATTTGTATCTGTAATTTACCAGAGGGTCGTAAATCCAACTGAAACATAGAAAAATTTGTTATATCAATAATTACCATAAAAAACAGAATGTAAACATCGTTAACAAAGTAGTTATCACTTCAATATTGTTAACAAAGTGGTTATCACTTCAATATTATTAACAAAGTGGTTATCACTTCAATATTGTTAACAAAGTTGTCATCACTTCAATATTGTTAACAAGTGGTAAATAAAAAAAAAAAATTTACTTTACAAAATTAGACCAAACCTTCCTTCCATTTATATTTTTAGCTTTTATTTTTAATATAACCAAAAGGTCAAAAGGTTAATTTGAGAAATGTTCAAGAGGGCTGTTGTTAGACCCTAACTGGAATGGCTGTCGTAAGAATAAAATTCCTAAAAAGATCTAACAATTACTTAGCAAGTCAGCACAAAAATCCATATTCCTATTTTAGATGAACTACTGGAGGTCATGACCCTATAAAAATGGTAAGAGAATTGCTAGCAATGTATTTCTAAGATGGAGGTAATAAACTAAAAGGAGATTGTTGATAGTTAAATTGTTTTGGACAACGGAAACATTTCTATTGATATATCAGACTGTGGAAGAATTTCTCAGAAACATGTCTGCAATCCTTTTTAACCCAGAATACAGGATGTCAATAAATAACCATCATGCTCTCTAAAACTTTTTATTTGTATCAGAAACACAAAGTATCCATTTACACCATTCAAATTTTCAGTCAGACCTCTTTGGTTCTTGCAATTTCAATAAAACTAAGGGTTTTATGACTTCACTATCACAAAAGCTGCCAAAAATATGTAAAGGTTCTTGCATAAATAGACATGCTATAGGCATAATAAGTTTAGAAAACCTCTATAAAATCACTTCAAATATTTTAAACCAAATTTAATTTTAGGGATGAAATTGCCATTGTTTGTAAATATGACTTACCCATACTGTTGTTACATTGCTATCATTACATTTCTCAGCTAGCATTTTAGCACCAATACTGATATCAGCTAAAAACTTTGTTGGTCTCTCCATGACCACAATATTAATAACTCTACCTTCGTAAATATGAGCATCAAAACAGGAATTCCAATTGGGATATAAAGTCCTTTTCTTTTGTATTAATTGTGGTCCACGACCTACAACAAATAAAATACAATACAAATATATCTATATATAATACTGTAGAGGCTTGATTTGATTGATTTGTCAGAAAATATATTTTGTGAGAGCAAAAAATGCTTTACAGGAATACAGTATCTGAATATTGTTTTAAAAAATGATGATCCTAAAATTCATCTATCTATATTACTTTAAATAATTAAAATTCAACAACAGGTTCCTCTACAATCAAATAATAACAAATGTGAATTGCCTAAGAGAATACTAGAAAGTAAAGATTATATATACCTGGAATATCTACTGTCTCTTTAACATTGATCGCTATATAAGGATCAAATGGATCCTGGCAATTCTGCATGGTAGATCCACGCTCCACCTGAAGCAACTTCACTCGAATAAATCCACAGCCTGACGGCATTCTGGCGCTAACTAGATTCTAGACTTCTGTTTATTTCAGTAGATTACAGTACTAAATACCTGAAAGATACAGTATAATTCCTATTTATGAAAATATACTTCAACATGATACCAAACGTCTTGCAGCAGATCAAAGAAATCATTTGGATAGCGAATTCAGAACATATCATATCATAGACGAAAAAATCCAATTACAGATTTAAAGGAAAATTTCATATGTATCATTTAAATTTCAGACTATTTCAGTGATCGCTTCGAAACAGAAATGTAACAAATATGAATTATGTTTAAAACTAATTATTTTTACTGACCGAATTTAATCATCAATTGATTTTTTCTGAAGAAAAATGTAATAAGAGGATTTTTTTTATTGAAAAACCTGAAACTGATTGTTATTATTAACAGAGTACATTTAAGTCAATATTGAAATCTCAAATGATTTCCTATCTTACACTTCTTGATGCCTATACATTAATATTCTGATGCTATAAAATATATTGAAACCACTGGTACTTGTCATGATGAGACAATGTGTTATCATTCTGTTATCATTCTGTTATCATTCTGTTATCATTTGCAAGTTTTTAACAGCTTTAACACTGTTGAATTCATCTATTAAAATATATAGATATTGGAACAACTCTCTAAAAATAAAGACCAGAATGAGAATTCATAAATGAGTTTACATTCAACTTATCATATCCAATAATAACCAGATAAACAAACCAGACATGCTTGACAGTAGAAGGTTCGTACAGAATCAAATGTACAGAGCTGAAATTCCCAGTCTCTAGCTCTAAACAATCCAGTTGAAATGATTAAATCTGTCCATATATAGAAAATTACATTAACAAATTAACACTCATCAGCCCTAATCTACTCATCGAAAAAAACTAAAACTCTTGATTTGTTCCAGAACTGGTTTAAAACATGGCACCAATGACTTCTGCTTTCGAAGTATGGGCACCTAATGATTGGTTATAAAAAGCAATCACAATCAACCTAAAAGATGTCAAGTACTCAGTTAATGTTATAAATCCTAAATAAGTAAAATATCAACAGTTATACTAGTTTACATTCCTAATATATTAATATTGAGAGTTCTTCCTGTTACATTCATATCCATACCCATACAGTTCGGTGGACTGGAATAATGAGAAAAGATGACTTGTTCAAGGTCACAAGACTTTTATAGATTAGAACCCATGGCCAGCATTTGTTCATTATAACTAAGCAAATGAGTTCAGTTTCCAGTGTTTTTATCGACTGTGCAACACAATTCATCACAAAATAATATGAAAGAAGTTGCTAATAAAAAAATCATAAAAATCGAAAAGTAACTAATTTTATGTTATCCATTACTCCTGTAAAACTGTAAAACAGGCTACAACAACATACATATGATAAAATCTTCTCAACGAGTAACAAAAATTACATTTAAGACATAAATTTTACCTCATACACGTAAATAATAATCCTTTCAGAATATCATAAATGATTTTTCCTTGTTAACTTCAGATTCATTACTTAGACTTGATACCAAAATCCACACCACAATTTGCACCAACATGTACTAAGGCTAGTCATACCTTGCTAATATAAACATCACAGTACACTAACTTTCTCACATTGGTTGCCTAGTAACTAAATAAATTCCAGTCCTCTACATTTAGACTCAAGTTACCTGTTACCTTCAGACAAGGTGTGTAATTTTCATTCATTTCTTAAGAAAACTGACTGTACATTGTCTGTGTATACAACTCACTATGACAGTCTGTGGTTAATAAATAGAAAGAGACTGTATAACAGTAGTCTAATATATCCTACTCAATTTAACTTAATCAATACTTCCTGATTCCTATAAATAATAGAAATTATCTAAAATAATGCACAGATCGGTACGTGCAAATACAAAACTAGATTGAAAGGAATTATAAGACTTAAACCACAGCTCTACTTACCATGGGCTCAAATTCTACCACAGTTCAACTTAAACCTCAAGCTTATCTCAAGCCACATCTTAATATAAAACATAGATCAATTAAACCACAGCTCAACTTGAAGCTCAACTTACCACACAAACCAACTCCAACAACACTTGACTTAACCACTGCCCTGCTCAATTCAACTTGAACCACAATTCAAAAGATTGTCACAAGATTATCATTTTATCAAGTAGGAACAAGATAACACAATGTTAACAACTGACTTTTCTTATCTTGGGAGGTACATGTAAGAACAGATTTCTAGTAGAAATGGACAAGAATTTGATGAATCTGTTTCTATGATTAGTAGGTGTATATCAGATCATACTACCAGTAACATGTTTATGTTATATTTAGTACAGGTTATCAGATACTAGTACCTCACATCTGGTAAAAGTAAGATATAATGCTGTATTTTGAAAAGCCAAATTGAGATGTCATGTCTATGTGTGATAAAATACATTATTTCGGTGCACACTGACAGTGCTTGACTGTAGAGAGTCAGACTAGGATTAGTTTGATGTCACAGCCACTTTCACAACAGGCTGCTAAAACACATTCTATTTAAATCTGGACCAGTTACATTACAGTGAAATCAAGTGGTCTTAGAATGATTCAGACACCCTTCGCTGTCTTTTTATTTGTGGAACTTTTCTTGAAGAAATTAAAATTAGTCCCTGTAGTCATCCAGATGTAAACAACAATGGCACTGAATACTAACAGATAATGACAAAAATCCACAGGAAAAGGTCAAGGTCAATTATAAGGGACGCACCGTTCTGAGAACCATTTCGAGGCAAACTTTAGGGACAGTTTTCAGAATGTGTGTTTACAATACACCCAATTCATTCATTCCATTCTAAAAACAGATTAATTTTATAAAATATCTAGTTTCAAATACCTCTCACAATCATTCTTGCTTTCAAATAAAAGCCTGCTAAAATATGACTGTAGTGTGATGATATTAACTTATCTAAATGGTTATAAACATGTATAATAGATCATATCAAAGTTAACTATCACCTCAATATCCTGTTTGTATTATATGATTTAATCATTTCACTGAAACAGGTCATCAATATTATAATAAATAATATACAACTATATCACATACATACTAGATAGAGTGCATTGTGACATACACTGATCCAAAACTTGCTTCACTGTTTGTTATCATCTCAAACTATGTTGATAAAGCTTTTATTATCTCTTAAATTTAAGATAGTTTTTTTTTAATTTTACCCACCTTAAACTACACAATATCCAGCAGTGATTTGGGTCTGGAAGCCATCTTTCATTTCATTTCATTTCATAATATACAGTCAAGTAGCCTAATTTTGTGTTAACCTATTATTCATACCAAAATGATTAATAATTTACATGCCCGACCTTGTGTGACCTCTGCATTTGGATGTTTTGATAAACATGGGTTATCTCTACAACATCAACCTGTATAATTTTTCTTGTCGTTTCTAAGGCCACATCAAATTCATAATTTATTTGTAACATATACAAAATGGCGGATTTCAGTTATTACCAAACATCACAATTTTTTAACAACTGAATTTCCTTATAATCCCAAGCTGTAATCGGAAGTGTCATCTGCTAGAATGTAGTCCAACGAATCAAGTCACGTGACAAACAGCAGAAAAATTCTATGGAACACAATGTGGGCACAATGTTGCTTAATTTGACACTAAAAAATAAGAAAACCCATCTTTAAACTTTAAGAAAGTTATCAATCTTATTTTATTTAAACTGTTTGTTTTATGACATTCATCTGCATATTTTCAGTTTTGATAACATCTTGTACTTCTATAATAAACTTGTTGAAATATCTCTATCTTCTATTTTCAGATACAAATTATCTAACAACATCTATCAAGCCTAATTTAACTCAGAAAAACTGATTTCATTTGAAAATAAGTTACACTCAACTACATCTTTCATTTTCCTTGACAGAAAATAAGCCATTTTATATTATCTTCACTTAATTATGTTTCAGACAGATTTGATAAATCCTGCAAACTTTTAATACGATTCTTCAATGCTAAATAACATCTGAAAACTGAAACATTTCTTTCAAGTGAAAGTCTTCTGCCAAAATATTTTGGAATTGATAGTACGCCTGGCTTCACTTCTATCATGAAATTTGTAATAACATGAAAAAGGTGTGTATATAACAAACACATGGTAATCATCAGTTCAATATTCACTTAAAACAGGTCTGTCAAATTACTATACATTAAAACTATGAACATCAGAAATAGAACCAATGCACTTTAAACGCAAATTTTATATTCTTTTTTTCTGCTCCTGTTTGAGTTAATGTGGACAAGCAAACACTATGTCTATGTAGGGTTCTATAGCACAGTCGGTTAGAGTGTTGGTTCTTTATAGGACGTCATTTGCTTGGTTACGTCCAGCGAATAGTGGATGTGGGTTTCGATCTCGATCGGTGTGTGACAGTCCAATGACCTTGAATAAGTCATCTTCACTCATAATTCCAATCGACTTAGCTGTAAATGGCTACTGATAATCCAGGAAAGGTCAATACCAAGAAGGTTTGTCCAAGGACCAGCTGGTAGAAAGGATCCTTAACTGTGAAACTTTGTATGCAATGAAGGACATTTTCCAGGACATTGGCATTAGCCTTTTACTCTACAGTTACCAATTTTCTAGGAACCTTTAACACACACAGCCTGCCTATCTGATCCTTTTCCATGTCAGCCCCTTTGACCTGCATCACTGACATGAGAAAATCTGAAGGTATTATCTCAACCTATGCTGCTAGCAAGCAGACATCTTACTCCCTGAGCCATCGCTGCTCCCAATCACAAATTGATGGCTAACTTGTGGTAACGAGGCTAAAACAAAATACACTTTTATTCCTTTAATAATTGATTTAAAAATGTAAAAAAATGTTTTTCTAGTCTGTAGCCTGAAGAATTTTCCAACCAATCATATCAGTAATAGAGCAGTCATAACTGACAGTGTCTGTTAGTTTATTAAACTCCTGGTGAAGTTAAAGAACTATTACTAGACTTAATAATGTGATCTTTACCTTAATAGATAAGCTAAATAGAAAGAAATCCTCAACATGTGGAATAAATTGTAGTTCAATATGATCTGACTGCTATACAATCTGTATAATCAACATGGTTTACTGTATCATTAATATGTAGATTAGTAACTTATAACTATTAACATTCTCACTTTCTCACTAATCAACACATCAACTGACATTATGAACAATGCGTCTAGTCGTTCAGACAATAGACCGAGGCCTTGTGTGCTACAAGCTGTGCATGTTTAAGATCCCCTGAGAGTTGAAAATCAAAAAAAGAACAGATTAATGCTGCCGTCTTAGCAAATCTTCCCTCATTGCTCACTACAAGGCATTGGTCGTCTTCGTTAACCCATTAAGGCAGGTGGGACGTAATACTCCATTCATTTCATAAGGTCTGTTTGACACAGATCTGTCAGTTTAATACTAATGTAGCTTGACAAATCTGGCCCTCAGACGTGCTATATGGGTGGGATTTTGGCACGAAATGTCACTTTTTATGGGAGTTGCCCGGGCCCACTTTTGGGTTGCATCTTTTCGAGAATTTTTACCATGTTGAAAAACGAAATTTTGAATAGATTATGGTATTCATACAAAAATTAACCAGTCCATTTTAAGCCTGACCCTAAACATTGATATCCCATCTGTATATCAACGTTTCATCGATGGACCGCGATTCTTTCCTTATTATTGATGCATATGCAATTTGCAAAAATTTATTTTTGACTCAAGTGCTTAATAGTGACAAACTTGTTAGTAATTTTACAAATTTCTACTATTTTTTCTCTTTCCTTCTCTAATAAATAAATCGGGATAATAAATAAATCATTGGATGAATATCGTATAATGAATCAAATCGCAACTTCAAGAATCGTTGCAGCCCTAGTATATCATGTCTGAGGACCAGATTTTATCGAGCTATCACTAATGTTACTCTAGTATGAATTAACTACCTACTGACTCATTAGTAAGCGTAGTAAGTCAACAACTAAACTGCTACCTTCATTATTGGATGAATTAATTAACTTAGTTAATCTAACTGAATATACTAATAACATTTCTAATTACATTTTATATCAAAATCTGGTCAACAGTTCTATGATTTTAAGAAGCAGATTCTACTTCACATGCTTTGATTGGATAAAAATAACTTCATGAGAATGAGACTGTGGTAGAAAATCTGTTCTCCCCTGGGAAGGCTTATACTATTTTTAGGGTTTTTTTGTTTTATAAATTTATATAATAAACTGTTATATTTAATAAATTCTCCACCATCATTTCTGTTTTGTAATTATTGAAAGTGTGCGGGTACAGATATATAACAATAAGTTCGAATTTCGCTGATTTTACAAATATAATGTGGAATTTTCTATTAATAATAATCAGGAGTACTTGAGGACATAATATAAAACACGATTCAATACAATGTCCACCCCCTGATATAATATAACATATCATAAATTATCCAGTCTTAACAGGTTTTTAAAATGTTTTGTTCTCTTTATTACAATAATGTCTTCTGTCAGATAATATAACAACAAATATTAGACTGGCTATAAATTATAAATACTAGACAGACCCTGGCGTTCAATTCTTACAGACAGTGGCGTTCAATTCTTACAGACAGTGGTGTTCAATTCTTACAGACAGTGGCGTTCAATTCTTACAGACAGTGGCGTTCAATTCTTACAGACAGTGGCGTTCAATTCTTACAGACAGTGGTGCTCAATTATTACAGACAGTGGCTGTGCCAGAGGGGGTAAAGAAAAAAGCTTTATACCCCCATGATATCAATATGTCTATGGTAATTTCTGGTGTAGAATTGTTTAAGATATTTAATAATAATATATAAATAGTATGATATAATATTAGATAATAATACAGTAATTAGTCAGATACATATCATTATCCATATTTAAATGTCAAATTCAGTCTGTCAACAATTAAATAATTATTAAAGTAACTGTATATTGCTATTGACTGATTTTTAACTAAGAGTGGTTGTAACAACAATATATATTTTAAATTACCAGAGCACTGACAGAGTTAAAATTTAAGCTAAGAGTGGTTGTAACAACAATATATATTTTAAATTACCAGAGCACTGACAGAGTTAAAATATAAGCTAAGAGTGGTTGTAACAACAATATATATTTTAAATTACCAGAGCACAGACAGAGTTAAAATTTAAGCTAAGAGTGGTTGTAACAACAATATATATTTTAAATTACCAGAGCACTGACAGAGTTAAAATATAAGCTAAGAGTGGTTGTAACAACAATATATAATTTAAATTAGGAGAGCACAAGCCAAGGTTATATTTTGGACAACTTCTTCAACTGAATCACAGATTATTTAGAGAATTAGCTAACATCCAGGACAAACTCTTGGAGCTGTTAGAAGGCAGCCGGATAGGTTCTGACAGGAGTGCTGTTTCAGATCACATGGATGCACAGGAGAACATAATGTTACCAATAAATACTCAGGACAGTTTCCTCCAACACCAGAATGTCACATTTACTGTTCCACTAATGAAGGCTATTTTCTGCCGAAACTTTTAGATATAAATACTAAAATTCTCAATACAGATTACGGCCTTTTTTTTGTTTTTCGGGAAATCTTTCCTACATATTATTTTAAGCATTGGACAAAAGGATCTTGGAAGCCTTCCACATAATCTGCCAAAGCTTATCTGAATTCCGCTTGTATGATTTAGTCTAGTCTAGTTTGTTATCTAATTTTTTAACAGATTATGACAGGGCAGCTCTGCCAAAGTTATACTTATTTTTTCATGCATACTCTCATTTATAATAGATGGCCATTGCTACATTTACTATTAGTTAACATACATAATAATAATAAATAATTTTTGATATCATTATTTGATCATATATAGATTCATTGATGACACATTGATACATTTTACCAAATACTTTCCTTATGATCCATTAGGTTTACAATTTCACTTCAATATAAGCTGAGATAGAGCTTTCTTCAACCCTGGTTTTCCCCAGTCTAAGATGCAGACGGACTGACAGAATACAATAAAAGTTCTCTGAATCTCACAAATTATCAAGGCTGAGCATCGACTAAAGTGGATTGGGTCCGCCCCCTGGAAACCTGCATTCTAAGACCCTTCTGTAAGTCAATTTAATGCGTTAAAATAGATCTACAGATTTTTACTCATTATTGCTGGTTGCTGGTTTGATTATAATTTTTCAGAGGTCTCCTTTGTACCAGGAGACCTCCTGGGCAGTCCTGGGCCTTCTGGGCAGTCAGGGCTCATGGACTTGGTTCGACAAGTCCCTATGGTATTTAAGCCATTGTTTCATAGTCTTTAGCACTTTGGAATGTACTAAAAATATTTCAACTCTTTGAAATAGAAAAAAGAACGAGGAAAGTAGTCAGGCTGTCTTGACAAAAATTTGACTGAATACAAATTTACAACATGTACTGAAGTTAAAACAAGAAGTAAGTTTGATAAAAGATAGACAATAGTCAACCAATCCTATATTATAAAATATAAAAAGATGTTTATAAAAATAACCTGGCATTTTAAAATCTACAAACAGGATAAGAAGTTCATCAATTATTGTCAATTGATACGAAAACAATTTGGTGTTTTGTTAGGATTGAAAGTGCTACACTGTTTTAAATGCAAATTTTGTCTGTATTTTTACGCCACGCCTTAATTAGAAATAGAACTTTGGGTTGGGATTTTTATCAACATTTGATAAATCTAAAACAGTGTTTTTGCCTGAGCAAATTAAAAAGTTTTTTGATATTTTTTGTTTTTAATCTTAGACTGTCTTTGTGTTGATAAAAATATAGTTTTTTGTAAGTTTACATCAAAAAGAAACACATTTCTCTCCTAGAAATTTCAACCATTGAAAGTCACAAACTTTTGGCTGAAAATTGTCCTCTGTAAAAACAAATTTTGAAGACATAATATGTGCTTATGTTTATATTTTTATCAACACAAAGATATTCTAAAACTAACAGTTCTATTTTCTGGCTGCTATTCTAATTCTCATAAAAATAATAAAAAAATTCAAAGTTCATAGACATTCTGAACCATTTATAACGTATCTAAATGTAAAGCTGCTTATTCTTCTCCTACACCAGTTGGCCACACCAGTTGGCCACACCTCTGACACCCTAGTCCCACACTCCCAGGGGGTAAAAACACCCCAGGTTAGGAACCAGGGCTTTAAAGGATTTGCAAGAACCACCGGTATCTTCTACAAATGGTACAAATAAAAAGTTTATAAAACTTCTTTACAATCCCTTTAAGAGTGAGAATTGTGCCCTTTTCATTTTATCTGATGATGAAACATATAACTTGTGTTACAATAAAATATGCATAGTTATTCAATTAGAAAGAGTTTAATATTGTACTTTTCCTGGTAAATCATGTACTCAGACGATATCAAAAACCATACATATGAATATTCTATGTTTAGTTTTTTCTCAGATGAAATAAAAAGGTTTATAAATGGAATTCTATAATCTTGTAATTTAGATTTATAGTTTGTATAACATCTGGTGTTCTGGTGTACAATATTTCTACAGAATGATTCTATATTGTATATATCATAACCTTATACAATACAGGGGGCCGCAGTGGCTCAGTGAGTTAGATGCTTGCTCGCTAACCTGAAGGCCCAGGGTTCAATTCTGACATAATACTTTGGATTTTTCAACCCGGTTTTCCCCCTGTCAGTGATGCAGGTAAGAGGGGCTGACATGAAAAAAGCGTCTCGTCGTTCGGATGGGACAACAAACAGAGGCTCTGTGTCCAACAGGCTGTGTACGTTAAAGATCCCTCGACAGTTGGAAATCGAAAAAGAGCATGCCCCCCACCCCCCAAATTTGTCAGGGGAGGACTCCCCATCATAACTAGTGTCCTGTAAAGTTTGATGGGGAGCTCCCATGACCACTCGCTACACCTCTGCTTAATCCTTGACATTATTGACATAATAAGTTTGAGGGGCTGACATGAGACTTCTCTGCCCTATTCTACTTTATATTTTGTGACTCTGGTATTATTTAACATTAAAATAGTCTTTTATATTTTAATCAATACAAATATCTAACCCCTCACTTGAACCATAAACCCATATCAATCTAATACCTTACAGGGCAATATGATACGACCCTATTCGAATTGCATTAACCTATATCAAAGGCCAAGGAAGCCATTTTGCTCCCTTTCTATTATAAAAAGTTATTTTACAAGGATAAAACTAATAAAGAGTTTTAAAACTTCAAAACTTTCACATAAAACTATAGCAAAGAATGTTTTAAAACTAAGAAATCAAAGTGAAGAGTCAAAATGTTAACATACCTTTCAGATCACGAGTTACAAGTCCAAGAAAGTTTTTTATTAACTAGATCCCGTTATCTTACTGTGTTGATTGATATACTATGGTTGGAAACCTTTTACAACCAACCAGCTCGTTCTATTAATAGATATCCGCACTTCGTCAGACCAAACAGCCATTCAATGAAACCTGAAAGGCGATAAAATGACGTCACCAACAGTTTCAGATATTTTCACGAGGGAGTTGAATAGACCATGGTTGAATTACACATGAATGAAAAATGACTATTTAATGATGTCTGATTACTATGGAAATGTCACTATTTAGTTCTTTCAATATATAGCGCTAATCCGTCTAAATCTAAAGCAGGCCGATATCATCCTTTTTCAATACGAATTAAATCTACTAATCCGATTTCTTAAAACCGCAGAATGATATTTTAATTTTTTAGTATAATAGGCTTCCACTAATAACACCGCAAACTTTCTGATATTCAAAGTAAACAATATACTTGACAATACTTTGATCAAACAGATAACCTGGTAAGGTATGATAAGCTCACAGCACTGTCCCAGATCACATAATGGGTAGTAAAAAAACAAAAGAACTTATAGCGCATATCTTCCACTTCCTGGTTAAAATACTGTTATCTCAGACTATTGGACTATTGTTGTTTGCTGCCTAGGGACCAGAATCTCTCTTTTCATAAGGAATTTCAGGTTGTAACATTGTGGTTAAGTAATGATACGAAAGCCCTGGCACAGGTATTCAAACATAAGTGAGAGAGTAAATTGTTTGTACAGTTAGTTTCAATAATATAATATAATTTGAATATATGAAATGAAAATCCATATTCTTCAGAATCTGAAGGGTTAGTTTGAATCCCTTTCGTAGAGGCAAAAAATGGCAAAATTAGTCATGAGTTGATGTATAGTAACTTGGACATATTGCTTAGATCCCTGAAGATAAACTCTATCCTTCCTCCTACTTGATTATGAATCAAAATCTAATTCAGTCAAATGTCGTGTATTTGGTCATAGTCCGAGTGTAC
This sequence comes from Lottia gigantea, assembly GCF_000327385.1. Classification (NCBI taxonomy): domain Eukaryota; kingdom Metazoa; phylum Mollusca; class Gastropoda; family Lottiidae; genus Lottia; species Lottia gigantea. Next base: position 3,546,982 of record NW_008708707.1, on the reverse strand, counting down.
CGATGAAGCAATAAAAATTTCTAAATATGTCATAAAATAGACATGGATGAGAGAAGTTGAATATAAGGAGTCAGGGCTACCGCATACGTCAGTAATTGAGTATAAGGGATTCCCCGCTATTAGTCAATAATAGGTCAGTATCCTTGATATACTATTTATAAAAAGTCGTGACATACTGTGGTTATAATTCTATTTTAGTACTAAAACCGTAACCAAAATAGTCCGATATTCATTATGATCTATTCATGGCGTATAAAATATGTAGAAATATATATGAGTAATAAAGAAAGCATATATGTCCGGTATTTTAAATCCCCTTTTGAAAAGTTTACACTTCAAATGAATTGGACTTGGACAAAAAGAGTCAATATTCATAAATGAACTTCATTGGTTTCATAACTCTTCAACTTATCAAAATTACTGGAATGAGTATATTTTAGTTTTATGGATTTTAAAGACTCTGTTGTATAGTAATGACATCTGTCAGGTTATCTCCACAATGTCAAGCTAAAACTAACTCCTTCTTATACCTTGATTTCAATAGGCACCTTTTCTTATAGCACGGAATGCAGTAATAGGATTGGATATTTCGCTGGCAAATACAGCCCATCGGAGCCCTCGACAGAAAATTACCGACTTTGTGTAGAGGACTCTGATTGGCTGTATTTTCTACCGTAAATTCAACCAAATAGCTGCATTTACAAAATTTCTTTATAGCAGTCCAATGTATACGATTAGCTCGTTATAGCTTGACATTGTGAAGATGCAGTTAAGTCCATTGATGGATGTATACTCATTTAATTTCATTCCTAGGGTTAGAATTCCTTTTAAAATTAATGAATTTTATGTAACACAGTACTGTTTAGTAGTGTTTAGTCCTTAACCTACTATACCAGTCTCAAAAAGACATAATATCTATTACCCCCTGTCAGTGATATAGGCTATATTGGAAGGGCTGACATGGAAAAGGCACCAAGTCGTTCTGATGGGTCAATAAACCAAAGTGACAGATACTCGTTAAGGCAGATTATGACGTCACTGTCGTATATACCAATTAGGTTCAAGATTAGATTAGGTCATTGTTCTTCAATTTCCGTAAAGACATACTTACATGTCCGTGAAGGTCAATAGATCTACAATACTAGCAAACGTCTTAATAGTTAATAGTTTGTTTGTATTACTTATAATGACTAAAAGGAAGATCGAAAAGAATTTATAAGAATAAGGAAGTTAAATATTGTCATATTTTAAAAAAAATGAAAGGTTTAACCTATAAATATATAGAGACATATTAAAGTCTTGACGTAATAATTATGTTTTATTTTAGGACTTTACAAAATCTGGCTATAGCGGTGACTGTAATACACACAAACAGAAATTAAATGAAATTAAATCAGACATAACTTTACTGTGAGCTTTCGATTGGTGTATGTGTTTCTACATACTATAAATTATCATGGAAAACTTGTTGTTTGGTTTAATGTTAGAAATGAAAAGATAGGTTACCAGCAAAATAACATATATTATACCAACTTATCAGCAATTGTCATGTAAATGATGATATTCTGAGTTTAATGACGTAATGTTTTTTTTCCCCTTTTGCGTTAGAATTGGTCATATAAAAAGGGAAATGGGACGAATAAGATAATATATTATTTGTTGTCTTAATATACATTAATTCAATGTGATTCTCTCCCTTGCTACAGAGTTAATCAACTGGGGGAAAGTCATAGGTTTCTCATGAATATTCTCCGAAAGTGGGGGCGCTAGTCTGAGAAGGTTCTCTCAAGAAAATTTTCGAAATATTGAATTGATTTGGTCCATTCTGACCCATATTTTGCGGCAAAAGCGTTTAAATATCATATCTTTTCAAATTTCTAAGAAATATAGTGGGGCCCAACCCCTATATGCTACCCAAACTCGAGCTGCCACTGTGCTCCAGGCTGTCTTACAACACACATTTACAAAAAGACACCAACAACTGAAGTGCATGTACAAGGGCTGGCTGAAATGTTCTGAGCCCAACTTTGAAATTCACACTCATACCAGGTCGCTGGTTTTCTATTGTTTCTTCACAAAGTACCATTCAAAGGTTACATACTTTTACCAGAGGTGCTATAATGTCTTGATGCAGGTTATGACAAGATTTCTACAACCACCAAAAAAAGTTATTTACGGTGGAATTTACTTCATCATCAGTAGAATATTGGCGATTATTTAATACCTTTTTCATTTAGGGAAACACGTGGAAATGATGGTCCAGTTCGGGCTATAAAACTAAACTCAAATCAAAGTGGACGGGAATCAAGTGAAAATTTAGATTGTTGGATGCATTGTTGGTAGTAATTAATATACTCTGATATTACATACGAATACAGAGAGATTATTCGCCCGATCCTTAAGGATCCTATATATTAGAGATAAACCACTCCTTGCCTTGGCAGGATTCTTGTGGATCTTAAAATGAATGTATCTGACGACAATCAGGTTTAACAGATACATATTCATATAGCCATTAAAAGTGTTTGGATTAATTGGCCAAAATTTTGTTATATGATTCAAGCTGACCACCGTTTGGCCTAGTGAAGGCCTGAAGACTTACTTGATGTTTTGAAGTTGGTTTATCAGATCGAGATAAATACTGTTTGCTGTCTTCGGAGACCCATGGAGGTTATCAACTGGTTCGAAATTGGTCTTGGTTGGGTGATAGTATTAGTTGAGCAATATATTTTGTAGCCGGGTATATACAATGCTGGTAAATTCGTGTCTTCAGGCTTGTCGATTTAACTACTTTAAGTATTAAATCATCCATCGTTTGTTTCTCAATTCATACTGTACGGCTTTCGGTGTATTCAGCCACATTGTTAGAAACAATTAAAACTGCTTAACTGGGCTTTATCCCTAAAAGTGACCGGTCGAGAGGGTGGGATAAGAAAAACTGAGATAAGTTTTCTAACAACGTAGAGAACAAGTATGAAAATAATCGTTTTCGGTAATAAGTGAACAAAAGTAACAAGAAATCAATCGCCTATATGAAGGATATAAGAGACAATTAAGAAACTTAATACTGCTGTTGCTAATGAATTATTGTTATAAAAAAAATACTGAAATTATCGCTTTTTAACTATCTTCTGCCATAAAATAATTCCATGTATATCACACCGGACGTCATACCTTGACAAATCACACTTAAACAACCTGTTAATCTCTGGAATCAGAACTGGAAATTGGTGATGCGTACTTCGAAAAGTTACCCCATATTATATTGTATGATTTGTTTCATTCCTCCAATTCGTGAATATCTATAATTCATTTATTCAGTCTTGCCATCTGTCAAAACAGAAAGTAGACGGACACCTGTCCCCTAATTAACCCAACTTCAACTTCAATCTACATGATTACAATAGACACAAATTGTGTTAGACTGGTACATCATCCTTTTATAATGATAATGATTACACTATAAGGAAGACTAGAAGACAATTATATTATTGCTACAGTTATATTACGCGATAGAACCGTGGTGGGGGAAATACGATGAACAAGTGATCGATATTAATGGTCTCAGGAGGTCAGAAAGCTTTACGTTTGGACAATTGGTATTCATTCATCAATAATATACACAGCATACACGGTGTAACAGGTTATTAGAAAACAGCTCTACATAATACAATAGGTTAGAGTTGTCGTCCCCATTGTCAGGAATGGTATGATCTAGGTATGGATGTATGTAAGCTGGATAAAGCTATTGTAGTGTTTATTTTCTTGTGAAGACTGTAAGCCTATCACGAGTTATGCCGTCAAAGCAATGGATATATAAAGGTGCGTCTTTTCAAGTATGATATACGCTCTCTACAAGTGTTAGTGGTAAAATAAATTCCAAGTCTTATTGTGTAGAGTGTTCAGAGGACATATTCAGGAATACCTGTTCCTAAAATGGAGGCTAACAGGTTAACTTCAGGTGCAACCAAAGGACTGTTCTTTATTCTAATTCTGCAGTCAGTGTATACGATTGGTGCCTACAGGGAATTGAACCTTCATATAAATACGTGAGTAATAATTCCTTGATTCCATTGTTTTCTACATTATTGACTGCTTTATACTGTATTATACCAACAATAACAACCTGTATTTATCAAGGGTTAGCAGACAATTGTGAAATTTTTCATCCTATCAAGATATTAATCACAGTGGCTTTTCTCAGTTACTGTCATACTTTCAACTCAACCATAACTGTGTAATATACATGTTCATGTCCATCATGATTCAGGAAAATTCATCCTACAGCACTATTTTGATAATGAAACCGAAAGAAATACCGCAACCAATTTTATAAGGATAGCGATTTAGGATCAGGAGGATTCTCAATTTCCAGTTGGTCCTTGTTCAATCCCCTTCAGATTAGATTGTCAATGAGAAAAGATGACTTGTTCAAGATCACTAGACCAATTTAGAACCCACAACCTCCATTTGTTCGACTTAACCTAGCAAATGAGGTAAAATTCTACTGTTCTACAAGCTAATGGCAATTGAAATGTAGCAAGACACCCTAATCAAACTTCTGATGGGGAATTTCTTTCACCATAATAAATATTTATTCAGTACCTAATCAAACAAGATTTGAGAAAAGACCATATGCAGTTTGCTTAAGAAATAACTACATGTATATTTTACAAGAATAATTAGTTCGCTTCATGAGGAATCTTCTTTCCAGCTGATCTTTGGCCAAACCTCTTAGAATTGACCTTTCTTTGATTATCCATACCCATTTACATTTGAGATGACTGTCTAATGAAGATATATGACTTGATCAAGATCACAAAACTTTCACATGTTGATCATTTTAGAACCCACAACCTCCATTTGTTCGACTTAACCACGCAAATGACGTAATATTCTACTGCTTTGAAAGCAAGGGACCCTAATCAACTGTCTTAACTTCTGACGGGGAAGTTCTGTTGCCACAATAAATATTTATACAGTACCGCACCTCATCCAAATAGGTTTAAGAAAAGACAATTAGCATACCTATATTGCTGTCAACTCTTTCTGGATCACCTATCAGCCATGTCTGGTTAATAAAATGACATCCACCCCCAAGAGACCCCCTCCCCCTCCCGTTCTGGTAATGTCAAGAGGAATAAATGTCAGGGTGAAGGAAGGAAAAAGGATTTATGAAATAATTCAATATTATGGTCTAGACAAGACAAGATGGTTAATAGATATAAAGTCTATTTTAAATCTGTATAAGTAGAGCTATTAGGGGTGTATCAATAACTTTCAAGATTTGTCTGAGTACTCTCAAAACAGTCTCATTGTCTTTAAAAGAAAAAAAGGATTCTGCTATTCCCTGTGTATATTAAAACTTTATATGTATGTTAAACATTCAGTCTGTATAAGGTCATCAGATACTGCTATATTCTCTATACTGATCCAACCACCATAATCATAAACTCTAACGAGGCAGCAATTGATGCTGTCACTGCTATCTTGGGGGGAGCATGTCTTCACCCAAGATAGCATTTATCATATGACTCTAGAAAACTTGGTGTAAGGTTTAATAAGAGATACTCTCTTATAGGAGCACTGGCCAAGGTCACAAATAGGGACTGTAGATTTCAGCATCAGAATACATCAATTTGATAAGAAGTTAGCTACTTATGGAGATGTTTACAAGCAAATAGTACTTGGTGTAAGCTTTCACTTACTATTGGATTCAGAGAATTCACTTTCCTGAATGACTGAGATAAAGGGGATGGCATACCTTCTTGAAAACATGGACATAAATTGACAAGGGCTCATCATAAATTATGCTGTCAATACGTTTTCCAATATATAAATCTACATTAGGACGGCTTGCTTGGTAATTTTCCACCATGCTGAATTTAATTTATGTACATAGTTTGATTGTGAAATATTATAAAAAAGCATCCATTGTAGAAGTCCTAATATTAATTGCAATAATCCATTTATACCTTATCAACTCAGTCAAGTGTCACAGTTGGTAATTCTTATTTAATTTAATTAAAATTCTTTTCATATTTTTAGTGTAATTCCTCACTACTACAATAGCAAGTAAATTCTGCCATGTGGACATGCGCCATTGACAATTTTGGGGATTTATTGAACTTGATGTAGATAACCAGTTTGTTCTCTTTTGTATCAGACTAGCATTATTCACAGAATTGATCATTGACAACAATAAATTTCAGGAGAGTTTGATTCTCCAAGGGTGACTTCAAGCCAGCGTTCTCGAGCTTGAGTTAAGGGAGATACGACGTAATCAGTGTGCATGTTGACTGGGGGTCCTAATCGAAATTAATCTAACATTTCAGCGAGAACTGGACAGGAAATTAAAGAATAAATTCCACAATGTGCACTAACAAGTTTGGGTCGACCATCTTTCCCTGTGTTCAACTCTCCAAATAGTGAGTGTCAGACCGGGGCTTCTAACTAGGTCAAATATTACAACACACGTGTCTAAACCCTTGAAATATTACACTTCGCTTGAGTAAAACTGGGGCTCCAATCGAAGTCACCCCAAGTTGTGCAGTATAAAGCTAAGATTCCATATATGTTGGACAGTATCAGATTTTCTATGAAACTTTGGTTGTCTCGAATATAAAAATAATAAATGTTTTTAATTAGTTGGACTCAAAATTATTTGTTAGTCATTAGGGATGTTATTTCTTTTTAAAATTAACCCATGTGGTATATATTTTACAGAAATTCAATATTTATTGTCCTGGTGGCTCTTCAGATTTCAAAAACTTTCATTAATTCACTTCATTTGGATCGCATTTTCTTTCTGAATCAATTTGTTTTCAATAATCAAGTGACACTTTCCACTATCACTTTACTAATTGAAATGATAATTTCTTCCAATAGTTCCACTCTTTATATCAATACTGTTTCCCTTGGATATTTTACTTTTTGTCTATTCAATGGCACAGCATTTTGACAGAAACACTTGATTTTAATTAGGAAATTAGTTTTTACTCCCCAAAGAGAAATTGCTTGAAAGAAATAGTAGAGTAATTAGTTGAATAGGATATCTTGACTAAATGAAGGCTTGGAATAGATATCTATAACTAGTATCTTGTGTGTCATTAATAAACAGTTTTCATATAAGAAATATTGGTATGGAAGATGATTTGGAATGATCATAGATTGAAATTGTTTTCAAGTTTGTTCCTTTTATATACGCCCACTTGACATGTGGAGCTGATATTAGCATCACCCATGTCCTTTCATTGGTTCATCTGTCTCTCTACAATTGCTCATAAACACTCTAAAAGGCATAATTTTTGATGGACTTTGATTAAGTTTATTATAACTTAAGTTTAAACCCTATTGAAAATCAAAGAATCGAAAATATTTTGTACAAGTTAACATTGCCTTTGTTTCAAAAAAAGCATTGATTTTTTAGCTCGTAAACACTCGAGAAAGCGCAATTCTTGATGAATTTTGACAAAACGTAGTTCTTTACTGCCTAAAATTAAGTTTCAAAGAAGTTCATAGTGATTGTGAAAGCACTGCCAAATATTTTATTTGAAATCAAAGCTGCCAGTGTGTGAATATTACCTTGTCTGGCAAGCTATCTTATGTTTTTATACAATGATATGTGTATATTATTTTATTCTGTATATATTCTGTTGATTTCAAGAGAGAAAATATACAAAATAACCTATTGTTTAAACCAGTTATTTACAGCTTAGCGTCTCCCACTCATTTCTACAATAAAACATAATGGAAATATCAACATAGTGTTATAAATATATAACAAAACTGATGTTATATCTTATTTATATGATGCCATAAATATATCTTTGACTTAAAGGGATCAAGATTGGATACGACAAGTATGGCTGCAGTTTGTGTTTACTGGTCAAAATTCACAAATTACTAGTCTCTGATGGATAGTTTGAATCTCATTATTACAACTAGAAACATTAATATTCAACATCTTTATTCATTCTGGAGAGCAAATATATTGAACATATAGTCACAGCTTTATAGAAAAACCATTACTGGTTAAAGATGGGTTCCCTTATCTTATTTATGAAAATGAAAATGCTAATACTTATATAAATAGAAAGTAGAGGTGTTCTTATGACTTGGAAAAATACCAGTTTGTCTCACTTGAGAAGGGCAGACAAGTCACAATCCAAACTTACTATCCTCATTTGTTTTAATAGAATACAGTCTATGAATTGTCTTGTTCAAACCTTTGATTTTAAACATAACAGTTCACATTTATATTCTAAATATTCTTTATATAAAAAAATTAACATTAAATGCTATATTCATTGAAATATTAGTTATTTATCATAGTAACTGTTATCAATATAATTGTGTCCAGTTAGCCCTTTATCTGCAAATTATTTTTTTCTAAAGCATGTAGTTCAAAAGTAATGGGATTTAGGAAGTCATTGAATCAAATCATCTCTTCAATGATATTTGCTTGTTTCTACAAAAATATTCTCCTTTACTGAACCTTCATAATTGGCATCAATTAATTTTTAATCAACTTGAAATTCAAGAATATTTGAATAGCAAAATGACATCTTGATATTATTGACGTCATGTCTATGAGTAATCAAATTTCGCGTCTTTCTAAAATAAAATATCAATATTTGCTGTAGATTTTCATGATATTATAACCTACCGGTCTCTCTGTGGGTGTGATATTATAACCTACCGGTCTCTCTGTTAGTTCTGTGGGTGTAGCTATCTAGAGACTGATTAGGACTCTCTGTTTTATGTGAACATAGCTAATTGATAATAAGTTCTAATAGGATTAATTCTTCAATTACAATAATGATTTATTTACAAGTTATTCATATATACAAATATTTACAATTCAATATTTACAGATCAGAGCTGATGTCTTCTCTTCTCTTACTCTGATCTCTTCTCTTCTCTTACTCTGATCTCTCCTCTTACTCTGATCTCTTCTCTTACTCTGATCTCTGATCTCTTACTCTGATATCTTCTCTTACTCCGATCTCTTCTCTTACTCTGATCTCTTACTCTGATCTCTGATCTCTTCTCTTCTCTTACTCTGATCTCTCCTCTTACTCTGATCTCTGATCTCTTCTCTTCTCTTACTCTGATCTCTCCTCTTACTCTGATCTCTTCTCTTCTCTTACTCTGATCTCTCCTCTTACTCTGATCTCTTCTATTACTCTGATCTCTGATCTCTTACTCTGATATCTTCTCTTACTCCAATCCGATCTCTTCTCTTACTCTGATCTCTTCTCTCTCATAGATAAATCAGACAATTTTATGAATAGATACTTCTAGAATGTTTATTACTTCAACGTTTCAATGTGGTTCTCACATCGTCATCAGAAATATAATGAACCACATTGAAACGTTGAAGTTAAAAATATTCTAGAAGTATCTATCTATAAAATTGTCTTAATTCTCTCTCATAGTTTCTGATATAAAATATATATACCATCATATATATTACCATAGCAATAGATATAAACATATATTATACAATATGATAAATATATAGTTAAACAGATCAGGTATAGATAGATTAAATCAGATTACTGTTTTAATCAGTACATTTCAATTAATGAAGTTAAGTAGATAATCCTATTATAGTAGTTAGTCATAATTTTCCAAAGAACGAAAATCCATTTTTTATTGTTTACAAATTATCACCGATATTAAAACCATAGTTTAATAATATCATCACTGTCTTTTTAGCCTTAAATTCAGTTTATTTAAAGTAACAGTGGTAGGGGGAAATGTCACAATATGGTGATTGTGAAAAGGTGAAACATGATAAAGGTTTGGTCAACTGACGTGACAAAAATAACATGGTTATCATATGATATGACAGTTTTGCTGGAAGCATGAAAATCGTAGGATGTTATAAGTTTTATTTTTCTTATGAGAAGTTGTTTACTGTCATCTCAAAGTCACTTATATACTGCCAAGACCTTCAGATGTTTTACTTTCTCTTTTCCTGTAGAACTATTTTTCTCTACATAAATGAATTTTAAAAAGACCCCACTAAGGCCAGGATTAATTTATTTAAGTGAATTATGTAAAAAGTATTGAATATACTCACTTTGGTAACAAGGTTGTGAGTGAAAGGATTGATTCAATCTGTTTTGTTAAAACATCAATCTATAAGAAGTCTGTGTTTCATCTTATAGTGCTAGAATAATGATCTAACAGTTTAGACTAGCTTAGATAAATCTCATGTTCAGAAAACACTTCCATAATTAAGTGATTCACTTGACAATGATAAAAGAGAAACTAACTAACTATTGTTTTTTTATATTTATGGCTGAACTCGCTAACTATGTCTGGATTCTCATTCAAAGTATCTGTCAGTGATTTTAAATATTTGACCTTCCCATCCTTAAAGATGGGTTCCCTTATTTTCATTTATCAATACTTATATGAATAGAAAGTAGACATGTTCTAATGACATGGAAAAATACCAGTTTGTCTCTCAATTAAAAGAGAATTAACAGCAGAATTTCAATGAGTGACCGATCAAGAAAGGCCAAAAAGTCTTCTTTTTGTTTATCCAGACTGTACATACATACATACATCGACATTTATGATTGGTTAAAACTATATGCAATAAGAACACAATGATATGATTAAGAATACATGATAAATAATTAGAAACACCAATTAATCAAATGAGTCATATTCCTAATTTTTCCAGTTGACTCACCCGTAAATGGGATCAGATTCTCCAGGAAAAATCAATGCCTGAGAGGTTTGGTTTAGGACGACCTGGTAGAAAGGATCCTTTTTGAACATCAGTTATCATCTTTGTAAAATATATTTCTTTCTTTCTTTCTGTACTGAATTATACAAAAAGAGGACAGTTTACAGTTGACTGTTGAAGATAGTTTTTGTCACTACTGCTTATTTTGAGTAAAATATTAGGTGTGCTCACGCTTCCAAGACAAGATTGTTGCGTCGTCAACAGGATTTTGAACATCAAACCTGTTCGTGTGACTGCACTCACGAGTAGACAAGACTCGGCAAAGCGTCATCATCAAATCAGATTCATTTTCACTTCAATCGCATGATCATCACTTGATTATCAACAGAGGGAAAATGACTGACTTGAGATTTCTGTCTCCTTGTGTGCCTGCTACCAGTTTGTCAAACTCTTGACCAGACTCTCGTCGGCAACATGAATCAATGACAAAAACCATTCGTGTTCCGTACCACAACATGACTAACCAATATACAATCATGTAGAACAAAAGAGCACTGCTAACCACTGGTAGTTTTTGCCTATGATGACTATACTGAACTTGAATGGTTTGATCTAGATAGTTAATGGAAATATATAACAAAGGTCTAATAAATAATTCATAGCTTTTATGAGAGTTGAAGCAGAGCGAAAAAAATAATTTATATTAAAAAAGACAGTAAAACAATGGAAAGCAAAAATTGCAAAACAAGTCTCAGAAATAAGCATTTTTGTTAAAATCAAATTTCTCTTTAATTTTTTCTTTGTATTAATATTTTCATTTTTTCTTTTGTTTTGATAGTTTTTTCTGAAAAATTCAAAACCATTTCTTTGTAAATTTATTCGATAGAGTGAATGTTTTTCAGAAAGATCCAACATCATTTGTATGTGAATGTTTTTCACAGCTCCTGGGAATAGTCTATATTGTAATATATATATGGAATAGAAGTGACCATCATTATCACTATTGTTATGACTGTAATTGTTTATTATTATTGATTACAGTGATACATACTACTAATTAACAAATAACCACAGAGTGACAGATAACAACTCATTAACCAGTACAAATTATCAGTGTAATATATTTCCTTTTACTGTGCTAAATACGCTCAGGTTATTTTATCTTTTTTTGTATCGTGGACATCACTCAGATTAGGTTGTATATGAAGAACAAAATGGATTCTGTTCGTTTAATGGAATGCATCAATTTAATTGGATTGTACACTAGTGAATACAGCCAATCAAAAGCCTCGACACAAAGCCATAATACTTACAGTCTGATAAATGACTATATTTGCTGGTGTACAATCCTACCAAATCGCGGCATTTCATGATACCAGAATTGTGGGTATTGCGTTCAAGGTATAAGAAAAAGTTTGTGAGGATGGTGAAGTTCAGGTATAATAATTGGATACAAAAATAATATTCATCTGATAACAAATAACAAATAATCATTTCTTTTTAATATAAACTTTAGATCCAATATAGTCTTCAATCGAACATAGAACTAAATTTCCTAGAAGGATTTGTTGTTTCAGGTTGAATGGGTAAATTACTAAAACAATATTAAAACTCGTCTGGGAATTGAGATTCTTTTCATTTTACGTCATGGTTTGTGCTCGTAAGTCACTCAATATATTTAAGACGGGTCTTGACACGATTCCTAATTCCTAAATAATCATCAGAGGTTGGATACGATCTGGCAAGTTTTAAAATTCTTATGAAAGTCTTCACGATGGTCAAGGTATTACAAACTTTTTCTTATACCTTGACAGGAATAGCCACCTTTCTTGTATCAGGAAATGCAGAGATTTGATTGGATTGTACACTAGTGAATACAACCAATCATGGCACTCGACAGACAGACTGTAAACATTATGGCTTATTTTTTACAGATTTACTGTCGAAAAAATGTTAATTGACTGCAATAATACATCCAAATTTGCTGCATTACAAACTTCTGTTATACAAGAAAGGTGGCTATCGCAGTCAAGGTATAAGAGGAAGTATGTCTATGATTTGTTGATAATATTTATAGGCTTTCCTATTGGTGGGGGCGATAATGATTCAAGTGGACATCAAGATATTTATCATTAATATAATATAGGTATATCTATATAGTGATATTTCATCAGTATGATAACTAAACAAATGTTGTTTTGGATCTATTAAAAAATTCTAAATGTATGAAAAAAACGTAAATAAATAAATGTCGAAAACAACCCAGTTAAGATTAGCATTATATAAACATCTGTGTCAAATATTAAGTTGTCAACATTGTGTAGATAATATTATCTGGACAAAATTTGATGATATATCACAATGTTTAAATATCTATATATCAATACAAATACCTACAATAAACAGTATTAAAGGGATTGTGTAGATGTTTTTTCTAATTTCTCACCTGATCATATCAATTTGTATGATTAAAGAGTTGTAAAGAAGTTTTCTAAGATTTTTTATGTGTATCAGGGTTTCACCATTCCAATTTTCAGTCAGATGTCTGTGGTTCCTGCAATTCCTTTTAAACAAAGTGTTTGATGATGTCACTAATTGTGAAGGGCTTTATTTTGGGAATTGTAGGAATCACAGAGGTCTGACTGGAAATTGGAATGGTGCAAATTGATGCTATCAGTGTCCCAAGTAAATCAACAGATTGCTCTCAGGTTTTGTGTTGAAGTGAAATAATAAATACTGCGCTAAAACATCCTGTCATTATGATTACTCTGTGGTACTTACAATTAATAATAACTTAAATTATAAAACCTTTAAAAATTTGAAATACTATAAGAGATAATAGTTGAATAAAACCAGACTGACATCACCACTGTCTTTTTGTGGCAGTGATAAAGCTGAGTTGGTAGCGAGTTGGATTGACGTCTGCTAGGCGATAAGGTGACATGGGTTCAAACCCTCCTTAAGATAAGCTAAATTCTGATACCTTTGCAAGTACTTTCGAGGATCGGCCCGATGTCTGCTCTACCCCCTAATACCTAATTTACATAAGCAATTTTGCTCAACGGAAATTTGTTCCATGGGAAAGCATGGGCCGAGGTCAGAAAATTATAAATTTCAAAATGCATAATTAGAGTACTTACTGGTAAAAACTTGTGGAATTACGTAAACCTTATCAATTCTAGCTGACAAACTTCTAAATTTAATGGATAAAGTTTGGTTGATCATGTTTGAACTGGAGTAATCAAATTGTAAATTGATCCAGTAACATGTTATTAAAGAGAATGATACCTGCACTTAAAATCACATTTTTCTTCATTGTCATAAGAACTTTTGACACACTCATTATTTCTAACTTTATGTGCAATTTCTAGGCAGTTCACTTTTACTGCATTTAATCATACGCCTGCCATTCATGCATTAAAAGAGGTTTGGTACATGTGAGTTAATATGGTATTGATTGCTAGTAACCATTGATCCAAACTCTATTTAATATTTAATTTTAACAGTTTTAATGTTCAGAGAATAATTAACAACCAATTTACCTTATTATCTCCAGATAACATTCCTCTGTTTCATAGTTTCTGTGCTTCCAGGGTTTGTTTCCCCTTTTTTTAATGAAGCCTTGAACTTTGAAACTCGGGGAAATATTATTTGTTTTGTTGGCTCTAGTTGTTTTAAAGAGAATAAGCAAGAGTAAGGCCTCAATCAGGTATGTTATGGTTTAGATTGAGTATGAAATGGTTTTTGCTGAGAAACAACTAGTTGATGAACTAATAAGTGATGAAACATGTCCCACTTGGATTGATGATTTTTTTGATATGATGATGAAGTATTCTGATTGGTGCAATAATGGTAGTATGACAGTGGTTTCTGTCAATGTCTGTCAATGTTCTAATCGTAAATTCCCACATAACCAAGTGTAATGAACTTACTGTACTTTTTTAGTGAGAAAATGTAAGAGCTAAGATGATCTGTACACGATACTGAAGGAAAATTAAACTGAACTGACAGTTCCACTGAACTGTTCACTACATTAATTAGGGAATCGTTTATTGATGTATAGTCACGCCTACCTTTGAATCATGCCACCAGCATAGGTCAAGGTAATACCTTGGGATTTTTCAACCTGGTTTCCCCCTGTCAGTGATGCAGGTAAGAGGGGCTGACATGGAAAAAGCATGTAGAATTTTGGATGTGATAATAAACCGAGGCCCCATGTGCTATGTTAAAGATCCCTTGACAGTTGGAAATAGAAAAAGAGCAGGCTAATGCTGCTGTCCCGGCAAAATTTCCCTAATTGTACCCTGCATGGCGTTGCCTGTCTTCATTAACCCACATGGTGCAGAAACGTAGGACGTAAAACTCCTTTCATTTTCTGAATCATGCTGAAGTTGTACATTATAGAGATTCAGTTTAGATTCTTAATTCCTTCGGTTTTGAATGTCAGCTCTGGACAACCTCTGATTCTCTTTCACCAGACAGCATGTTTAACAACCTTTTATAACAAATGTTCTTGGCCTCAGACTTGTCCTTGATTTGTTTGCTTCACTGAGTTTAACTATAAGGTTAAGACACAAGCTAATTATTGAGGTTTACACTGTGTTAAACTGAAGTCTGTTAAACTGAAGTCCATCATGTGGAAGACTGGAAAAAGAAATTATACAATGAGTGTAGTCTGGAACTCGAAATACAAATATCTAAAACCTACTTCATTGTGTTGCCAAAGATTTTCAACAATATGTTTTGACCATTTTTTAATATTTTTTGAAAAAAATAGATTTGAAACAGTAAATAGAAAAACACACTGGCTATTTGTACCGTCAGGATGCATGTTCTCTTTGGCTGGAAGGAAGGAAAAGACACAATAAGCGTGCAAGGTTTTGTTTTTTTAAAACGAGAAACTATTTTGATTGTCAAGAATGATATTAAGTGACTTTGTTAGGAATTTTAGGTTGTAATGATACAAAAGCACAGACACAGGCATGTAGGAATAACCTCTAGTGAGAGAATTGTTTGTGAAGTTGGTTTAAAAAATGATATACAAAATGATATGTAGAATATTTGAAGGTTAGATAGGGATGGCCATATGTTTTTTTAATGCCCATTTCGTACGAACAACCACAGCCATAGAAAAATACCACAAAAAGACTATCATGAATCATGGTGTGTTTTTAATTCAGGTTTATTGTTAATGACTTAAAACAGAGATAAAAACTTGATTATATAAAGCAGATTTCAACCCCTTTATATTATATAAGTAAAAATGAAATATGTATTAAAATGCAGGTTAAACAATACGAAGTCTTCAATATGTTATATTATTTTTTAGAGTATAAGGGATTGTTGTTAATTTATAATGATGGTAAACGAAATGAAATGATGTTAAATATCCTGATATTGCACTATTTCCAAGATACAATAAACTTTTTGTCAAATGTTTTATGAAATTTTAATCCAATGACATTCCATTTTTTTTGTGCTCAAATTTGTGAAAACTATACACCAAAATCTAGAGAAATGTGTCCTTTAACTTATCTGAAAGTTTTAACTGAAAAATTTCAGCCATAACTTTTTTAAAGTCATAATTATTTAAAAAAGTTTTCATATCTTTTAAAGTTTATTATTCTTTTTGGAATCTGTTTGAAAACTACTGTACGACTTTATGTCTCCTGGGTATTCTTAAGGTTTCAAATAATAACATCAAGCCATATTAAAGCGAAATACCAAAACTAGGTTAAACTGCTTAATTAACAATTAGTTTTTAATTATCCCTTTTAAAACAAATTCAGTTTGATCAAGCAGATACATAGATATAAATAGCATACTTTAGAAATATTTTCAGGTATATTTTACAACGTTTTTGAAAATGAAAATGTTTTACAAAAAAAGTGGAATTCCCCTTTAAACATGTATTTTTTCAAACTTGTGTTTTATACATAACTTTGATTGAAAATAGATACTATTGAATGTGGGTGTGAAGGTAGTTGGTGGTGATCTATTTTAGTTCAGATCTTCATGATATCAACAGACTATTGGCGGAGGAAATATTGATGGTTCTTCCTGAAGATCTGTAAAAGATATTCTGAGAAATAGAAAATTAAACTTTAATGTAATATCTTTGTTGTATTGTATTTGATTCTTTATGACTTAAACTATAGCAAGGCTTTCATGGGGTTTTTAGTAATTGATATTTTGTCAAAGTAAATTTTCAAACTCAAGATTTTTGGGTACAAAGGGCCTGTCAATTACAATGTTAATTTTTGGTGCAGCTTACAAACTGTTTTTGTCGTTGATTTTTGTCACCAACATGAATTTGAGTAAAATCTCACTTATGTGTACGTTCTCTGTTTCCACAAGAAGACTTGTCATGTTGCAGACAGGATTTAAATATAAAACAGTTCGATACTTGTTGCTGATTATTTTCTTGACACTACTCTTGAAGAATTAAGTCTCCACATAGTGTCATCATCCAATCAGATTTATTTTCACTTCAATTGCATGATTATCTCGTGATAAATGACTGTGCTCACAGATGATTGGCTAAACTTTTGACAAGACTCAAGACTGAGAGAAATATAGTCGGCCAAAACTATTTATATACCCACAGCAGCAGTCTTCAGAAATATATCTTTGGTTATGAGTCGTTGCTCAGGCGTGTTCATGCTATGATTATACATAATATTCTGCAACATCTGTTGGTAGAAACAAGCATCGTGTCACTAAATTAAATTTAGTTGAATAATTAATTTATTGTTATTTAATTTGTTCGTTGTTACACACTCCTCATGCGTTAGTGGCATGTTAATCACGTGCCAGATGTGTCCACCTGACCCTAGAAACCATGAAAATTGAACGATTGGAACGTTCAGAGAAGATGAACAGAACGTTCATTATTTTAACATTTATTCAAAATTTTCCTAATGTCTAACCACTTTTTTTCCCCTCCGAAATTCTCTCAATTCTTCCAAATTTCCCTCACTTCTCTCATTAATTCCAAATTTCTCTCATTTCTGGCGAACCACCTTTTCGTCTTTCTGTTGGGAATAGCCTGTTTCTTGGTGATCTTGAATTCTGAAATACTAATTCTGTTGGAATATACGCCATTGCCTCCAACCACATTTCAATGAGTATATGTATTGTGAGTAAATTGCTGTAGAAGTGTTCAGACTTATTGATTATTGTTCAGAGACAGATTTCTAATCTCGTTTCATCTTGTGTATTGTATATTAATTAGATTAACAAGTTGCTGGTAGTTCTTGTTTCTTACTGTAATGGTCTATAGAGCTAACTAACAAAGTATTCTTAATTAATCAGACTGGTACTGTCAATGTCAAATCTTTCTTCATTCTTTGATGATCCAGTTATCTCACATTACAACTAAAAGTAATCTGTACTATTACTGTAATTTAACTCTAGATCATGTAATTGTAAGAAAACATACAATATAATGCTGTCACTATGGCAAAAAGTTTTTAGTTTTTCTGAAATTACTGGTACAACCATTGGAAATTGGAATGATGCCTGATAGAACCTGTGATAGTTACGACTGACTACACGTTATGACAGAGATTCCTTGACAGTTAAAAATTGAAAAAAGAGTAGGTTAATGCCGCTGTCCTGGCTAATTTTCCCTCATTGTACCCTGCTTGGCGTTGCCCGTCTTCATTAGCCCAAATGGTGCAGAAAAGTAGGACGTAAAACTCCATTCATTTCATTTTGTAACATTTAATCACTTTAAAAAAGATATAGCAAATTATTTTGATTGTTTAAGTTTAATTAAAAGTGACCTTCGTTTCTTTAGATTCTCATCTCGGACATTTAAATTCGTAGGATGGCAAACTTTTAAATAATAGGTTTCTAAAGTGGTAGATAATATAATTATAATTTATTTATTTTATTGCTATAAATTGATATAATGTGATCTTTTTCAAAGGAATTTTCTTCTCAAATAGAAATGTATCTTTATTATTCTACAGTATAATCTAGTATAACTGAAATATCTTTGAATTAAATCTTCAGGCAATGACAATATGCCATCAGTTATGACAAAATCTGTCAGTGTGTTGAGAGCCAGAATTTGATAAACAGATATTTATGAAACTTAATCCTGACAGCTGAAATAAACTGCTATCAAAGACAGTTCAATATGTGTTTAATATTGTTTTTTTCTCTCTTGCCTATATTAAAGATTTGCTGTCATACCCTAGGTTAATACTTTCTTTCAAAATTTTGATTAATATTAAATGTAAAAATCCAGGTTAATATTGGTTATCAATATCTAGTTTAATATTAGTTGTTATACCTTGACTCAGTTTCTGCTATCAAATACTAGTAATTTTGTTCATATGATACCCTAGCTTATTGTCTAATGTTGATATTTGCTATCCTAGGCTATTTTAATCTTTGCTGTCTTACCATAAGTTAATATTTGCTATACTACACGAGGATGATATTTGCTATGATACCCTAGGTTAATATTTGCTATCCTACACATGGTTGATTTTTTCTATCATACCATACTTTAATTATTACTCTCATAACATCTTTAGAAAAAGTTCTGTAGTAATTTTTAGAAAGAGCTGATAGCTATAACTGATTTAAGATGATTATGAAGATTGAATAGATCTAGGTTTTGCCCTCAACGTATTATTGACTTTATCATATTTCCTTTCTAAAAGAAGGCAACATTGTAGTTTTGTGCCTTCAGCTTAGTGACCATGCCTCGAGCACAGACTTTCTGACTTTGCTTGTATGATTTCCATATATCTTGGAGCTAAGATCTATTGTGTTTAACAGCAAAATTAAAGGTTCTTGAGATTTGATGAAGAATGAGAAAAGATTTAGGTGGGAAACAGGAGATTAACATGTTTAATCTAATAAGATTAGCATTAATAAATACATTAAACACTCTTCAAATACTAAATTACAGTATTTAGCAAGCAGTCAATGGAGTGGTTAAACTTGGCTACTTACTGAAGGTCTGAGCTTGATAAAGTGGCCAACCTGTACAGTGATATTTTAAGCATATCTGGCACTTTCATTTTGTTTTTCAGATTGTATCTTTCAAATCAGATTATCCGTCATTGCAAGCAATGTTTAGATATCATGTCGTTCAATTTCTATCTGTCAATAAAGCATTCAATGCAACAGTTTACCCAATGTTTTAATGTCATTTTAATACACCAAATGAGTGCTTGAATTCATTTTAAATTGATTTGTCTTTAGTCTAATTTGATATTGGTTATCCACTTTCCTATGTTTTTATATTTTCTAATGATATCCAACCAATTTATTTGTGATGAAAGGCAGCCTATACGATCATTGTAAAGTTTAGTGTTTGAGGCGAACTCTTCAATAGAAATTACATTGACAGTAGGTTTTTAATATAGAAAGATGTAAGATTATTGATCATGTAGTATATATTATGTTATTTTTTCTGGTCTGTACTGAAAAGGCATCAGACTGCAAGAAAATGCTGCCAGAGGTTTAACATAATAAAGTGTGAAACAGTGTCTGGAAGAATTCTTCTATTAGATCATGTTATCATACAGCCTGATTAACCTGGCCCTAACTGTTACTCAGGTGTGATATCATCATGGTTAGGGCAAGACTGAAAAGGGCAGATTTCATTTGAGTTGCTCTGATCCCTAGTATTTTCACTATGACAAAATCTTTTTGCAAAACTTTTGTTAGGTGAACTATAAATGAATCCATCCAGACATATATCGGGATATTGTGCAATATTCCTGTACCTCACCTGGTACCACAATATAGTCAAGAGGGGGGCTTAACTTATAAAGTTGTAAGAGGAAAGACAAAATCCTACCT
Organism: Lottia gigantea; assembly: GCF_000327385.1. Lineage (NCBI taxonomy): Eukaryota > Metazoa > Mollusca > Gastropoda > Lottiidae > Lottia > Lottia gigantea. The sequence continues at coordinate 3,526,446 of NW_008708707.1, read as the reverse complement.
GCTTTGTGGCTGTATTGTGGTACAGGTTGGGATAGTTATCATATTCAAGGTATGTTTGCATGAAATGTGGAGCATATATTTTGTGGTCCATCCACCTGCTAGTAAACATTGCTCCTAATGAGAATTTTGACAGATTTGAGTAAGGATCTGTATTAAAAATAAGAATATAAAGAAAATATATGAGAAAATAAAACTTCTAAGATAATTGCTCATTCATGCTTTAGTTGCAGAATCATATCATATTTTCATTAGATTCCCCTATTATCTTCATGACACTATCAGATTGTTACTGTTATAGATTTCTTTATTTATCAATTTTTCTAAAATTATAGATCGCTTGTATGAACAAAATTTCTCTCTTGGTGCACTTATAAGTGCAAAAAAAAAAAAAAAAAAAATCTCATGAGTAGGCAAGCTATGATTTTTTTGAACTGTTTACTGTTATGCAAGCTATTATAGATATAAGAATAACTGAGCATGAAAATGTAACAGATGTGACTCCACTTATATATTATTTAGATATTATTTACATGTTGGTAAATATTAGATTTTTTACTGTCAACATTCCTTATTGAATTCCTATTAATCTCTACACCATTTCTATACTTTAACATATATATAAACTAACGTTATTTCTATATAATTGAATATCAATTTTAAGCACAATAGGTCCCAACAATTTACAGACGTCAAATTTTTATTTTAGTACGTAATGATTGTATTTGTATTATGCTAATCTTCTAGATGAAGTATATTTCACAGTATTACAATTCCTATGAGTGGCAAGATTACTTACAATATTACTTACAATGTTACTATGTACAACAAGATATCTCACTTTCAATGTTACTATGTATGACAAACAATGTTACTATGTACAACAAGATATCTCACTTTCAATGTTACTATGTATGACAAACAATGTTACTATGTACAACAAGATATCTCACTTTCAATGTTACTATGTATGACAAACAATGTTACTATGTACAACAAGATATCTCACTTTCAATGTTACTATGTATGACAAACAATGTTACTATGTACAACAAGATATCTCACTTACAATGTTACTATGTACAACAAGATATCTCACTTTCAATGTTACTATGTATGACAAACAATGTTACTATGTACAACAAGATATCTCACTTTCAATGTTACTATGTATGACAAACAATGTTACTATGTACAACAAGATATCTCACTTTCAATGTTACTATGTATGACAAACAATGTTACTATGTATGACAAGATATCTCACTTACAATGTTACTATGTATGACAAACAATGTTACTATGTATGACAAACAATGTTACTATGTATGACAAGATATCTAACTTACAATTTTTTATAAGAAATGTATTATATATTTCTTTGAACCCAGAAAATTATGTTTATGTTTATGTTTGTAAATTATCTGATAATCATAGTGTTGTTTTGTTGTATACTTTCAGTGTACATAAATGGGCAAATGATATAACAGACTATCTCCTTAGTTTATCTGATACAGTGACTGGTGCTGGCTTCTTAGAAACTGTAAGTATATTTTCTTTAATATATTGGTAAGTCTGGAGAATGATATTGAGTTTGATGTTGTCTTGGCTTTGATGTGAACCAGACTAAAAGATCTTGTTATAAAAATAAACTCCTATTGTCAATTTATCAATTAACTCATAGTTTGACAGCTTTGTAACCTTAAGATAGTGTCTCCAACGTGTTTTATGACCAACATTAAATCACGATCTGTCTGTACATTCTTCTCTTTATTCTGATTATCATTGAGTGATGATTGTTAAACAGCAAGAAACAAGAAACAAGGATAACAACGTGGGTCCACAAGGATCCTTTCTACAAGCTTGTCTTGGCCAAATCAAGCGGTGTGATTTCCTGTTTTATCTGTACCCTTTTACAGCTGGGTCAACTGCAATGATAAAAACAGATTATTCAAGATCATAAGCCTGTTGATATTCATAACAAATATGTTATTCTTTCAAAATATTCTGAAATCTTTGTAGGAATAAACTATGAAATATATTTGTTAGTATCTTGAAGGGACAGGTGTGCTATTTTCAGGGGTTGATTTGAATCTTGAATATATGTAAATAGTCTTCAGAAATACTAGAATTGTAAGAAAATTGCAGGATTCCTTTATAAATACTTCAAACTAGGAATTTTACTCACTATTTCTATAGATATCTGTTCTATATATCACAGAGTATCTTAAATTGACAAGTCGTCATTTTAACATTCAAACACAGATAATTCTGGACACACATGGATTTGAAGACTCAACTTTTGACAATGAGCTGTGAACACTATCACAGATTAGCTTTAAAATTCCTGTTTTTGAGACTAAAGTATGATTGGTCAAAAAAATGACGAATCTGTCCCTTTAAATATGTATTCATAATGCAGTGTTAGGAGAAGTCATTTGGAATAATAATGATACATTGTATGACTAGGAAGTAGAATAATCTGCTCTCTGTATTGGTCAGTCTGTGTGTAATATAGTCTAAGTCCGTTACTAATCAAATTGTTTATAATAATAAGAGATATGATATGAATATAAATACTACTGCTCTACAGTTATTGCTTAATGATATATATTTATGGTAATGTCCCTGCAGAATTAATGACCTTATTCCAGTCTGATTCTTAAGTACTGTGTTTCAAATGAATCTAAACATTGAGTTTTTCAATCTGAGAACGTAACCTTTTAAAGTCTGTAGTACTCTTAGTTTTAATTAATGTCTGTTATGCTTTTTGTAAGCTGTTAAAAACTAATGTACAGATTTTAGTAAAATAAATGCTTAATTGTTGAGCATGTTGAAAAAAATGTCTCCTACGATTTCTAAAGATTTCAACTAAATATAACGACCCATTATAAAGTCTATCACCGAGACAAGGTCAAGCTTCAAAATTCACCATTTTAAAACAAATTCAGTTTGATCAAGTTGATACATAGATATAAATAACATACTTTAGAAATATTTTTAATTATAATTTACAACGTTGTTGATAATGTGACTGTTTTACAAACAAAGCAGAATGCCCCTTTAACTTTTAGAAGTGGGTGAATTAATCAAGCAGGGCATCACCGTGAATCGACTGGGCACAAATTTACTTTCTCTAGCTCAAAAGAATCTGCCTGTACTCTGCTGTTAGGTCTTTATTAACTATTGCTGAGTCCTCAGACAACTTCCTCAGACAGACCACAACTTGATGATCAACAGACTCAGTAAATATTGACAAGTGATAAAAAGAAATGGAAATGAATTTGATACCGGAACTAAGTGAGATAGTACCACCACAATATAATCTTCTCCTCATTTACTATGACTATATGTAAATATCATTAACAACCTTTACAAAGACTGTGATTTCATTGACTTGAGAATTCCAAGTTTGATTGTGAATGGCTTCTGGGTAGTAACGTCTGCTGGCGTTGATTAACTTAAAGTTCAAGTAAGAGATGATGAATAAGTCCAGCCAAATTCAATCTATTATAGATGACCCATAGCTATCATAGATTGGAGACTATCTTCCTTATTTCAGGCTGAAAATATTTACTTTTGATCTGAAATTGAACTATTTAGTTCATTCCAAGATAATCATTCTGTTTGAGAAGTACAGAGGACGTTTGATTTACATGTAGTTGGATATTATTATTTAGTATCTGTATCAAAGACATTTAATTGAAAGTCAAGAGATTATCAAAGTATAAAGTAATTAGTTTTCACTCTCCAGTGGTGAATCTTATTTCTAAGGAAAACAAAATTACTATTGATGATTATTTCTAAGTAATTTGTTGTATTGTTATTGGAATGAAATGGAAAATTAAAAACAATAGAGGTTCTACATGATATAATGGCTTTATAATACACATGTCTTTCAGGTGTATAGTGACACTTGACAGGTGTCCAAATAGTTAAGGGACATATGTTAAGTTATGGCATGGCATTTTTCAAGAATTCAGAAATTTGTTTAACAGAACTTTCCGAATAAACAATGCACCTCTGTACAAGCATGTTAAGTTTCATCCAGATCCAATCAAAACTTATATAAGTGCTGTTAGATGTATTTACTGAAATATATTTTATAAAGATACCTTATCTAATATTTAGAAATACAAAAACAGAACCTGTAACATGTTCTCAAAGTTTTACAATGTCTGATCTTTAGACAAACATCTGTATGTCCCTCGTACAGCTCAATTGATGTATTAATCACTTGTTTAACAGTGAAAATATTTTATTATTGTTTATCCTTTCTTGATATAAATTACACTAAACACATTTTTATGATGATATCTTGATAACAGAGACAGCAAAACATTGTATGATGATAATATTGTGATATAAGTGATATGTAACACTGTATTATGATAATATTGTGATATAAGTGATATGTAACACTGTATTATGATAATATTGTGATATAAGTGATATGTAACACTGTATTGTGATAATATTGTGATATAAGTGATATGTAACACTGTATTATGATGATATTGTGATATAAGTGATATGTAACACTGTATTATGATGATATTGTGATATAAGTGATATGTAACACTGTATTGTGATAATATTGTGATATAAGTGATATGTAACACTGTATTGTGATAATATTGTGATATAAGTGATATGTAACACTGTATTATGATGATATTGTGATATAAGTGATATGTAACACTGTATTATGATGATATTGTGATATAAGTGATATGTAACACTGTATTATGATAATATTGTGATATAAGTGATATGTAACACTGTATTATGATAATATTGTGATATAAGTGATATGTAACACTGTATGATGATAATATTGTGATATAAGTGATATGTAACACTGTATTATGATAATATTGTGATATAAGTGATATGTAACACTGTATTATGATAATATTGTGATATAAGTGATATGTAACACTGTATTATGATAATATTGTGATATAAGTGATATGTAACACTGTATGATGATAATATTGTGATATAAGTGATATGTAACACTGTATTGTGATAATATTGTGATATAAGTGATATGTAACACTGTATTATGATAATATTGTGATATAACTGATATGTAACACTGTATTATGATGATATTGTGATATAAGTGATATGTAACACTGTATTATGATGATATTGTGATATAAGTGATATGTAACACTGTATTATGATAATATTGTGATATAAGTGATATGTAACACTGTATGATGATAATATTGTGATATAAGTGATATGTAACACTGTATTATGATAATATTGTGATATAAGTGATATGTAACACTGTATTATGATAATATTGTGATATAAGTGATATGTAACACTGTATTATGATGATATTGTGATATAAGTGATATGTAACACTGTATTATGAATATATTGTGATAAGTGATATGTAACACTGTATTATGATGATATTGTGATATAAGTGATAAGTAACACTGTATTATGAATATATTGTGATATAAGTGATATGTAACACTGTATTATGATAATATTGTGATATAAGTGATATGTAACACTGTATTATGATATAAGTGATATGTAACACTGTATTATGATAATATTGTGATATAAGTGATATGTAACACTGTATGATGATAATATTGTGATATAAGTGATATGTAACACTGTATTATGATGATATTGTGATATAAGTGATATGTAACACTGTATTATGATAATATTGTGATATAAGTGATATGTAACACTGTATTATGATAATATTGTGATATAAGTGATATGTAACACTGTATTATGATAATATTGTGATATAAGTGATATGTAACACTGTATTATGATGATATTGTGATATAAGTGATATGTAACACTGTATTATGATATAAGTGATATGTAACACTGTATTATGAATATATTGTGATAAGTGATATGTAACACTGTATTATGATGATATTGTGATATAAGTGATATGTAACACTGTATTATGATAATATTGTGATATAAGTGATATGTAACACTGTATTATGATAATATTGTGATATAAGTGATATGTAACACTGTATTGTGATATAAGTGATATGTAACACTGTATTATGAATATATTGTGATATAAGTGATATGTAACACTGTATTGTGATAATATTGTGATATAAGTGATATGTAACACTGTATTAAGATAATATTATGATATAAGTGATATGTAACACTGTATTGTGATAATATTGTGATATAAGTGATATGTAACACTGTATTGTGATAATATTGTGATATAAGTGATATGTAACACTGTATTGTGATAATATTATGATATAAGTGATATGTAACACTGTATTGTGATAATATTGTGATATAAGTGATATGTAACACTGTATTATGATGATATTGTGATATAAGTGATATGTAACACTGTATTGTGATAATATTGTGATATAAGTGATATGTAACACTGTATTATGATAATATTGTGATATATGTGATATGTAACACTGTATTGTGATAATATTGTGATATAAGTGATAAGTAACACTGTATTATGATAATATTATGATATAAGTGATATGTAACACTGTATTGTGATAATATTATGATATAAGTGATATGTAACACTGTATTGTGATAATATTGTGATATAAGTGATATGTAACACTGTATTATGATAATATTGTGATATAAGGGACAGTTATAATTTGGTTTTATTTGTATGTAACACTGTATTATGATAATATTGTGTTTTTAATGATAGACAAAGCTATTCTACTTTACTTGATTATTCATCTATTAAAGTAGAAGTGTGTTTTATATAATAACCATCCAGGGGATAATTTTCTTCTAATTCTCCTCTATTTATTATTCACCAATTCCTTCTTAAGAGATTTATGTTTCCTGCAATATTTACTCAATTATCGTAATTTCCTATTATTCATGGATTATTTCCAAGCAAATTATTACATTTCTACCATTAATTCACAAAATTGGCGTTGAAATTGGCAAAGATTGATCATAATACATAATATTAGGAAGATTAGTCTGTTTTTTCTTCAAATTTAGAATTTCCGACTGTCTTTTGTCTTCCAACTTGATTATATATGATAGCTTGAATAGATTTTGTATGACTGATTTCCTATGATTTATGTAAATTTAAACAATTGAAAGAAAGAAGAGATCATTGATTTTACAATTATCAAAATGGCAGTAGTGCGGCAATTTACATGGTGTATTTTCAAATATTTTTATCCTAGTCTAAAACAGTTAAAACTGAATGTCATGGTGAAACCATTTTGAAAATCAGATCATTTTAAAAAACATTACAAGCAACTGATGTTTATAATACAAAAATACCTCTGTCTATTAACCTGCCTGATTTTTTAAATGTGTTCAAAAGGGAAAAAAAATCAACACAATTTTTGTAATTTTTTGGCTATCGCTTACTCCTCTTGTAAATGATATGATACCAATTGTCATTATGAATTACTTATGATTATTTATGCTAGATATACTTCCTCATGTTTATTAGCTGCTACCAATGTTTTAGATTTCCCTTTTCGTTTTGCAGTTTCTTAGTGCTTGGTCAGGTATTGAGTAGTCTGCTGTCATATTGTTGAAGGATGTAATTAAATAGATTTTACTTCTAATTAGTTGATTTCAGTACACAGTATAAACTAATAATTAAACCTCACAACCTTTTCTTCATAAATATATCTTTACTATCTCTTCATTCATCTCTTTTATTCATCTTGATCTCTAACCTTGTGTCCTTTCTGAGTTCTTGTAATGACCATCTGAGTGGTATTTCTCCAGACCTTGTCGGTCATTCTAACTTAATATTTTGAATCTGTAGAATGATCATGTTTATTATATACACTTTTCAGGGGATGGGTTTCCTTTATAACATTTTTATATTAAGGTATTTCACATTCGCTGGTTATTATTTTCAAAATTCTTTGAGTAATGCTTTAACCCCCCTCACCCCCACCATACCCCTTGACAACAATATTGGACTGAAGACTTCTGAATTGTCAGGCAATATTCTAGAAATGTGTAATAATGTGATAAGGAGATGTAATTGAATTTGACTTTACTAATTGTAGACATACTGTAAGTGAAATGTGATATATATAGATGCTACTGAAATCTTTTAATTTGTTAAGTATATTCTTAGACTGGTTTATCACTTTAATGAAAAGGTCAGTGGACTTTTGTTCAAACCTTAATTAATAGTAAATGTGACAGATGACACTTGGCCGTACAGATCTATATCAGAGATAGAAGTAAGTCAAATAAGATTAAACATGAATACAAAAATACATTGAACTATTACGCGTTGAAGTTAAGCAAATGCGAATATTTCATGTTTGAAGACATCTACTTAGTCACACTGTAAATTTCCAAGTGTCAATTTTGATCATTAATATTCTTAAGACTGATCTGTCAGATATTCTGCATTAAATCTTTTATCTCAAACTATTGACAAGCGTACAGAAAGAGACATTCCTTGACATATCTCATATTTTCATTTTCTCCATGAGTGCTTATTTCATTTCCTCTTTGATTATTTTTCTATGGAACTTCATTATCAATTATGATATAGTTACTTAATGTTGACAATATTATCAACAGTCTTCAGAGACTCACTTTAATTGATGTATATTGTAAGTGCCTATCAAACTTGTTGATATTTCATTATGAGTTCATATACTTGATAAAGTTAAGGATTCCTAGAATGAAAATAATCCATTTCAACCAAATGTTCCATAGACTTTATCAACTCTTCCACATACAGATTTTACCAACTGAACCACATACAGATTTTACCAACTGAACCACATACAGATTTTACCAACTCTTCCACATACAGATTTTACCAACTGAACCACGTACAGATTTTACCAACTGTACCAGGTTCAGATTTTACCAAATGTACCACATACAGATTTTACCAACTGTATCAAATACAGATTTTACCAACTGTATCAAATACAGATTTTACCAACTGTATCAAATACAGATTTTACCAACTGTACCACGTACAGATTTTACCAACTGTACCACGTACAGATTTTACCAACTGAACCACATACAGATTTTACCAACTGGACTACATACAGATTTTACCAACTGAACCACATACAGATTTTACCAACTGTACCAGGTTCAGATATTACCAACTGGACCACATACAGATTTTACCAACTGAACCACATACAGATTTTACCAACTGTACCAGGTTCAGATATTACCAACTGAACCACATACAGATTTTACCAACTGAACCACATACAGATTTTACCGACTGAACCACATACAGATTTTACCAACTGAACCACATACAGATTTTACCAACTGTATCACATACAGATTTCACCAACTGAACCACATACAGATTTTACCAACTGTACCACATGCAGATATTACCAACTGAACCACATACAGATTTTACCAACTGTACCAGGTTCAGATTTTACCAAATGTACCATATACAGATTTTACCAACTGTATCACATACAGATTTTACCAACTGAACCACATACAGATTTTACCAACTGTACCACATGCAGATATTACCGACTGAACCACATACAGATTTTACCGACTGTACCATGTACAGATATGGACCAAAATTGGATACAGATTTATTCTCACAAGTTCCCTAAAATTGCTTATTTAAGTTTTGGAAGGCAATATTGTACAGATACTTAATGGAATTGTTTGGTCTTTGAAATATGGACCAAATCATACACGGAAATTACGCACATCAGTTTCACAAAGACTTTGACTGTTGATTTTAGATTTGGAATTCTACAGAGAGTTGATTTAACGAAGTCAAGTAAAGGAAGTCAATATTAAGTTTTCATTTCACATGAAAATGAAGGATACAGACTGTATTAGAAAATGTTTATAGAGACATTAAGGTGTAATAAGTTGTGTTTATCATGGGCTTGAGGTTTCTAGTCAAATGAGGTTTATTTAGTCACAGCATGTTCGTTTATTTAATTAGAATTATTAGACAGGTTGTTTAGTATTGATTATTTTGTGGTCAAATTAGTATCTAGAGCCTGAGTTAGTAGGAGATCAGATTCTAGAAGATAAAATACTAGTGTTCTCAAGTGAAATACTGAGTGAATCTGTAGATGAAATAGTCGAGTTCGATGAATTTTTCATAAAAGAGTCAGTAGAATAGAATTGGAATAGATGATATAAATATTCCAGAGTTATTCCTGTTAATGGTCGATTATAGTGTCTAAAAATTCAGTTTCAGATCTTGGACAAAACATAACATTATATACTTAATCATTATTAAAAAATAGGCTGCCATATTGTTCACTCAGAAACAAGTCCCAAATGACACGCTTTGGTTGGTTAAAATGGGATAACTGTACAAAACATGTTAGATTACAACAGAGTAGAAAAATATCAGAGAAAGTAACTAATATCAATGTAATTGAAGTAGATACTGAACTGTGTAAAATAAAAATATAAATTGTTCGTACTTAATTGAAAAAAATAAAACCACCTTGATGTTAGACTTCAGATTACATCTTTGATAAACATAGCTTCCTTCTACTGTTTTTAACTTTTGTCTAAAAACTTAAAACAGAGCATGTAGTGTTAAGATTTGAATGAGAGAGGCCAGATTTCAAACATTTATTCTTGTTTCAAGTTCTCATGTTGGAATCTTTTAGTAATTGTCGCAGATGTTCAATTATTTTGGCTGATGTTTTTGTCAATGTTTTCTTTTCGTAGAAAAAAGAATCTGTAAATGAGCCGACAAATCCATATTGATTTCCTCTTGTAGTTCTGTTGAGGACACTTTCAAAACGTGCTGATGGCTTAAAGCTTCATCAATAAGATCGCAAAAGATTTTTTCACCGTCAGTTTGAAATGAATTTGTCATGTATGTGGGCCTGTTTACTCTTGAACACATCAAAAGAACAGAAGATGTAGCTGTTGATTTAAGATAGTGTTGGAATACTCTAGATATTATAGATGGATACTGGAATTGGAAAGATTTAAAAGTTTACATTTCTTAAAATAAATTTGATATACCACCTTATAAAGATAAGGATAACAACTTAGGTTCATGAGCCCCAACCTATTTACATTTTTTAAACTTGTTACTGGTGAATAAAATTAATATGGAGATGATATTTTAAAGTCCATAGTTCACCATTTCTGGAGATCAATCGTGCTTTAGTCTTACAAACAGGAATTGTTCAGCTTAGCTAATCAGTAATGGTGTCCACAGCTTACAGTCTATTAACTATTTTCAGGTATCCTAGTATTCAGGCAGAGGTTTGAGATTTGAGGTTTGAGGTCTATTTGAAGGGTTTATATATGATTTTCATAGAATTTTAGTACTTCTTAAGACTATTTACAAATATTCAACCTTCAAAAATATAAACCGTGACCTTTAAATAATTATTTTAAATAAAATTTGAGGTTAATGGCGTCTTTTACATACTATAGAATCTGGTGGAAATTTATTTCTTTCGTTGATGTATGGACGATGTTCTGGCAAAATTTCAATTATCTAATTTAAGTGGTAAATATCAGGGAAAAAATAGGTTTCGTCTCAGAAAATAGTTTTTTTTGCTTTTCCAGGATTAATTGTTTCGTTATTGATCCATATCCTCAATTTAGACCTATATTTTTCTGACCTCTCCTACCAAGTTAATTACTTGTCGATGGTAAAAACCATATTTTTTTTACTACTAACACAGAAATCTAATTTACGTTCCGTCTCTCTCTATTTTCTATCTGACAGTTTATGTTTCCACTCTTAGATTTTGAGAGTCAGATTGTCATGTTCTATGAATTAACAGATATGTTTACTAGACCTATTTTTTGCGGGTCATTTATTTCTCCTGATAATATTTCGAGAGAACAAAATAAAATTTTCAGGTTTGACATTGTTTATATCATGAATATTCTATTAGTTTGAGAGGGGTTTGAGAGGAGGTGTCTTCGTTTGAAGGTTTGAAAGTCACTTGTAGTTAACTAGCTAAAAATGAGGGATTGACTTGAGATTACAAGCAAAGCTTTCATATTTATTGCAATTAGGAGTTTATATTTGACATATAAAGTTTCTCTTTACACACAAACAATGGGAGGTACAATATCTGCATATTCAATTCTTAATTGCAACTGATGGTCCTTTTTCAGTTTTTAAGAGACTGCAAAGGTAACAATATTTCTGTCTTTTGGTCTAAATCTTACACATTGACTTATCTGCAGGATCATATTTTTGGCATAGCAGTGTTCGATTCAACAATCTCAGTTTCTTGAATGCCACCTCTTTAAAACAAGATTCTAGTTTTTTGAAATTTGGTTAAAAATGGCTAATTAGCTCAAAGATTTGCCATGATGGTGGTATTAATATGCTATAACATGACTGAAATGGTTTATTTTGGAATTATGTTGACAAGTTTCAATCTCAGAAAGAGTTAGATTTACTGATATGATATCATCTCATTCATTTATTTTACACATTTTATTTCATGCTGATTGAACACAGTTCACTGTCAGCAGACACTTAGCTCTTGTGTCATCTCAAAGTTCACTCTCAACTTCAGTGTAGTTCAGATTTGACAAAACAAGATCCCCATTTTCATGTATTTTAGAGCAACATATGTTAACTCAATTCAGGACTGCAATTTGGATCAGATTTTTATAAACCCTGGTATGCTTATAGATACTTCTGTGGATTATTTGATTGGTTTAAGAGTTAATGCCCTTGCTTTTGGAAAACGCTACAGAGATTACATATCAGATTCGTACTTGGACTAGCCTTAAGTGACATAATTGTCCTGGTTGTGACCTGGGGTCACAGATCATAGTTTGTTGTCTGCTAGAGGCTACGCTGTAACAAACAGTTATCATGTGACATAAGTATAACACGGTTCTTATGAGTTTATATATTTAAACAAACGAGTTAATGAAATATTAATGAGCAAGACACATAGTGTATATGAATATCTTAATATTTTATCCAATGAAATAGAAGCTTGTCTTCAGCTATGCAATACCATCAAAATGCACATGTTGTAGCATACTTAAGCTCCGCCTACTTTCCTCTAAGATTCTATTTGACTTTCATGTTAACTTATCCAAGAATGCTACAACAACAAATTGCTAATAATAGACCATGTTTTTTTTCTCAAAGTCACATTTTAAGAAAATTATTTCCCAAAAACATCAGAGGAAAAAATGCAATATAAGTTAAACTAAGATATCAAAGATGATGATATTGACAGATCACTTGACTTGTAACATAAAACATTGAAACATGTATATTTGTGAGATTTATTGACAGTGGATCAGTCTGTATTTTGGTCTTTCTTTTTGCTCAAATATGTAAAAATTTTTGTAAGAGACACTATTGTTTGGGAAATATATTTTGAAGTTGTTGTATATTGTTGAAATAAGATCTTGTATAGTTGTATGTATTGATTTTCCAATGAACAGTACATTGCCTACAGTGATATACTAAAAGGGATTATAAAGAGCTTTTCTAAATTTGTTATATGTATCAAGTGTTTGATGGCGTCACTAAATTGCAAAAAATGCTTCATGACATAAGGCCCTTCGTGATTTGTGACATCATCAAATCATTATTTTTAGTGCAAATACAGGGACCAAAGACAGCTGACTGAAAATGGGAGTGGTGCACATAACAAATTTAGAAAGTCTCTTTACAATTCCCTTTCATTATATATCATTTTGATCCAAAGGCCTCTACCAGCCTTTGGGAGTCGCGGTGGCTCAGTGAGTTAGACGCTCTACCAGCCATTTTAATCCCAATATTGTATTGTTACATTTCATCTTTTACAGTATTATAAATATAAAATACCATCCGAATATAAAATTACCAAAAAATCAGTATCTCAAATATTAGAGAAAGTCAGACAGAGATTGGAATTGATGTTAAATAATAAAGTAGATGCTGTAAAAGTAAGTATGATTAACATTTATATTATCTCTTCAGACATAATGTGGCCAGGTTGGCTCAGTCAGTTAGAAACTTTCTGGTTAACCTGAAGGTCCAGGGTTCCAACACGGCATAGGTTCAGATATATCAAAGGTTTTTTCTATCAAGGATGCTGGTTTGGAGAGACTAATAAGGGTTTAGTAGTTGGAATGGGACAGTTGGAAATTGCAACAAGAAAGGTATTGCTGCTGTACTGATAAAATTTCCCTCATTGCATACAATATTGCTAAACGTCATTTGCGAAACTCTATTTCTAAATTATATATTTTTTCATTACCCACGATCATCAAATCTCTAGCAGGTATTTCTCTTGACAGATTTATTGAAACATGTTTAGAATTTATATGTCAGTCCATTGCAATTTAGTTAATAGAAAAATATAAAAAGATGAGTTTTGGCCCTTGTTCTTCTGAAGGGTGTAATAGATTTTTATTGATACTCAAAGTAAAATTCCATAGCAATGCTGGTTATTTTTTTGTCTGGGAAGTAGAAAGTACATCCAAGATAATGTTCTATAAATGGAATCTTCAAACATATATTTCGGAAATATCAGTCTGAAAGCAACTTGACAAACATCGGCTGGCCATTTTTTGGACTTTCAGACTTTTTATTGATTTTGATAAAGTTAATTTGGACTTATGACTTGAAGACAAAAATAATTCCAGACTATAGTGATTTGTTTATGATAGGTGCAAGTTCTTGATGCTGTTTGCGAA